>NC_091950.1:99106462-99416462 GCF_031021105.1 Erythrolamprus reginae | reverse complement strand
TGCAGGGCTACCTCAGTGGACACTTCTCTAGCCTTCTCCATTCATAATGCCATAATTTTGATTCCCAGAGGCATGCAGCAGAATAGTCTTGGCATCATTGGCTTCATTCATAAAAAACATAATGAAGAATTAGTTACCTATTTGAAACTGTGGTTCTTCTGGTGATGGTCATCTGTGAATTCACATAACCTCACAATCTTAGTTGTGTACTATATTTTTGGGAGTATAAGATGCACCAGAGTATAAGATGCACCTTAGTTTTGGGGAAGAAGAACAAGGAAAAAAGGCCTCTGCCCCCATCAATTTGCCAAACAGCAAACAGCACAGATGGGATTGTTTGCTGTGTACCATATTTTTCAGAGTATAAGATGCACCTTAGATTTTGGGGAGGAAAATGGGGGGGGGGGGGGGGGAATCTGCTTACTAGGTATTTATCTGGATAGCATCCTTAGTCTGGTCGGCTTCAGCACATTATTTTATCCCCTGATTAGGGCTTTAAAAAATCCTTATTCAGAGAGTAACAATGAAAGAGCTTGCCAAGTCAGTAAGAGCTGGGAACATAATTAGCACTTTGTTAGGGCTGGAAAGAAACATATTCAGAGCAAGTAGAGCAATGAAAAAACCCTGCAAAGACTTAGGACTGGAAAAACATTATTTGCAGAGAGTAACAATGAAACAGCTTGTAAGGTGGTAAGAGCTGAGAAGATCGTTAGCATCTAATTAGGATTGGGGGGAAAAGCTTTGAAAAAAAGCTATTTTCAAAGTATAAGATTGGGTAAAAAAGTGTGTCTTATATTCAGAAAAAAAAATACGGTAATTGCTTTTCACTCCCTTGGTTTTGTCATTGCTATTTTGAAATGGGAAGGAAGAAGGACCCACATCTGGCTGTATAAATGTGTGACAATAGGACTCCCACCAAAAGTACTTTAACTGTGAAATATTCCAGTAGCACTAACGTGCAAGTGTAGAACCTCTTATGTGCACATTGTAGATGCCTACTAAAACTAGGTAAGGGGCAGTAGATATTTCATTCAGATTGTGCATAATCAGTAGGGTTTAATTTAACTAAGAAACTTGAAGCTTAATTGAGGAAGAAGTATATAGAGTTTGAGTTTTGACCAAGAAAAGAGAGAATGAATATTTAAGCTCAAGAGCTAAACAAGTTTTTTCACTAGCACTAAGTTATAACGTAATGGATAATTAGCCATATTGGGCTACTGGAGAAAAGACAGAATATGTTTCTAATAAAGTAATGAGTATTAATATTTGCACGGTTGTGGCCTAAATATTTTAGCAACAATATTGTAATTTACAATTGAACCTTTATAGTGTTCTGCGCTATTACAGTATTACAGATTATTCTATTGCAAGAAAATCCATATAATCTTCTACCATGACGGGAAAAATATTATTTTTAAAAAAAAAGAAAATCTTGTTATGTTCATTCACCTGGGCTTAGTATTGCAATACTTGAAGATTCTTTAAGATTTAGCACACTCTATCCCTAATAATTTAACAAAGTATGGTATATACCACTGTAAGATATAAGTTACTTTGAATGCTGATCATTTTGGATCTTGGATTCCTACAGGAGGAGTTTGAGAAGGCAATGCGATGGTATGAATCTACACTGAAGCTTCAGCCTGAATTTGCACCAGCAAAGAATCGAATTCGTGCCATTCAGTGTCATTTACTCATGAAAAATGAAAGACATTCTCCTTAAATATTACAATCTTCTTTCCTTTTTTTTCCAAGAAAGCAAAATCATTGTTCATTAATAGACTTGAAATGAAGTGAGCTAATAGAAATTGGAAAATACAATTTCTAATAAGAATTGGAGGTTGGTTGTATTATTCAGAAGCAAGAATATCTTTGGATAAACTATAGTAAACGTTATACCAGACAAATGTATAAATAAATATTGAGCCCAGAGAACTTCCATGTGCCTGTGTCCTGAACATCATTAGATTTTCCACAATATTTGATTGGATGCCAGCATAAAATTTAACCCGCTTCTTGTCTTAACACATCTATGAAAATGCAAAGCACTTCATTGCACCAGTCACTATATGTAAGAGGAAGGCATAATTAGCTTTTCATCCATTAGGAGCTCATATTCTACTACTTCACCCAGTCCATACTTTAATCTTACCAAGTCAGAGAAAGATACTGAGATAACGCAGGAGATTGCAAATCGTTTTAGTACATTTTAAGAACAAGCAGCCTTCTATCTATTGTTGCTTTTATTGGGGAGGGTGGGGTGGGGAATAGTGAAAACAACATTGTATGAAATCATTTATATTATGGTTTACAAGAAAAAAGAAGAGCAAGAAAGAAATGTAATTTCAAAGGTTTCTTTTAATCCCTTATATATTAGAAGCCCTTTGCAGCCTTTAGCCTGTCTTTACTAATTCTTTTACCCAACTGAGTGTAAACTGCAAATGTTAAAGGCATATGCACACATGTTCTTTCTCTCTATGTCTTAAGCGAGAGAGAGCATGTTAGCAAATAGGACAAGTGGTCTGTTTCTTAATCAGCATCCAGTTTGGCCAACTAAAGGACCAAACTGCAGATTTCATTGTTGAATCAACAAGGGCACAAAACTTGAAGCAAAAATAAACAATTATTAATAAACAGAATTTTGATTCCTTTCTTTTTTATGGTGAAATTTGTGTTACATGATACATTAGTACCTTAGCCCAAAATTCCACGTTCCATGACCTTTATTAATATATATACCAGTGATGGTGAACCTTTTTTCCCTCGGGTGCCGAAAGAGCATGTGTGTGTGCCATTGCACACACATGAGTGTCCACACCCATAATTCAATGCCTGGGGAGGGCGAAAACAGCTTCCCCCCACCCCCTGGAGGCCAGAAACTGCCTGTTTCCCAACTTCTGGTGGGCCCGGTAGGCTTTGAAACAGATGTCCAAGTGCCGCCTCTGTTGTTTGATGCAAGCAGGATTCCCTTGGATACCATTTGTTGGGGTCAAGGGATAGGGAGGGTTTTGCCTTCTGCTCAAAATCTCCATGTACAATTGGTGGGCCACTGTGACACAGAAGGCTTTGACCTGATTCAGCATGGCTCTTATGTTCTTGTGTTTCACCCTCCCCAGGCTCCAAAGGCTTTCCTGGAGTCAGGAAAGGGTAAAAACACCCTACCCCATCCCCCTGGAGACTCTGGAAGCCAAAAACACCCTCTCAGAACCTTTGTGCCAGCCGAAAATCAGCCGGACGGCACAGACATGCACGCTGGAGCTGAACTAGGGCAACAGCTCGCGTGCCAGCAGATATGGCTCCGCGTGCCACCTGCCACATTTAATGGGATAAGATTTTTGCTTATACATGTAGAATCTGTCGGGATTTAGAAGACCCCCTTACCTTAGACAAGGCGCTCAGCCCGTGAGGAGTGAGCCAGGAGCTTCCAGAGGTAATGAATAGTGAAGTACAGACAAGCATGTTCGAATGAACAAGTTACTTTTTATTAGAAAAGTATAAAAACAATAAATGTCTGGAGAGACATGAAAAGCACATCCTCTGGCTAGGATGTATAGAGAAAAGAATATGTCCTCTGAATAAGGACAGCCCTTCTTCTTGGAGAAGAGCAGGATGTGAGCAAACAATTACATCACACAGGAGGAGCTACCTTACTAGACAGAATTAACTCTCTAACTACTGGATGTTTCTCAATGTCATGGGGGCTGGCAATTTCCAGCGTGACACCCCTTCTTTGTCAGTCATCAGAGACAAGAGGGACATCAGGACATCAAGACATCAATTCACTTAAGGCACAATTTGTTGGTGAGGTATTCATGTTGATCAGCTGGCAATGGCTTATTTAGCAAGTCAGCGATCTGCTCAGTAGTAGCCACATACTGAAATTTCACGAAACCATCTTTCACCTTCTCTCGGATATTTTGATACCGGATGTGAATGTGCCGTGAACGAGCTCCAACAAATTCAGCTTCAGCAATGAATGCAACTGAAACATTATCCTCCATAATAACAATTGGTGTCATAGGACCTTTCCAAATACTATCAATGAGAGGAAAAAGAGACATTAATGCATTACAGCAATCAGAAACACATGCATATTCAGATTCAGTTGAAGAGCAAGAAATAAACTTCTGCTGCCTAACTTTCCAAAAGAAAGGACAATCATTTAAAAACATGATATAACCAGAAGTACTTTTTCGTGTTTCTGTGTCACTTGCCCAGTCAGCATCAGCATAACAAATCACTTCAGGGTACTCAACATGATCTGGCTCAAGGTACAGCTTCTTGCCTTTCGTGAGCTTCATGTATTTGAGCAGCTTCTTTATGCAAGACCAATGAAACGTGGTAGCCTTTCCAACGTATCTGGACAGTAGATTCACACTCAGTGAAATGTCAGGTCTCGTCCAGCTGCTGATGTACAATAGCGATCCAATCACTGACCGGTACAATGTTTTGTTCTCAAAATCAGGATACTCTTCTCGGGTTAACCTGTAAAAGTCAGTTTGCATAGGAGAACGACAAGTATGCGCATCAGACATGTTACAATTTTGTAAAAGCTGGTCAACCTTACTTTCTTGTGAAAGAGAGAACCCCTTCTCAGTTTTCTCAAACTGAACACCTAGATAATCATTGATATGCCCTAGGCTTTTCAAGGTGAAATGTTTCTCAAGGCCCTTAGCAAAAGTTTGACTAGTGCTTTCATTGAGACCTACATAAACAATATCATCAACATAAACAAGAACAATTTCATAAGTCTTACCTTGCCCTTTTGTGAACACGCATCCATCAGATTCGGACTTAATAAAGCCCATTGAATTTAGCTTTTGGGATAATAATTTGTACCAGCAGAGGGCGCTCTGTTTGAGGCCGTATAAAGACTTGCTCAGAAACCAAACCTCTCCTTCTCGGTTCTGGAATCCAGGAGCACCCTTGACGTAGATCTCTTCATTCAGATCAGCGTTCAAATAGGCAGTCTCTACATCAAACTGGAAAACTTCTAAACCCAAAGCAATAGCAGTGATTAGGGCAATCTTGACACTTTCATTTCTGACTGTGGGTGAGTATGTGTCAGTGTAGTCTTCGGGATAAACTTGAGAAAATCCTTGAGCTACAAGCCTAGCTTTGTACAGCTTTTCCTCATTAGGCTTTTGTTTGACTTTATACACCCAGCGTGTGCCAATGACTTTCTTCTTGTTAGGAGGCTCCACCTTCTGGAACACATTAAGTTTCTTTAAACAGTCCAGTTCGTGTTCCATAGCCTCATGCCATTTTTCTTGTTCAGAGTCAGGCAAAAGTTTGATCTGGTGAAAATGATCAGGTGGAAGTGTAAGATTGTTACACATGAAAAGATAAGGAGAGTCAGATACTTGCTGTGCAAATCTCTTTGGAGGAGTTCCTTTGGTAGTTCTCTTGGAACGTCTGGGAACGCTGGTCCATTCATCATCATCATCTCCGCCTTCAAGTTCATCACCAGAGGTTTCCTCGGCAACTGTCGAAGGCTGTTCAACATCTGGAACATCAGGAATATCTGGCACAGATCCTTCGGTATCAGGACTCTGGACACTTTCCTTAGGGAAATAAACTGAAGTATCATTACTATGTATACTGGACCAATTTGTGTCTTCCTCAAATTTGGCTGAATTAGAAATATAAACTCTGTGATGAGAGTCAGCAAATTTGTGGTACTTGGAGACTTCATCAAAGCCGATGAATCTCATTCTTTCTGACACAGGACCTCCTTTTCTTCTCTGTTCAACTGGAATGTTAACAGTGGCATAACAACCAAAAATGTAAATGTTTTGAATGTCAGGTTTCTTGCCATGGAGCAAGTAATAAGGAGTGTCTTGAATGACGCTACTCCATGTTCTGTTAACAATGTAATTAGCATACCTTAATGCTACGCCCCAGTATGAAAAGTCCACTTTTGCATCCTCAATGAGACAACGAAACATTGTCTGCAGGATCGCGCCTCTGTGTTCGCATGCATCGTTGTGCTGCTGCGCTCCTAACGATGAGGTCTGCCTGAGGATCCCATTCCTGGCCATCCATCCTTGGAACTCTTGTGACATAAGTTCGCCTCCACGATCACTTTGAATCCGCTCGATCCAGACGTCGTGTTGGGTAAGTATATCTGCAGCAAAGCCTTTAAAAGCCTCAAACGCCTCTGATTTTTGTTTTAAAAGAAAAACATAGCCAAATCGTGAGTAACTGTCAACTACAGTTAAGAAGTACTTACGTTTACCAACAGTAGGCCGAAATGGACCGACAACGTCGGTATGGACCAATTCAAAGATGCGTGTACAGAGCCGGACAGCAATTTTTGGAACTGGGGAATGACGGGATTTTGCGGAATTACAAATTTTACAATCTAGGTAAACCTTGCAAGCCCCATCAATTGTGAACCCATCAACATATTCAGACATCTTTGCTAAGACGGGGTAAGAAGCATGCCCCAAGCGACGATGCCATCTGTGAATGCACCTGGAATGAAAAGATTTGTTTGTTAACATATGTTTAACATTTTTAACAGCATTAGGAACCTCAGGGGTTTCATTGGTTTTAGGAACCTTTGAACTAGCGGTGGCCCCAGGGTTTCTCTCTGGACCTGTGCAGTCGCCCTTTGGAACGCTTATACTTACACTACCTTTGCTGGCAGGTTTGGGTTGCAAATAAAAAACACCTTTGATGGGGATGGCAGTAGCAAGAAGTTTGCCATCCTTGAAAATGTTGGTGTCAACAAGTTCAAAGTTTATTACAACCTTCAATTCTTCTTTCAGGCAATATCCACTAAGAATGTTGTTCTTGGCAGTTGGAACGTAGAAAACATTTGAGATAAGGGAGTCCAGTTCTTTGACGAAGACTTTTCCTTTTCCTTCCACCTTGGAACGTAGATCACCAACTCCATACACTTCTTTGACATCTGTCGGGTGTAGCTCACTGAAGGATTCCTTCCGGTACGCGATGTGTGCCGCTGCTCCACTGTCTAGGGTCCATAACTCACGAATGTCGTAGAGTGGACTCTTGTCAGGAACAATGCTGAGGTGGATGGTACCAACATAAGTAGGTTTCTCATCTTTGGAGTCTTTGGGAGTTGACTTTGCAGTTCCAGAACTCTTTCTTCTGGATCCTTTCTTGTGTGCGCCTTTAGGCTGGGTTGGATAAGGTGGATGATCAGTCTCGCCAGACTTCACACTTTGCACATCAGGAGATTTGCGAGTGTCATCCTTCTTAAAAGGTTTCTGGCGTGAGTACTTTGGAGTACTTGTTTTCTGCTGACCGCCCTTGGCCAAGTTAGATTTAAATGCTGCTGACATAGGTCTAAGGCCAGTGTTCAGCAACTCTGCTTCTTCAGTTAGCATGTTACAGAGTCTCTGAGTAGATTTCTGGGCCATTGGGAGTATGCTGAACTTGTAAATAACTTCCTTCCATTCAGGACCAAGGGAAGTTATAATAGCCGCATTTACTTGATTATCATCATAGCGGTATCCTCTTTCTTCTAAATCTTTATGCATTGTAAGGATTTTAGAAAGGTGAGGTGCAAGTTCGCCCCCTGTTGGAAGTTTAGTATTATTAAACTTGGCTATCAGTATGTAATTGCTTTCATCTGATATTGGCCTAAACATGCCATCTATTGACTGCAATATCTGAGCTGAAGTGATGTCATGTGTGTCATATCTCTGTGACAACTGTGAATCCATGCTCATGAGAATGAGTAGCTTGGCTTTTATGTCAGCTTCCCTTTCTTCTGCAGTCCAGCGCCTTACTGGTGGATTATGAGCAATCCCATCTATGTCATGAGCCAGTAGGTGCAAATTTATTCTGTGAAGCCACTTCCTATAATTGTGTCCATTAGGTAACAGCACAAACTCACCTTTCAGAACAGAGGAGGTGATGGTCTGTCTTGTTGATGCAGTCTGCTGGACCGCTTGGAGTGGTTGGGGTTGAGCCCCTACCCCTCCTGACAAACCTTGTGGCTGTACCATCTGGGGAAGTTGTGCAGGCATCTGCGGAATAAAAACTGGAGGTATCTGCGATGAAACAGAAGTACCTGGATTAAATGGATCTTTTCTTTGCATTTCAGCAGCCATGTCTGCCTGGGAAAGTCCCTGTCTGGCTTCTGGCAATGGTTTTTCCTTTCGGACGTTCCATCCACTAGTGGCCGCTGTTGCGTAACTTGCAGCAGTGGGGGAAAGCCTCCCCCTTTCTCGGCTTGCAACGGCTTCAGAGTGCAAAGGGACCATTTTTTTATCTTCGAGCTGGGTAGCCCTCCCTTGTTCAAAAGGAATGTGTTCTATGTGAGAGCGTGATGGGAAAAAATGTGTGACCACAGGAGGATTTACGATGTGCCCATGCGTATCTTGGGGTGAGTGGGAGGAATGGATTCCTTCTGTCTCTCCCTGTGGAGAATGAGCACGTGAACTGCCTCTCAGGGACATAAACTCCATTTTTTCTGCAAGAAGTTTAAGCTGAAGTTTTTTTAGAGATCGTAACTCAGTTCTGACTTCATCAGCCTTTTTAAAATAACTGAAATAAATTTCTTGCTGCTCTATAGTTTTCATTGTAGGAAGGTTTTCAAAACGGAGACAGACTGATTCTAAAGAATTTATCTCCTTCTCATCCTTCTCAATGAGCTGCTCAATTTTCTGCAGATTTAAGGAAGTTCCTTTTATTTTAGCAGAAGTGAGAGAGCTAAAATCATCTAGGTGCCTTGTCTTGGTTTTAGCCTTAACGTGGGTCCCGGATGATTGCGAGGGGAACAGAGTTAACGTCTCCTCCTCCTCATCTTCGCTAGGATTAATGGAAAGACTGCCGGAGGGCTCACCCTGGGTAGATTTACAATCCTTTTCCCTGGTTTCTACATCATCAATGAAGTAAGATTCACTTACGGTTCGTTGAGTGCAGGGGTCAGCTAGAAGAAGCTCCTTCTCACCTTGCAGAGACATGGTTGGATTCCTTTTACAATCGGTTACACGAATTGTCTCCTTGAGTTGGGCCAACTGGTCGCTCGTGAGAGAATCAACGTATGACTGCGTGAGAGGATTACGTTTCTTTTTCGCTGGCATCAGGGAAAAAATTCCTAGGAAGCTTACGGGGTGTAAGCGGGGTCTGTTACTTCAATAATAACCGTGCTCGGCCACCATGTCGGGATTTAGAAGACCCCCTTACCTTAGACAAGGCGCTCAGCCCGTGAGGAGTGAGCCAGGAGCTTCCAGAGGTAATGAATAGTGAAGTACAGACAAGCATGTTCGAATGAACAAGTTACTTTTTATTAGAAAAGTATAAAAACAATAAATGTCTGGAGAGACATGAAAAGCACATCCTCTGGCTAGGATGTATAGAGAAAAGAATATGTCCTCTGAATAAGGACAGCCCTTCTTCTTGGAGAAGAGCAGGATGTGAGCAAACAATTACATCACACAGGAGGAGCTACCTTACTAGACAGAATTAACTCTCTAACTACTGGATGTTTCTCAATGTCATGGGGGCTGGCAATTTCCAGCGTGACAGAATCATCCCTTGATTTTAACTCCATACTTATTACATGATTAAATATCTAAAATTACATTTGAAAGAAGGCATCAGTTACAGACATTTCAAGGAGAAAAATAGTTTGAGTTTGAGCTTTGCTATTATACTTGATTTGCTCTACAAATCAAGCCATAGGTCATTACTAAATACATTAAGATGATTTGTTTAGTTATAGATGAACACAAGGCATGACTGGCCAGTTGTGATTTGTATATTAAATCATGATTAAGCCACAATTCAGCAAAATATGTGAATCCAGGCAGATATTCTGTTAACCCACCATCAACAGTTCCATTGTTTTTCCATTTCTAGACTAATAATACACAACTTGACTAAGATCAGTTAATTCAAATTCATGGGAAAGTTTTCTGTCAACTCAGTTGTAAGGAAAGGCTGTGCGTTTCTTATAGACAGATTCTATAATGCTGGTAAAATTTGAAAGCAAGATTTGGTAGTCTTCATTAGAGTTGAATTTAATTGGATTAATCTGAATCCAATGTTTGCTTTTTACTCAGTCCCAGATTTGCCAATGACAGTGATTCAAATATAGTTTGTTAAGAACCTGTTAAAATTTTTAATTGAGATAGCTCAATATCTGGCATACAGTGTCTTCCTTAGCAGTAGTTGCAATCACATTTAAAATACTGACATTCTTTACTGCCAATTTATACACTCCAGAGCTTTTTAAAATGAGAAATGTGAAAATATGGTGATATTGCCTAATCCAGCATATAAAAGTACGTTTCATTTTTGGTTTTGAGAGCAGGAAAATTAATACTGTTTTAAATAAATTATGTATAAATGTGGGGAGATTACAGGACTTAATACAAGATATAACAAAAGGTAAAGGGGTGAGTTACAGGTTTATTTACATGAGTGGAGTGTACACATGTACTGTATTTGGCAGAAGAGAAATCAATGTTATTACAGTTTATGTGTGTTTATATACATACATACAGTACATTAATAGTATTGCTGAATACCTATCTTACATATATCTATATAATGTACAGTGATCCCTCGATTATCGCGAGGGTTCCGTTCCAAGACCCCTCGCGATAATCGATTTTTCGCGATGTAGGGTTGCGGAAGTAAAAACACCATCTGCGCATGAGCGCCCTTTTTTCATGGCCGTGCATGCGCAGATGGTGGAGTTTGCGTGGGCGGCGGGGAAGACCCAGGGAAGGTTCCATCGGCTGCCCAGCAGCTGATCTGCTCGGCAGCGCAGCAGCAGCGAGCAGACGAAGATCGTGGTTCCCCCTTTGCGTGGGCGGCGGGGAAACCCCGATCTTCGTCTGCTCGCTGCTGCTGCGGCCGCCCAGCAGCTGATCTGCTCGGCAGCGTAACAGCAGCGAGCAGACGAAGATCGGGGTTTCCTCGCCGCCCACGCAAAGGGGAAACCCCGATTCGGCTCCTCGCTGCGCTGCCGAGCAGATCAGCTGCTGGGCGGCCGAAGGAACCTTCCCTAGGCCTTCCTCGCTGATGCCCCCGCTCGCCCGCCTGCCCGCCGCCCGCCAGCAAGAGGGGGAGAGATAGAGAAAGAGAGAGAAGGAAAGAAAGAGATGAGAGAGGGAGGAAGAGAGTGTGAGAGAGGAAGAAGCAAGATAGAGAAAGAGAGAGAGAAAGAAAGATGAGAAAGGAAGGGAGTGACGTCATCGGGTGGGAAAAATCGCGATATAGCGTTTCGCGAAGAACGAGATCGCGAAAATCGAGGGATCACTGTATACCTATTTTACACACAGTTGTGTGTAAAAGACCCGGAACGTAAGCAAAAAGAAACAAAAAAGACAACTGAAATTTGGAAGGAAACTTGAATATAATGATGGGCAACAAATACAGTGTTCCCTCGATTTTCGCGGGGGATGCGTTCCGAGACCGCCCGCGAAAGTCGAATTTCCGCGAAGTAGAGATGCGGAAGTAAATACACTATTTTTGGCTATGAACAGTATCCCAAGCCTTCCCTTAACACTTTAAACCCCTAAATTACCATTTCCCATTCCCTTAGCAACCATTTAGATTATTACTCACCATGTTTATTTATTAAAGTTTATTTTAATAAAATGTTTTTTAAAGGCAGACAAAAGTTTGGCAATGACATATGACGTCATCGGGCGGGAAAAACCGTGGTATAGGAAAAACAGTGAAGTGTTTTTTAATTAATATTTTTGAAAAACCGTGGTATAGACGTTTCACAAAGTTTGAAAATCGAGGGAACACTGTAATTATTTATTAACATAACTGCTCTGTTTGTCTCCATCAGTGCCACACTTGATATGTAACATGAAACATGTATTAGAGAAACACTGTAAGAGTCCTGTATCATTTTTCCAGGGAAAAAAAAATATTCCATTCACTTACATGAGTATTGAAAGGTTGCTTAAAAAAAACCTAGATCAATCTAACAATACTGTAGTACAGAAACACATCTTCATAAATCAGTTTCTAGTTAAGGTGACAACAACAAGATTTTCAGAAACCCTGAATGCATTCTCACTCTCCCACTATTCTCCATCAGTTAAATTGTTGAACAACAGATTGTGATGAAAATAGCAGCCAACACATCTGGAATCCTCCAGGTGGCAGCTTGAATCCATATTTAGCATCACTTTTTCTTGTAAGATTCTAAAAATAGATACTCCTGCATAAAATAGGATGGGCAGTTCCCTTACCTCCAGTAGCTAAATATAGGAGAATGCTACTTCTTACTTGAATGAAAACCAGAAAAAGGTATCTCTCTTTCCTTTTCATACATATACGTACACCATTTTGTGATTATTTCTTTGTTTTGATTTTTAAGCAGGGGTGAGCTGAGTTCCTCAGGGCTGAAGTAGGTGAAGAAATCTTGTTTTCTTCCTGCCAAATATCTCTTTTTCTCTTTGTCTTTTTGACACTGCAGCAGGCATGGGAAATGGGACAGGTATTCTCATATTAAAAATCTAAACTTAACCTTCAGAGATTTTGAAAGTAGGCCATGGACTGCCTGCAGCCTTAGTATCACAGGCTGTCCGTTCCACATCTCTGCTTCAGTAATGCATTCTGAATTTACAAACACAGGTGCAAATCCAGAACAGGTTACACGAGTTTTCGGCAATACTTAATTTGTGATGTGCATGGAATCTTTAAGTATACAAGATGTACCTAGTGATGCCTCAAGTCTCATGATCCACTAGAAGCTGGCCAATTTGGCTGGTCATTCCTTTTGTTCCTCTAGATGTGAGTTTCCTTGCCTACACTATACAGTTATAGGCAAGTTTACTGCTTTAGGTAAAGGGTTTGCCAATATGCCAACCTTTTCTCATACCCTATTTCATGAATCCTTAAATAGACCTTTCAGAGATACATTTCAGAGTTTTAATCAACTATAGCTTTAAGAATAAAATGTATCAGCCTTGTTTAAAGGATTGATCTGGTCCTATTTGAAAATAAGGCATTAATAAATAGGAAAAATAACAGTCCAGTGAATATTAAGTTCATTATTTCTTATACACCGTCCTAGAATAAAGCAAATTATTACAAAAAAAGTCTGATATACCAAAAATTCGAGATTGTTTTTTTAATTAGCCACAGAAGAAACTCCAATATTAATAAATGGCATGTAGTAGGAAAAAATTGAAAATCCGCAGAATCATACCATTTTGCAGTGGAAACATTAACTGAAAAGAATTGCCCTATGAATGCCTTTGTCCTAGCTTTGATCAACGTTGAACACATTTCATCCACCTATGTTCATGGCTAATGCTTAAATCCAAAGTACCAGGTTATATACAGTATTTTTAAACACTGTCATGCAGGTCTTTTTATATCATTAGATGCATACTGAATGTTTAGATCTGTTCCTATGACATCTGAGTCTTTTTTACAACATCACCACTCTACAACTCCTCATTTAAATCGAGTAAAATTGATGTTTGGGATCTACAGGAAACTAGATATTTATATGATATGATCATTAAAAGCATATTTATTTTTCTCCTTTGAATCAGAAATTGTAACTCCCTCCTCTTCTACCCCACCCCCCAGAGTGGTATTTTTCAAGCTTTGATAAAAACTTGATTAACAAAGACCCTGGAAGATAAAGATGATTGTCTCCTAATGTATTTTCTCAGGGGTGGGGTGGGGGCAATATAAAAAAGGGGAGGATTGCCAACTGCAAAGAAATCTTAAGGACAACAAAAAAAGGGAACAAGAATTTTCAATCCAGGCTAAGTGCTGCACAGGCAGAAACCTTGCTCTGACGTACATGAAAACCCTGCCAGGATTAACTCCTTCATGCCAATGAAAGCCAGGCTCCTCACAGTATTTGTCTTACCACGAGTTTCATACTCTTTCCATTAGAGGTCATGAAGTGTTGTTTAATTCTGCTGTCACGTTACATGTAGATATTGGAGACAAACATTTGTACACAGCATTAATGGATGGGTTAGAAAATCTTTGTCCACCCATTGATTCTTTTTTACAGGTGATACACAGAAGTCCATTAATTACAAAACAGGAGAGAGATTTCCTTTCTGAGATTGATATCCTCAGTAGCAATTATTTTTTTTATCTCCTTTTTTTGGTAGCCAGAACAAGCCTAGCCATCTTTTATTCAAAATTTCAAAGCAAATTCAATTCAATTCAATTCAATTTATTAGATTTGTATGCTGCCCCTCTCCGAAGACTCGGGGCGGCTCACAACAATAATAAAAACAATATTCCAGCAAAAACAAATCTAATATTAAAAAGCACATAAAACCCTATTATATTTTAAAAAGCAAACAACATATACATACCCAAACATAAATATAAAAAAAGCCTGGGGGAAAGGTGTCTCAACTCCCCCATGCCTGGCGGTATAGATGGGTCTTGAGTAATTTATGAAAGACAAGGAGTGTGGGGGCAGTTCTAATCTTTGGGGGGAGTTGATTCCAGAGGTCCGGGGCTGCCACAGAGAAGGCTCTTTCCCTGGGGCCCGCCAAACGACATTGTTTGGTCGACGGGACCCAGAGAAGGCCAACTCTGTGGGACCTTATCGGTCGCTGGGATTCGTGCGGTTGCAGGCAGTTCCGGAGGTACTCTGGTCCAATGCCATTCAGGGCTTTAAAGGTCATAACCAACACTTTAAATTGTGACCGGTAACTGATCGGCAGCCAATGCAGGCCACGGAGTGTTGCAGAAATGTGGGCGAATCTAGGAGGCCCCATGATGGCTCTTGCGGCCGCGTTCTACACGATCTGAAGTTTCTGAACACTTTTCAGAGGTAGCCCCATGTAGAGAGCGTTGCAGTAATCGAACCTCAAGGTGATGATGGCATGAGCGACTGTGAGCAGTGACTCCCTGTCCAAATAGAGCCGCAACTGGTACACCAGGCGAACCTGGGCAAACGCCCTCCTCACCACAGCTGAAAGATGATGTTCCAATGTCAGCTGTGGATCGAGGAGGACGCCCAAGTTGCTAACCCTTTCTGAGGGGGTCAATAGTTTCCCCCCCCCCCAGGGTAATGGACGGACAGATGGAATTGTCCTTGGGAGGTAAGACCCACAGCCACTCTGTCTTGTCTGGGTTGAGTTTGAGTTTGTTGACACCCATCCAGGCCCCAACAGCCTCCAGGCACCGGCACATCACTTCCACTGCTTCGTTGACTGGATATGGGGTGGAGATGTATAACTGGGTATCTTCAGCATATTGATGATACCTCACCCCATGCCCTCGGATGATTTCACCCATTTAAGATGATCTTAAATGCTGTTAAGGGAGACTTATATTCTCAAAGTTTTTTTATTCTTCAAATAAGACATAGCAGGATGAAAAACTCTTTGCAGATGGGACAGTTGCAGGCTATGAACTGAATACTGAGACCATATCTCTAGTTCTATCTACTAGTTGCTCCCTCCTACAAAATTGCAGTACAGATTTCCAGAATCATCTTTGTGATGGCATGGAAAAGAAAAGGACAGGAACAGAAGAAAATGAACAATACTTACATTGCTTTCTACAAGATCCTACATGAAGCTCTCTGGGATAATTTCAAATATCTTTGGCTTCCAAAAAATAAATCTCCATTTGACCAAATATGGCCTGTCTCCTGAAGTCATTTTGTAGTGTGACATCCAGATGAATCTGAATTGTATCAACTAGAACTCCAGGCAGGATGCCAGCTAAGAATTCCAGTTGTAATCCCAGCAAATCCAAAAAGCACCAGTTGATGGTGACAATTTTGTTTAAATAAAAAGCACAGAAAATAATTTTGCGATGATTATGTTCTGACTAGTGGTTTTCATGGCATTACCCATTGGCAAGCAGAAATAATATCATTTCTTACACCACACATTCAATGGGAACGATATTACAAAAACAAACAGAGGGAGGGTATACTGAATTGTATCTCAGACCAACTGCATGATGTATGATTGTATTTTCCCATACTGCAATTTCTGGAGCTTTATGTGAATGAAGCCATTGGAGTTTAGTCATTATTTTTTAAAAAACCTGTTGCTTAAGGCAATGTGTGAAACCAAGCTGTGTGTCATAGTTTCATCCATCAGCCAGGCTAACTTTGCCACTCCCAAAGATTTCCTCCTCCAACCATAAAAGACTGGTACCTTCTTCTAATCCTGTGGGGTTTGTTTATTATTATTAACATTATTGTCTTACACTAGCACAGAATTACTCAAATCTAAGACGGACTGCAGACTTAAATATTCACAACTCAACTCAGTGGCGCCCTATGGTGCACGTACACTTCGAGCATGCGCCGCTCCGAGTCTTTGGAGAGGGGCGGCAAACAAATCTAATAAATAAATAAACTTTTAAAAAACAAGATGATGCCACCTATGGCACTACCAAGGGAACCGTCTCGGGGACTTGGCAGGCCTCGGTCTCTGCCAGTTCCAGTGACCCAGGCTGGCAAGTTACTACCGGTTCCATAGAACCAGTCCCAACCGGGAGGAACCTACCTCTAAACCTAATGCTAAAAACCTGCATCTCTCTACTTTACAAAATGCTTAGAGTACACTCAGCAGCCTACTTAAATTGTAGCCAATGATGTTCACCATTGCTACCAACACCTGCAAACTAATCCTGTGTGTCCAGTAACATGGCTCATTTTGTATCTTTCTGAAAATAATAAAACAGAAATAGACATTTGAGTTAATTCTACTGTTTAGAAAAACAACTTATAGTCAGAATTAAGGGCCTCTCATGAACATTTGTAGAACTCATAAATGTCTGCTATTAGCCTTAGGGAGAAATAAAATACCTCAATTATCAGGAATCGCATCCTCATATTCCAGTTCTGCACAGTATTGCATGTTTACTTCATCTGCGTTTTACCTGTTAGAAATTATTTGAACTGGGAGTGATTATTTTGTGACCAGGCATCAAATTGCTTTGGTGTATATGGAGATTCTCAATCATCCAGGACATTGTCTCCAAGGTGCTTTTCCAAAAGGTTTTCCTGATTTTTTCCTTGAAAAATATTTTGCTTCTCATCCAAGAAGCTTCTTCAGTTCTCTTCAAGGGAAAAAAACCCCCCAAGATAATCCAAATGCCTTTTGGAATGAACATTCGTTATTATCTTATATGTCCTTTCTCATGCAGATTGACGAGGGGAATCCAGGATAGGTCACTCTTTAGTCTTCTAGCTCTATGACTGCATTGATTGAACTGAAAACATGCCTCCCTCATCACAGTCTCCATTTTGGAAATGAAGTCAACGCGAATCAAGAAGAACTCTACTTGAACTAAAGAGAACTCTGGAACAAGAAACAAGTAGCCACATCCACGAAAAATGCCAACCAATTGACCAATTGCCACTATCAGCCAGCAAGCTACCAGACCACACACTGGGCAGGGCTGAAATCCCACCGTCAATCCATACGAGAAAGGTTGTATCAGGTAACATCCATTCTCCATGCTCTGATTGATGGGAGAATCCAGGATGGCATTCTCAAGGGCAGGAAACAGTCTGGCCTGAAACTTCAGCCTCCACTAAAACCCACTGGAGGACCCACCTGCCAAAGGCAGCATCAGATGAGGCATAAACATTAAGACAGTAGAGTTTGATAAAGGGAGACAGGAACATGTCCAAAGATACTTCACCAGAAGAGCCCTTCACTCCTGCACTCGAAATAGAATACTCTATGAGACTAGACTTTCAATCCTGGGCCTAGAAAGCCTAGAACTAAGACACCTTAAACAAGATCTAAGTATTGCCCACAAGATCATATGCTGCAACGTCCTGCCTGTCGGCGACTACTTCAGCTTCAACCACAACAACACTAGAGCACACAACAGATTTAAACTTAATATTAACCACTCCAAACTTGACTGTAAAAAATATGACTTCAGTAACCGAGTTGTCGAAGCATGGAACTCATTACCGGACTCCATAGTGTCATCCCCAAACCCCCAACGCTTCACCCTTAGATTATCTACGGTTGACCTATCCAGATTCCTAAGAGGTCAGTAAGGGGCGAGTACAAGCGCACTAGAGTGCCTTCCGTCCCCTGTCCTATTGCTCTCCTATATCTCCTATACCTTTCTTCTATTCCTATATCTCTTCTTCTATTCTTGCATTGATATGTTCTATTAGATATATGTTCTATATCTTCTTTTCTATTCTTTCTTAGGTATATTTTACTATGAGTATCTCCTCTATAACATTCATCATGTATTTTACTATGCGTGTGTGTGTGTGTGTGTGTGTGTGTGTGTATATATATATATACCCACTAAAACCCTCAATGTGTATTGGACTAAATAAATAAATAAATAAAAATAAATAAATAAACAAACAAACAAACAACCAGGTCGCAAATCTTCTCCACTGACACCTGAGAAGCCCAGACCATGGAAGTGGCCACACTCCTAGTTGAGTGAGCTGTGATGTCCCCAGGCACCAAGACCAATTGAAGCTCGTAGGCCTTGGCTGTACATGTCCTCAGCCACGCTACCCACTATGGAAGCGGTTACCGTTTGGCCTAGAGTTGACAATAAGAACAAGACAAACAACTTCCGGAACAACGAGGTCCTGGAGATGTAATCACGGAGCGCCCACATTACATCCAGAGTACACCACTTGCATTCCAAGAGGTGACTTGGTCTTTGACAGTCAGACAAGATCAACTCCTGGGGTTGGCGAAACCAGGAGTTCATCTTGGGGTTAAAGGCGGGATTCAGTCAGAGGACCACTCTGTTAGAATGGAGTACACAAAGGTCCCTACAGACCAACAGTGCTGCCAACTCTGAGGTTCTCCTTGCTGTTATTACAGCCACCAGGAAAACCACCTTATGAGAGAGAAAATGAAGGCTGGCCTCCCTAAGCAGCTCGAAGGGGGAAAGGGTGAGGGCCTGCAGAACCTTCAAGAGATCCTAAGGGAAATCTGTGAACCACAGGGGCCTAAGGTTAGAAGCCCCCCTGAGGAAGGAGCTCACCCTGGGGTAATTAGCTGGGGAATCCTGAGAGCAGATCTGCAGGACTGAACCCAACGCTGCCACCTGGCACCTCAAAGTGTTGGGGGAAAGACCCTGAAGTAGTCCTTGGTGGAGGACGTCCAAGACATCTGCGACTGACACTACACTGCACCAGATTGAAAAGGAATGTCAGGTCGCCTTGTAAATACGAATTGTGGACAGCTGCCTCACTGCCTGGATGACTCAGTTGACCCCCTGAGAAAGATTCTGACCCCTCAGCATTTGCCACTCAACCTCCACATGGTGAGCCATGTAAAGTTGATAGACTCCTGGTGATGTTTTGACAAGGTCCCACTTGTCATCTTCAGGCTGGTGCTTTCGGCTTTGTGCTTGGGTGAACCATTCGGAAAAGACACGAATATGCCAAGACCTACATACCTATACCAGTGAAAATCTATGAAAACATATACATACATACATACAAACATACATACATACATACATACATACATACATACATAACTAAGAAATTGAGGAACAGAAAATATAAACAAAGGTAAAACTACTCAACTGAGCAAAGCAACACTGAAAAGAAATAACATGCTTCCAAGACAGCTGACTGTAGTTTCCTGCCAATGTTTTGTATCAGTTCCAATGCTCCCCATCAATTAGGAAATCCTTGTTATTCTTAGTAATTGAAATCAACTGAAAATGAAAAGAATCCTTTCATTCATTGGAAAAAGATATTTTCTAAGAACTATAGCATCCCAGTCATCAACAAGCATGCACGCTTCTTTATCCACTATACGGTGGCATGTAAATGGATATGGGTTGCAACTTGGAGGTGGACATGCTGTTTTTCTTGTGTATTCCTAATGGTTTTTACATGAGTAAACTTTGTTTGGAAATCCAACTGCATTATTAGATTTCAATTATCCATAATCCAAAGTATGATAATTTGAATCTGTCATTGTGCTTCAAGTGATACTTCTAGGTTGATTTCTTTGATGAATCATTGATTTCCTTGGCTCTCCAGTCCTGTTTCAGCCATCAGAGGAGGGCTGATTATTGAGGATTCTTTCTCCAATTTGAAAATCACACCCAACTTTTCCCAATACAATCTATACACAAAAATGTGATCTCATTTTAGAATCAAAGAATCTTATAGCTGAAAGTGATCTTCCAATCTCATGATGCTAAACCTATGGCCATCTCTGCAGGCACATTAGCCATGGCCCTAAATCATCTCCACTGTGCATGTGCACCTGCGCTGGCCAGCTGATTTTCAGATGGCTTCACCATGCCACCCTTCCCCTCCCAGTAGTTTCCAAGCGGCCTGTTTTGGATGCCAGGTAAGTACAGGGCTCGTGCAAAAAATCATTCCCAATCACCCCAGTTCCATGCCCCAATCACCCAGGTGCCATGCCTGTCAGTAGCCAGCATCCAGTTCTTGTGCACCTCCAATTATCCTCTAACTCCCCTAGTAATGGGGTCCAATGGTCCTGGCTGGGGAAGCATGAGTGAATGGTGTTTTCTAGATGCCAGTCAATTGGCATCAGGTATCTGCGTCAGCCAGCATCAACTGGGTGGTGCTGTCAATTCTCGGAAGTATCGCAGCCTGATGACCTCAGAGGAGTGCCCATTTTACTCTGGAACGCTGCCTCCCCTGCTGATTGCTACGTTACAGCCACCGTTGTTCCAGCTGTACTGCAGTCCCCAGGTATGGCAAGCCCCAGACTAGAGCTTGACAGGTGGCTCCCCTGTACCAGGGGCACACTTGGAAGACAGGAAACAGAGGAGTTAATAACTGTTTGACATGTGTCAGTCCCTCCTGGTTTGTTGGGATACCCTTGGTGGAACCACTGTAACAGTTTAGCAACCCTGACTTCATCCAAGCAAGTGGATGAAGTCATGCTAAAATCTGGCGGTGAATCGCACACCTCCATCTGAGATGATACATGATGGCACTCCATGGAGATGGTAGATGTAGTTAATAAACAACTTAGTCAACTGCCATACCAACAGTATCCCAACACATGACATGAAGTGGGCCTGTTTTGAGAACAGGTCTATGACTGTCCATATGACTGTGTCCCTGTTGTTTTCTGGTAGATCTACCATGAAGTCCTTGGCAATCTCCTCCCATGGACAGATGAAATCAGCCACTGACTGTAGCAGACCCAGTGGTTTTCCAGACTGTTGCTGCACAAGTTGGACAGCTCCTTATGTATGCCTCAATCTCCATCTGCATGTGAGGCTACCAGAACTGCAGTTTTGTCAAATGCAATTATTTTAGGAAACTGAAATGGCCCACCTGCTTGTCATTGCCATTGTCACGATGTGACACCATGAATCTGAGTGTACATGGGATATATAACTTGTTGCCCTTCCAACTAACCCATTCCTGTGCATGCACAGCTCTCAATTGTCCAGTAATCATGGGTCGCTCCTCAACGCTGTTTGAAATTCATTTGTAAGGCCTTCTCCTGTATTTTCTGTAGTTACCCAGGCCAATGGGTGGTCTAGTGGAATGGTGGCCTGCACAACATCTTCCTGTTGGCTATGGTACTGAGACATATATGACAGGGCATCAGCTTGAAAGTTCTTTCCAGTGGGGGCATATTTGAGAGCAAAGTTGAACCATTGAAAGTACTGCAAACACCTCACTTTGTCCAGGCATACAAGGACCCTCTGGTATGGGTGTTCATGCATTATTTCATTGATCAACTGCATGAACACCGCTAGGGCTCCCTGCAACCCAAATGGCATCATTTGAAACTGATAGCTTCCCAAGGGGCAGTTGAAGGTGGTTTTCCAGTTATCCCCCACCAGATCCTAACCCAATAGTAGGCTTTCCTTAAGTCCAGCCTAGTGAAATACCTGCCCGTCATCAATGGTGCCAGCATATCTTTCATCAGAGGCAGCGAATAGAGATGTTCCACACAAACTCCATTCAGACCCAAATATCCTTTTTTTTTTTCATGGAACAGGACAGGGACTGCCACCCATGACCAGCTTGGTCAAATGAACCCTTGAGCCAGGTTTTTGTCAATATAGTGTCTTAATTCCTCCATCTCCTTTGGCGTCATTGAATACATCTAGGGTTTGGGCAATTTTGCCCCAGGTATTAGTTTGATGGCACCTGCATGGTCCAGTGGAGGGGTAGCACCTCACACTCTGCTTCACTAAAGGCATCCCTAAATCATTATATACCAGAGGGAAAGTGTACTCCCCTTTACCAGAGTCATTTACCCCAGTCATTATCTGTTCATGAGGTAGAAGTTCAGGGCCATTTGCTATCCATAATTTTCAGAAGCCTTCCTACCATATCGTGGAACCCCATTTGTCCAACGATGCTACTCCAAGTATCAATGACTCATTCATCATCACCAGCACGATGAACCTGATGAGCTCCCAGTGTCCACCCATCTATAGCCTGTTTCAATAATATGGGTAGCAGGACACGCACACCCCACTCCAAGCACAGAGCCATCTATATGTTCAAACCAAATGGGTTTAGCCATCCTCAGTGCTCATATCCCTAGTTCATTGACTAGAAATTGATTGATGAGACATCGGGTACACCCGGAGCCAATCAAGACCCCATATCTGACCCCCTTGTCTGCATTTGGCTTTTTGATAATGACCAGAGCAACAAATTGGGTTATTCACCATTGGGTCTTCTGGTCTGCCATTCTCACCATCGTAGACCACTAGCAGGACTTGCGCCTTCACTGGAGATCCACTGTCCTTCATCTGCTGTATGCTGCCTTGCTGGTCAATCCCCAATATCATCTGGACTGTCCCCCTGGATCATTCAGGGGTCTATGGCTCTCCATGGGGTTCCAGACGGAGATGACAATTTCCGTGCCTGCAGCCCCAGAGTTGTACATTCCACTTAATGAAGGTCGGTTGGTATACTCCATTGGATCTAGGATGACAGTACCAGGCTTTGTGGCAGTCATAGGTTTGTCTGTGAACTTCCAGGATCCAGGGATCCCCCCCCCCTTGGCCAGAATTCACATAACTAGTCTAATTAGATGGCAGACCTGTTGGGACTAATAAGCATTCCGGCCATGTCCTTAGTCTACCCGCAGGAATTCACAGACGTATTCTCTCACCATCCAGCCACATTGTTTCAGGCACATGAGTTTATCTTCTGCTTGTTGCATCTGGGACCCATCCTCAAACTGGGCCCATAACACTTCCAAGGCCCATGTCTGCTAATTTTCTGGCAGTTTTTAAGGAACAGGAGACATGGCTTGAGTATGAAATGAAGTAATTTAGCTGCTAGTGGCTATTAGATACCAGTCATATTTCCAAGCTTGGTCTTGATGGTCAAAATGACTATTGAGATTAGCATGCTTTGAAAATATACTTTTTTCTGCTTTTTATGATTGTTTCAAATATAAGAATCTGTACTTAAGTTCATGCTTCCAAGTGAGGATCAAAATTGAACCTTTGCAAGATCACTTTAGCAAAGGAATCAGTCTAAGTGAATTATTGATATATTTAGCATCTCAGCATTTATGTTCATTTTCACAGTTTTCATCAATAATAGAAAGTACAAGATTTCCTTTCATATTATATTTATATTATCCTAGGCCTGATGTAAATAATACTTATTTTTATTTATTTTATTGTGTCAAGTAAGTACCTATTTGATAATATACATAAGTATAACATTATTTGAATGAGTACAAATACAAGAAACATTTGGACAGGGATGGTAAGTACGCTGGTGCAATTATGCACACCCCTTACAGACCACTTAGCAATGGGGTGAGGTCAACAATATGACACTGTAGATGATGGGTGGGTTGATATAGGGCAGTGATGGTGAACCTTTTTTTGGTTCCTGTGGCAAAAGGGTGCATGTGTGTGTGTGCTAGCATGGGTGCGAGTGCCCATACCCATTCCCTCCCCCCACTCATGCGCACACACACCCCACGCTGTCCCTACACATGCACACAATCCCCCCCATATCCGCAAATGCACACAGGCCTCACTGAAGCCTGGGATGGTGAAAAAATGCCCAAATGGACAAACCAGAAGTTCAGAAAAAACAGACTTCTGGTTTGCCCCTTGTGCTGTGTTTCAAAGTCTGGAGGCTTCAGGGAGGCTTCCTAAAGCCATGGAGTGCAAAAAAAACAGCACAACAGGGAGACCGGAAGTCTGTTTTTCTGAACTTCTAGTTTGCTTGTTGTTCTGATTTCAGGTTAAGGCAATTAATAGTTGAAATAAAGGATTGCTAAATGCATATATTTGTAAAACACAACAACTTTATTCTTCTTTCCTCTTCTTCCCCTCAATCATGCAGCGCCTTCTTTTCTCATCTCTAGTTTTAGTATTAAAGTAAAGCAACTTGAAAGTCATATAAAACATTCCACAAGTCATTCTAAAATTTATGGGCTAATCAGTGTTAATCCAGAGTCATAAAAGCAGGCAATAAATTCACACAATGTATAGCTTACGCTCGGAGCTGGTTAGGGAAACCCCCATGTTGAAACTGCAAGATTGACGACTCAGTTTTCTCTTCCGCTCACACCCAGATGTGAAGAAATTAATTAACCAGTTCCATTCTTCTAATATTTCTTCCCTAACACTTATTCTCTTCTCCTCTGCAAAGCGTCTGAAGCAAGGGTTAATCCACCTGACATCTTCTTCGCTAGAACTGGAATGCATCTGCATGTCACCTGCCTCCTCCCTTTCTGTCTGTAAATCAGGCCCTTCTACCAATTCATAATCGCTTTCCACTTCGAAATCTGAAAAATATGCAGGCTGAACAGGAGTATACACAACACTTGTTAGGCAGTTTTTTGCATTCCAGGGCTTCAGGGAAGCTTCCCTAAAGCCCCCGGAGGGCGAAATGGCCTTCCCCAAAGCCAAAAATCAGCTGCATGCATGCTGGAGCTGACATAGGGCAACACCTCGCGTGCCCTCTGACATGGCTCTGCATGCCACCTGTGACGCATGGCAGGTTCACCATCATGGATATAGGGGAAAGAAATACCCACATTTTTCAGAATTCACGAAATCAATGAGCATTCTGCTGTAGTAGATGTTAGCCACATTGTTTCTCAAAGCCTAAGCATCCTTGAACCTATTTCTATTTATAAATAGCTCTAAAATCACAAAATGGACATCATAGAAAGTTGTACGCTTCTGATCACCAAATGCATCAATGGCAGTAGCTGGCAGTTCGTGACATTATACACCCACGTACGTACTCTATGTCACCAAGTAAAGCAATGGATGCACATAGAGTGAGAACTTAATTCTCCCAGATAATATACCAAAGCTTGATCTTGGTGGAAACTAAAATTCCTGCAGCAGAAAAACTACAGCATGCGAAGACATCTAGAGGAAAAAATTATTTGCAATAAAGGAGTAGCTACAGATTTTAATTCACAAACCAGACATCCTTGAAAGTGTATCCTGTGAGTGCCATGTTTCATTCTAGGCATAATTTCCTTTGCCCTCACCCTCAAATTGAATATATTTACCAAAAATCAAAGCAACCTTTCTATATCTACTTCAGAGTATTGCGTATATCAAAATAGCATGGTGTGTGTGTACCTACAGCTACACACCTATTTCTCAAAGCATGCTAATAATATGTATTTTAAAAGCTTCCATAAATTCCCTTGAAACGAACTGAACTTGCTTCCAAATAAATTAAGATGTTCCTTTCCAAATGTAGCCCAAGTCTCTATAAATGAAACATACAAAGCTGTAAAGTTGAAGGTAATTACTATCCAGATTTCAAAATATTTGTTCTCTCTCCAGCCTTGTATTTTATCTCTCAGGATTCTACACGTCACTACAGCAACATCCATAGCTCCAGCAAGGACTGCCTCGCTGAATGTGCTCTGCTGTTATTAATGGAAGGAAGCACTGTTACACCTTCTTCTAAATATAGGCAATCTGTGTGTGCCTAATGATACAATGTGAGAACTGAGAAGGACCAAAATATTGACATCCACTAGGTGTATATAATTTGTTTTCGTTCCCGCTCTCTTCCGAGGTATTATCTAAACCTTCATGGAAAATCTGTTATTATTTCACAGGAGGAATGTGCAAACTGTTATTTAGATGTGAACCTGTTAGATGGAGTTTCCTGTTTGTTTTCCCATGCACTAGCCAAGCCGTGTCAACGAGAAAGCATTTGCTGAGCTATTTTTAACTTCCCCCTTCCTTCTTTTTATGTCTCTCTGCAAAGAGCTGCACCTTTTCATCAACACTGCAGGAAAATGGCATCGGGAGCCCAGGGATGGAGGAGTCTTCTGGGGACACAATTTGCCTAGTGTGCAATATGGGAAGAGAAGGGGGGATTGGGGATCAACCACACCTGATAAAAGGAAGCAGGCAGAATGGAGAATCAGGTCTCTTACCATTAGCAAGAGAAATGGTAATCAGGGAAGAGAGGAAATTTGAGCAGGAAACAGAACAGAAGGAAACACAATGACCTGGTATTAAAGAGAATATGTGAAAGCAAGGGATAATTCCAAGTTTTCTTCTGCGAGTGTTTCTCTGCTATCTTTCCTCTTCTTCATTCATCAGTATGCCTTTCTATGACCCTGATACCATAATACCCAATCAGCAACAATCCTACTCTACCACTGATACTGCAGTGATATTGGCAAACCACAATCACACTAAGTCATCCTTTTGGAACACAAAGTCCCCACTCATTTTCTCCAGGAACAGCCAAGAATTCTATAAGCCCATGTAGTGATAGGGCTTTAACAAGGATAGAAAACAAACGCAAACAGAATGCCACATGTGCCATCACAACAGGATGCAATGTAAGTAGCCAAGTCATAACATTCATCCATCATTGCACGTGTCACCCTTTCCCTTCTTTCTTGTCTTCCCTGTGGATGCCTAGGTATGGATTCAAAGACAAAAAACCAAAAAATGTTTTGGAGCATGTAGAGTTGTACGCATGAAGCCCATCTACAATTATTTGAAGCAGCAGCATCCCTTCCTGGGAGTTGCATGGCTCATTTTTGTATTATGTTTGGAAAAGGCACCTTTGGTTTAAGAAATTGCAAGTAGATGGTGACGAATCTCTCCACATGCTCCAGGGTACATTTTTCCTTTGGAAACAATGCATGTATCACCATACCTTTCACAATTATTCAAGGAGACAGCAGTTAAGAATTCTGGATGTATGGAATGAGCTGCCAATGGATTATGGAATGCAAAAGCTTACTTTTTCATCCACTCTTCCTCTCCAGTTTTCCCCAAAAGATTAAATAAGAAAACGGAGTGGCTTTTAGTACTGGCGTGACATCAGTGGCTAGGTATAATTTAACCTTCTGCAAGACTAGATCTGTTTTGGGCTAAACCAAATCTTGAGTTGATTGATTGGACCAAGTGATTCGAAGTTCATTTACACATTCTTCAACACATTATTTCCTCGTCTCCACTTCCTCCTAGGAATATGAAGATTTATGATTCTCCCAAAACAAGATGTGTTCTGAAGAGAGATCATTTGACATAGAAAACAGGGTTGGAAGAATATTTGGAGATCTTGAAGTCCAACTTTCTGCTGGGGCAAAAGACCCTATACCAGTGATGGCGAACCTTTTTTCCCTCAGGTGCCGAAAGCACGTGCGCACACAATATTGTGCCTGCACAAGTGCCCACACTCATAATTCAATGCCTGGGGAGGGTGAAAATTGCCTCCCCTGTCCGCCCAGAGGCCCAATGTAGGCCAGAAACAGCTTGTTTTGCAATTCCTGGTGGGCCCGGTAGGCCCATTTTTCACCCTCTCAAGGCTCCAGAGACATCCCTGCAGTCTGAGGAAGGGGGCAAAAACGCTCTTCCCCATTCTCCCAGAGGCCCTTTGGAAGGCGAAAATGATGTATCATGTAATGGCTACCTTGTATCTCTGTAAATAGTTTGTTCCTTGTTAAAGCGCTGTCTGAGCCAGAATCAGGAAGTCGCTCCTGATTGGCTCAGACGCGGCTGCTCTTGCTTTGGCGGGAACCGCAAATGTATAAAAGGAGCGGTTTCTCCCAGGTAGAGCAGACGGTACTAGCTGAAAGTCACTTATCTATTCTGAGCTGAATAAAGGTACCGTTCTCACCTAACCCTGTCTCTGGGTTTACTTCACTGGCGACGACGGACGAAAGAAACCACGCGTGCAACATGAACAACCTCCAAATCGGCCGGGCTCCTGAGTTCTTCGATCCCGAGAAGACTTCCTGGGATGACTACTTAGCCAACTTCGAGATCTTCCTCGAGGCAGCAGGAATACGGGACGCCGACGCCGATCGGAGACGGGCCATCTTCCTAAACTACTGCGGTCCAGAAATCCGCGCCCTCGCCCAGACTTTCACCGACCCGCTGCCAGCAAGATCCGTCGCTTGGGATGTCCTGCAAGCCAAGCTCGCGAGCCATTTCAAGCCAACAAAACCAGCCATGGTTTTCCGGCACCAGTTCTCCAGAATGGCTCAGCGCGAAGCGGAATCAATCAACCAATTTGCAACGCGACTTCGAACGGTACTTGCGAAATGCAAGTTTGACAACCCGGAAGCTCGCCTCACCGATGCCTTAGTTTTCGGCATGAGAAACGCCTCGGTCAGGAACAAACTCCTCACCGAAGACAAACCGAGCCTACAAACAGTGATTAAGCTAGCACAAACCGCAGAAGTCGCCGACGCCGCTGCGAAAGAGCTGAAGGAACACGAAAGACAAGAAGTCATCGGAAAGATAGACTCCACGTTTTCCCGCGCCGAGGACCCAGACGACCTCAGCCCACCAGCTCGCAACGAGGACAGCTGTTTCCTGCTGCAAGACCAGCCGAGACAACACAGATTTCCTCACCCCGCCGCCCCCTGCGCCGGCTGCCGAGGAAACCATCAGCGCCAACAATGCCCCTTCCGGGACGCCATATGCCGCCGCTGCAACCGACGCGGCCACATCGCCGAAGCCTGCAGAGCAGCTGCACCGGAGGAAACCTTCTCCGCTCCGTGCCATCAACGACCCCAAAATCATACGCCTCAGCCGCGAGAAAACTGACCTTTCCGTTTTTCGGGCCGAAAGAACTACTCAGCCGCTAACCGCGACTACTCAAGAGGTAACACTAAATTTTCCGTGAATAACACGGCAACAAAAAATGGGGGCAAGATTGTAATTTCATTACTACTGAACAATAAGCCATGTTCTATGGAGCTTGACACAGGGTCTAAATACACCATTATGCCATGGGAAAAGCTTAAATTGTACATGCCTAGCCTATCTAAATCTGAGCTTTTGCAAACCTCATTGGTAATTAGAGATTTTCAAGGGGGAATAATCTCTGTTCTGGGCAAAGTGAATGTACCTATCGTGTTTAAGAATATTAAATGTACCCTGCCTATGATTGTTGTTACAGGGGCTAAGCACTCTCTCCTGGGGTTGGCTTGGATGGAACCTTTGGGAATTGAAATTTCTGGTATTTGTAATGTTAACTGTGATAGCATGCCTAACTTCTTACAAGAGTTCCCTGAAGTGTTTAGCCCCACCTTGGGATCGTATAAAGGGCCCCCTATCTCGTTTTCTATTGACCCCAAGGTCCCGCCTGTCCGGCTCAAACCTCGCAGGGTACCCCTTCCGCTCCTCCCCAAACTTGACCTGCAGCTGGATAAGCTCATAAGCCAAGGCATTTTAGTTCCTGTGGAGCAGGGACCATGGGAAACACCCATAGTCACGCCTCTAAAACCAGATGGCTCCTTAAGAGTTTGCGCTGACTATAAATCCACGCTAAATAAGGCCCTCCAACATCACCCTTACCCCATTCCGGTGGTACAACAACTCCTGCACTCCCTGGGGGAAGGGAAAAGGTTTGCAAAGATCGATCTCGCGCAAGCTTATCAGCAGTTACCTGTCGATGAACCGACAGCAAACGCGCAAACAATTGTGACCCACAGGGGTGCCTTTAAATGTACCAGATTACAGTTTGGAGTAAGCATAGCCCCAGGGATATTCCAAAGCATAATGGAACGATTGTTATCAGGGATTAAAGGGGCCATTCCCTATTTTGATGACATCTTAATTGCAGGGGAAAACCAAGAACAGCTCAACAAAAGGATAAGGGAAGTACTTCAGAGATTTCAGGACAAAGGGTTAAGAATTAAGCCTGATAAATGCGTCTGGGGAACCAACAGTGTAGAATTCCTAGGTTATAAAATCGATAAGGAAGGTATCCACCCCACGACCGAGAAACTGAGAGCCATTAGAGAAGCCCCAGAGCCACAAAATAAGACGGAATTGCAAGCTTTTTTAGGCCTTCTTAACTTTTACTTCGTCTTTTTAAAACAGAAGGCAACAGCAGCAGAGCCTCTACACCGCTTACTCCAGAAAGAAACCCCTTGGACTTGGGGGAGAACTGAACATGAAGCCTTTGTACAAATAAAACAATTATTAACTTCTAAAAGTGTGGTAGTCCAGTATAGTACTTCACTACCCATCAGGCTAACGTGCGACGCCTCCCCGTACGGCGTGGGAGGAGTCTTGGCTCACGTCTTGCCTAATAATACAGAGGCCCCAATTGCTTTCTTTTCTAGAACGATGACCAGCACTGAAAGAAATTATAGCCAACTAGATAAGGAGGCTCTAGCTTTAGTGGCAGGGGTGAAGAAGTTTCATAATTACCTTTTTGGGAGAAATTTTGAATTGGTTACCGACCACAAGCCCTTGCTAGGTCTCTTAGCCCCCAACAAGCCTACTCCTCCATTTATGTCCCCAAGACTAATCAGATGGGCCCTTTTCCTCTCAGGATACCAGTACGAACTCATCCATAAAGGGGGTAAAACCATCAACCACGCAGATGGTCTCAGTAGGTGCCCCATGGCAGAGTTAGTGGAGGACCCTGCCCCATCTGCTGATGTTTTAATGATAGAGCTCGAGGACAACCCACTAACTACTGCAAAAGAGGTGGCTGCACACACGCAGCAAGATCAAATCCTAAAACAGGTGGTAAACTGTGTACTTAAGGGATGGCAAAATGACTCTGTAAAACCTGAATTGTGTGACTTCAAAACCAAAAGACTAGAATTGTCATATGTAAAAGGTTGTCTGTTGTGGGGGGATAGAGTGATCATTCCTAAAAGCCTAAGGGTAAAAGTACTCGAAATGTTACATGTGGGCCATCCTGGGATTGTCAGGATGAAGGGCCTAGCCAGGGGGCACTTATGGTGGCCAGGTTTGGATGCTGATATTGAAAACTGGGTAGCCAAATGTGACCCATGCCAAGAATCACGGCCTAACCCCCCCCCAAAACAACTCCAGCAGAGTGGGAGCAACCTGCAGGGCCATGGTCCAGGGTCCATATTGATTTTGCAGGGCCAGTGGGGTCACAATACTTCTTAATAGTAGTGGATGCATTTTCCAAATGGGTGGAAATCATAGCAATGAACAACATAACCACAAGTGCCACCATCAAGGTGCTGCGCAGACTGTTTGCTACCCATGGTTGCCCTGATATCCTAGTGTCTGACAATGGGCCACAATTAACGGCCAGGCAGTTTGAATTGTTCTTAGATAGTCTTGGAGTCAGACACGCACTCATCTCGCCTTACTCGCCCTGGGCTAATGGGTTGGCAGAACGCTACGTTCACGTGGCAAAGGAGGCATTGCGCAGATCAGGCCCTGGTGATGTACAACAAAATTTGGACCAGTTTTTGTTAACCCAGCACATTACCCCAAACACTCACACGCACGTAAGCCCTGCTGAGTTACTAATGGGAAGGAAACTAAGGTCCCCACTAGATAGGTTACACCCAAGGTTTTGTACAAATAACCAAATGTATGTACACCCTGAAAGACAAATGTATTTGGGTCAAAATGTGTTTGTAAAAAATTTTGATGGAGGTGTAAACTGGATGAAGGGAATTATTGTTAAACAAAGTGCTCCTAAAACTTATGTTGTAAAACTGGAGGATGGTCGAATGTGGAAGCGGCACATTGACCACATAAGAAAACGCATGGAAAACTCCCTGGAGCAAACCGCTGACACAGACTCTCCCATTTCAACAGACTTTAACACGCAACCCGATTTCATAGACATTCAAATGAACTTATCGGGTCAGAGAGACTCCTCCAGCGACGCTGAACCATCTTCCTCATCCGAAGTCAGCGTTATGTCTGCCAGGCCGAATCAGCAGGCCGAAGCCCAAAACAGGCCCCAGCCGCGCCGGGGGAGCAACAGCGAGCCGACCTCCACCGTCAGCGGCGAGGACACAACTGAACTGCGCAGGTCGGAGCGAGCTTCGCGGAGACCCAGCAGATTGGAGGACTTCATCATATGGCTTTCGTGATGGATGTATCCAAACTAAGGAGGGAGGGGTGTTGTATCCTGTAATGGCTACCTTGTATCTCTGTAAATAGTTTGTTCCTTGTTAAAGCGCTGTCTGAGCCAGAATCAGGAAGTCGCTCCTGATTGGCTCAGACGCGGCTGCTCTTGCTTTGGCGGGAACCGCAAATGTATAAAAGGAGCGGTTTCTCCCAGGTAGAGCAGACGGTACTAGCTGAAAGTCACTTATCTATTCTGAGCTGAATAAAGGTACCGTTCTCACCTAACCCTGTCTCTGGGTTTACTTCAGAAAATGCCCACTCAGAGCGTCTGCATAAGCTGAAATCAGCTGTGCTATAGGTTCGCCATCACTGCTCGATACCATTCTAGACAAATTGTTGTCCAAATTCTTCTTTAAAACGTCTAGTGAGGGAGCACCCACAACTTCTGTAGGAAAGCCATTCCACTGATTGACTGCTGGATTGTGGCAACCAAAATTGGACATAGTATTTCAAGTGTGGTCTCTTCAATGCAGTATTAAAGTAGTACTAACTCTTCACGTGAACTCAATACTTTCCGTCAAATACTAAGCTGCTTTTCTGGTAGTTGCAGCAAATGCCTGGCTCATACTTAAATGGTAGTTCATTAGGATATCCACATCAAGTTCTGGTCTATTATCCCTTTCATAAGGGCCTTCTTCTCAGTGTACATTTGTAATTACAAACTGCCTACGGTCTGAGTATGTACATGGTATAAGTAATGGAAAAGCAGATCTCCATCAGAGATACCCTTATGTTAGTACCATTATTTTGGAGTAATTCAGGTTGTGTTTTTTAATAAACAAAGAACAAATGTCTCTGTACGTGTGTCAGAGAAAATCTTTACTGCACTATGCAAAGATCAAGGTGATAAACACAAAAATACAAACCTGCATGTTCCCCATCTATTTTGTGTCCCGGCTACCAAACAGACCATCTGCCACCATTAAGTAGTGGTCCAGTTTTTTGCAGCACAAATTTCAATTCTGTTCTGGGTAATGAAAGCCATGAAAATTCATTGAGCACATATGGTAACCACAGTGAGCATAGGAAATGGATCTCTGAAGCCCACATAGTTTCCTCATATGGACAGCAGTATATGTATGAACAAAAGAAGAAGGGGATGATAGAGAATGAGGTGACTGGATGGAGTCACTGAAGAAGTCAGTGTGAGATTAAATGGACCCCAGGGGCCTGGAGGAATGTTGTCCATGGGGTCACAATGGGTAGGTGTTCTGTCGGGCTCTCTGGTAGACTTCTCCCAAAAATTCACAGGTACAAATTTCAGACACACACAAGTTTGAAAATTCAAAACAATGTTCTTTATAATGAAAAGTCACTTACACTAAGCCCTCTTTTGGTATAGCAAAGAGCATTCGTCTCCAAACAAACTGGTAATTTGTACAAGTCCCTTATCAGTTCTGTGATACTTAGCTTGCTGTGAGGCAATTCACAGTCCTTCTTCTTTCACAAAGTGAAACACACTTTGCTCTGGTTTAGTTTCAAAGCGGGGGGAAATCAGCACACAAAAGGTCAAAGTCAGTAAAGCAGTCACAAAACACAACGATCAGATAATCCTCCACAATGGCCAAACCCACAGGCTGCTATTTATAGCAGCCTCACTTATTACCACAGCCCCACCCAACCACAGATGGCCTCATTTTCTTTGATAATAATCTCTCAGTTGTTGTTGCCTATGCATCACTCTCCGCATGCGTGGCTGTATCATTAACTCTTGTTCTGAATCCAAGGAGGAGCTAAATAATTGATCTCCTTCTGAGCTGTCTGCCACACTCTCCTCCTCCCTGTCACTCATGTCTTCTTGGTCAGAGAAGCCTTCATCATCAGATTCCACCGGGAGCAAAACAGGCCTGCAGCATGTGGATGTCTCCCCAACATCCACAGTCCTTGGGGCAGGAGCTGGGCCATAACTAACCACAACAGGTAGGACATGACTTTGTGACTAATAACAAAATGTGTATGAAGATATAAGAACTGTAACAGATAATCAGACTGAGCTCAAGGGAGAGGTCAAGCATGTCATCAGTTTGGACTCCTTTCACACCCACAAGATATCTAAATCCACCAGCCCACCTTGAATTCTATTTACTCTTTGTCTACCATCAATTTGCTTTGGCCCTTAATAGTTTAGATTCTTGTTAGTTGTAATCATTGAATCACCTTGCTTCCTGATTTCTTGTGACTGACAAGAAAGTCATTAAGTCTTCTAGTTCTACTATGAGTTATTATTGACTGGCAGCTGGTCTTATGATTTTGAGGCCTTTCTTAAGACTTTCTGCTGAAAATGACTTTCTTTAAATGCAAGCTTTCAGACATAACAGCTTGAGACAAACCCTGGGATCCCTTCTACTGTTTTACTTCTTTTTAAGATAAATATCCACTCATTCATAAAAACCACCAAGTACATAGCAAAATCATTTAAAAAAAATAAACTTACAAAATTACCTGCTACAAAATCAGAGTGAAGAAATCAGGAAACAATGGTTTATTGTTACAATTTCACACATTTTCCATTTAATAACATCATAACTACACCCATATTACTATGGCTAAGCCATTGCTTCCTGAATTTTATTTGTTGAGTAAACTACAAGGGGGGGATGTTTGTGTTTCTGTCTATCTGTCAGTCAACCTTCATGGAACAAAGACAAGACCAATCCATATAGGACTGTCCCTAACCAAAAAAATACAATGCATTTGCAAGTTAAGCAATTGATCATGATGGACACAACAACTTTCCATTTCCAAATAAAACCCATGGATGTCCTGTAACCAAGACTAACTTGATACAGGTACATTTAACTGCAGCATATGAAATAACAATGCTGCTTATTCCAGTTACCAATTATTTAATTATGCTTTTGATCAGTGTTTTGCTTAGCTGGTTTGCTTGCCAGATGACGCTAGTTAACTATATTGATTGACTGGTCCCTATGCTTTCTCAGCATCATCACCCTCCTTACACTGATGCAAATCTTACCCAGTGCCTGGGATATATCCTCAGCACAGGTTATCCAGAGTGCATGTCAGTTCAGTGAAGCAACAGAAGTGATGTGCCGGTGTCTTGAAGCCATTAGGGTCTGGATGGGAGTTAAGAGGTTAAAACAAGACTGAATGGCTGTAGGTCTTTCCTGCTAAAAGCGATACCATCTGCCCGTCTTTGGTGCTGGGAGGGGAAGAAATTTCCCTCTCAGATAGGGCTCACAATTTGGGCGTCCTCCTAGATCCACAGCTGAGGCTACAGCAACATCTCTCAGCTGTGGCTAGTTTTTTTTTTTTGCACAAGTCCATCTTGTCTACCAGTTGCAGCCCTACCTTGACCAGGAGGCACTTCGCAGAGTCATTCATGCCTTCATCACCTCTTGTCTTGACTATTGCAATGTGCTCTATATAGGGCTACCCTTGAAGAGTGTTCAAAGACTTCAGCCGGTGCAGAATGCAGCAGCGCATGCAATAATGGGTGTACCAAGGTACGCCGGTATTACTCTAACTTTACGTGAGCTGCATTGGTTGACAGTCGGTCTCCGAACTTAATTCAAGGGGTTGGTTATCACCTTCAAACCTCTAAATGGCTCAGGGCCAGACTATTTATGGGACCTCCTCCTCCCTCATATCTCGCTGCAGCCAGTAAGTGCCCACAGAGTTGGCCTTCTCCTAGTCCCGTCCATCAAACAATGTTGGTTGGCAGGACCACGGGGAAGAGCCTTCTCTGTGGTGGCTCCGACCCTTTGGAACCAACTGCCCCCAAGGATCCGCACTATCTCCACCCTACCAGTCTTCCAGAAAGCCATTAAGACCTGGCTTTTCCGGCAGGCCTGGAATTAGGTTGATTGTAAGTATGTATGGTTTTTTATGTCATTACTGTTTTATTGTATTGTTGGTTTTTATTATTAGATTCTAACTGCTTTTATTGTTGTATTTATTCCTGCTGTTAGCCGCTCAGAATCCGTTTTGGAGTGAGCAGCATATAAATAAAATAAATAAATAAATACGTGGACAGCCTAAAGCAGTGATGGCAAACCTTTTTTTCCCCTTGGGTGCCGAAAGAGCGTGGATGAGTGCTATCGCACATGCGTGAGTGCCCACACCCATAATTTAATGCCTGTTTCCCAACTTCTGGTGGGCTCAGTAGGATAGTCTTTTGCCTTCCCCAGGATCCAAAGGCTTCTCTGGAGCCGGGAGAGGGTAAAAACACCCTCCCCCATCCCACTGGAGGGTCTCTGGAAGCCAAAAACGTCCTCCCAGAGCCTCTGTGCGAGCCAAAAACCAGCTGGCCAGCACACACATGCAGGTTGGAGCTGCGCTAAGGCAACAGCCTCTGTACCAGCAAATATGGTTCCGCATGCCACCTGTAGCACCCGTGCTATAGGTTCACCATCATTGGCCTAAGGCATTTTCCTGCCTGAACCACGGACTAGATGATGCACAAATGCTCATTCTCCATATGAATTGGCAACTGAATCTATTTCAGATCTGACAATTGGACAGCAACCTAAACTGCATCTATGAGCAACCATAGGAGCCCACGTAGAAAACTGCTGCCATTACCCCATTGCTTGTTCCTACTATCAGCATTTGCTGCCAAAAGTCTCTATTGGAAGAACCAGGCCTCCCTATTTTTCATATGGAGAGAAAATAATAGGAAATGGCTGTTCTATACAATGAACAGAGCCATACCGGCTTTCCACTGTTTTGATTTGCTAGATTTGAAAATCTGTGATAATCTCCATAGGTTTCCAGGATTATCAGATGGAAGATTTCACTTTCTGGCTTCAGTGATCCACCAGGAATAGAGCCACATCCTATACGGAGGCAAAGGTTACTAGTAAGGCAGCATCAATTGAGCAGACCCTTCTTAAAGAGCCATAAGCCTCCTATAGAAGATGGCAAAATGAATAATACTGCATACTATTAACTGCGGTCATTGAAAATCCAAATCCAATTGCAGTAATTGAAAATCCAGTAGATGGCAGCAAAAAGAGCTTTCCAGGTGTATCTAGCTTAGGGGTGCCAAACTGGATTTCTTCCAGGGCCGGATCAACATTGTAGTTCTCCACCGTGGGTGGAATTGGGGAAGACTGGACGAACGCCTCCTGCAGCACTCTGCCAGGCAAAATGGGGCATGGGGGTGGGCTGCCAAAGGCACTGCGGTCCAGTCCTTTGCTACTTCCAGGCCGGCCCCGTGGACCTTAAGTTTGACACCCCAGGTCCAGGTCATCGCATGGTCCTTTGGATTATTACAGTCTTATCTGGTAGCTCAGCTATAGACTACAATGTTTCTCAACTTCATGAATTTTAAGATATGTGGGCAGAATTCGCCAGCCAGCCTGACAATTCTGGGTGTTGGAGGGGTGGGCTCCTCCCAGTTTGGATCAGATCACCGGAACCATTAGCAACCCACTGGTAATGTAATTTAGGTGTCACATATCTGGTTCTGTCTGTGCCGGTCTGTGCGTGCTGCCATCTTTTGTTTAGAATTTTTGGTGATTTTTTTTTCATTTTTTCATGGCTTCTCCTCGTCCTGTGCTGTGAAAAAAGCCCTCCCACCCACTTGTGATTTAATACCGACCTTTATTTCTTCATCCTAAGCACAGCTGAACAGTTCGGAGGGGGCGGCATACAAGTCTATTATTATTATTATTATTATTATTATTATTATTATTATTATTATTATGTCAGTACAACACAGCAAACGAGATCACTATGCTGGATTTCGTATTTCATCACCAGTCAGGTGCTTCCCAAGCATCTAGGACTGTGTGATGTAGCGGCGAATTATGTTTGCCGATCCCAGTAAAGCGGCCTTTTGCAATTGACAGATGGAGATTTTGTCAATTCCGATGGTTTTTAAATGTCCGCTGAGATCCTTTGGTACTGCGCCCAGCGTGCCAAGTACCACTGGGACCACTTTCACTGGCTTATGCCAGAGTCGTTGCAGCTCAATTTTTAGATCTTTGTATTTCACTAATTTCTCTAGCTGCTTCTCCTCAATTCTGCTGTCTCCTGGGATTGCGATGTCAATGATCCATACTTTCTTTTTCTCCACAATCACAATGTCTGGTGTGTTATGCTTCAGAATTCGGTCAGTCTGAAGTCGGAAGTCCCACAGTAGTTATGCTTGCTCATTTTCGACCACTTTTTTGGGATTATTATTGTTGTTGTTGTTGTTGTTATTATTATTATTATTATTATTATTATTATTATTATTATTATTATGTCAATACAACTCAGCAAACGAGATCACTATGCTGGATTTCGTATTTCATCACCAGTCAGGCACTTCCCAAGCACCTAGGACTGCGTGATGTAGCGAAGAATTATGTTTGCCGATCCCAGTAAAGCGATCTTTTGCAATCGACAGATGGAGATTTTGTCAATTCCAATGGTTTTCAAATGTCCGCTGAGATCCTTTGGCACTGCACCCAGTTATTATTTTATTATTATTATTATTATTATTATTATTATTATTATTATTATTATTATTTTTCAGTCTAAAACACCTGAGCATGCATGAATTGAAATTGCAGGAAGGGACACATCCAGTGGTGGGCTACTAGCCAGAATGCCTGATCGGGCTCACCTCGGCGGCTCTGGAGGTCCCATGAGTTTCAGCAGTTATGCTGCTGCGCTCATACAGATAGCAAAATTGTGCACGGAGACACATGCCCACCCATGTTCCAGTGAGGATATTTACTTCTGCACATACGCGGAAGCAAAAAACTTTGCCAATGGCACACCTGCGTTCTCCATGCATGATTTCGCTATCTGCACAGGCGCAGCAGCATAACTCTGCTGAAACTCACGGAACCTACAGAGCCGCAGAGGCGAGCCCAATTAGGCATTCTGGATAGTAGCCCACCACTAGATGCGTGTAAAATGTCGCAATGCACACCAGTAGCGAAGGTAAGTGGAACCCACCACTGGAATCCACCTTTTAAAAGTGACTGAGGCTGTGAAATACTGCTATAGATCACACTCAAAGCAATGGCCCATTACCATTTATAGAAATTTAATTAAAGTACAACATACTGTAAAGCTGGAGAACACTGAAAATTAAACAGAGAAATAATTATAAATGGTTCTTGAAACAAAATGTCTGCAGATGAATTCTTTATTCAAATTACTATTAATGATGCTTTCTTTCAGAATACTGAATATTCTATTCAGTTACTCTGTCTGTCTTGTCTGTCAAACAAACATGTTTAGTCTTTGCTAGGCTAATATATTTTCATGCCAGGTTCTTATATCCAAGTGCAGTACAAGGTTTGATTAACTCCACTATAACCCAGGGAGTTAAATTGGCCTGAAAGAGAGTGACTAGTCCAGAGTCAACCTCTATGGCTGAGGGAAAACTAAAAACTGGGCCAACACTTTAAACCACTACATCATATTAGAAGGCGATTCCAATCACTATTTCTTTTCCTTTTGGTTATCATTTTTTGCAGACATTCCTCAGGATGCTACTATATCCTTCTTGTTTTAACCATGGCCCATGTAGCATTCATTTATTGTCTGAAAAAAGTATGGCAACTTTTGATTCCAGAATTCTTTATCCAGCCGACCATTACATTGCCTATTTTTAGGCAATTCCTCATTCAACGGATGCAGAATTTGAACATCTGGCTGCTCTATGGAGAGGCCGCCTATGGCCATTTGCTCACAATGACTTTACAGCATCACTGAGCCATCACTGAAGTTACCCAAAAGCCTTTCCTCATTACTTTTACTTTGGTTAGATGACACTTAAGACCCCCTAATTTTGCTTAAGGCTGATCAATATAGTCTGAGCAAAGCCCCCTAATTTCTCAAATTTTAATTTACACATTTTGTTCGTTGGTTTTGACACACCTCTCAGAAGTAGATAGATTAGGTAGGTAGGTAGGTAGGTAGGTAGGTAGGTAGGTAGATAGATAGATAGATAGATAGATAGATAGATAGATAGATAGATAGATAGATAGATAGATAGATAGATAGAGATAGGTGGGTGGGTGGGTGGGTGGCTGATGAAGGTAGGTACGGTAGGTAGGAAAATGCTGGGGTGTTCCTCCACAAATTACACATAAATACCCCAGCATTTTTCAGCCCTTCTGTTATTTAGCAATCTGTTATGGCGAGATATTCAAAAACAAAATGAATATTGTACTATTTTCGCTTTGAAACAATGTTTTTTTTTTCTTTTATGTACAGTGAGAGGATATGCACCAGGGCAAATTCCTTGTGTGTCCAATCATACCTGGCCAATAAAATTCTATTCTATGGAGAATCTCTTTTGTTTCCGCCAATTCACAAACGGATCAGAAACCCCCACCCTCCAGAAAGCGTGTAGACTTGGGATTGTCTCCTTTCTCCCCAATATGGAGACGGGAAAGGACACCGGGCTTTCCTATTTCAACAGAGCAGGCGGGAGGGGTTTTTTTTGGGGGGGGGGGGGTAATTTTGATTCAGGCGACGGGTTTCTGGAACACCGCAATGAAGCGGCCAACTCGGTGGAGGACCCACCTCTGCTTCTTCTGCTGCTGCTGTGCGGGCGGCGGCGAGGAATTCTGCTGGGCCCCAGCGCTGCAAGCTGGCTCGAGCAGCCTGGCACCGAGCGGAGGGGGGGGGGTGGAGGGAAGCGGCCAGATGGCAGGCCGAGGACGGGAGGGGCCACGCTGGAGGCAGCCGCGGGGAGGGGGGAAGCGAGACACCTACGCAACCAGCGAGCGAAGAGGAGATCCTTGGATGCAAACACGGGCGTCCTCCTCATCGCTTTCCCTGTTCCTCACATGCCCGTGATTCATTTCCACATGCCGCACACGTGACATGCTAATTCAGGGCTACTACACAATTCCGAGGCGGCGGCGGAGAAAAAGCAGTGAACCAGAGGCATTGCGAGAGAACTGCAGCTTGGCGTGGGGGGGAGGAAAAAAACGCGGGAAAGGGGGGGCGCCGCGAAATGGGACAAAAAGCGGGGAAATGGGGGGCGTTTAAGCGCGGCCGCAGCATCCCGCTGAGGTCAGGATTGTCCCACTCTCCATTTTTTGCCATCGCCTCCCTTTCCCCCTCTTTTTATTTCTTCTGAGCGGCCTCCACCCACCGCTCACCCTTTCTGGGGACACAGGGTGACGGCAGACCCAGGCGCCGCTCGCCCACGCTTCCCAAACAGCCGCAGGAGGGGCTGCAGAAGGCGGGGCGAGCGGCCGCCCTCCTCTGTCTTCTCCGGAGTTGAGGCGCTGAGGAAGGGTTGGGGCTATATTTAAACACAAAACAAACGCACGATCTTTATTCGCCGGGGACAGAGCGGGGGGGGGGGGGCAAGGTTAACTACGCAAACTACGTTTTTGCTATTTTTCCTTTCTTTTTCCAGCGCCTCCCCCCCCCCTCCGCTAAGCCTAGCGGGGACTGCAAATCCTCTGCACGCTTCTTTTTGAAGTCAGCCTCTTGTGATTTGCCTCCGGAGTAAAAACACGACTGGAACTGGACTGAAAACGATATTTAGGAAACCGGAATGCCTTCGGTCGTGTGCGCCATTTTAACCATGGGGGAACTCCCTCGGTGGAAGAAACCGCGGTCAACCCAAGCGACTGCTTTCGCTTGTTGGGGCGAAACCTGAGGGGATCCGCGCGTTTCGCGGATGGTGTAGTGGTGCCAAGGGATTGGAAGTTGTAGTTTTGGGCGGGTGGTGGTGGAGGAGGGAAGAGTTGCCATATAGGAAAGAAATATCGCTGTATTTTTCAAGCTTGACACACTCCATCTCCACACACCCATCCTCCCCCCAAAAAATACTGCTCAAAAAAATAAAGGGAACACACCCTAGATCTGAATGAATAAAATATTCTCATTGAATATTTCATTTGCACAACAGCATGTGAAATTGACAATCAGTGTTGCTTCCTAAGTGGACAGTTTGATTTATTTGAAGTTATATTCGAGCCATGGGGCAGCAGGTAGAGTGCAGTACTGCAGGCCACTAAAGCTGACTAGATCTGCAGTTCAGTGGTTCAAATCTCATCGCTGGCTCAAGGTTGACTCAGCCTTCCCTCCTTCCAAGGTGGGTAAAATGAGGACCCAGACTGTGGGGGCAATATGCTGGTGGCTCTGTTAGCCACCCTGAGTCTAAGGAGAAAGGTGGCAGAAAAAAATTGAATAAATAAATATTCTGTTTTTTAAGTGTTCCCTTTATTTTTTTTGAGCAGTGTATTTTTGGAGATATTAGAAGAGAGGAAGAATATTTCTCCAAAGGAGAAATGGAGAAATGTGTTCTTTAAGGCAGAAAGCAGCCCGGGGCTTCCTGCATAGTAAAACAGCCTCCAGCAGATGCCTGAAGTCTTAAGAGATGGATTTTTTTTGGTACCCATTAAGAAATCTGAGTCAATCTATTCCCAATAAATCGCCTTCAGTTCCAGTTGATGGGATTAAAATTTACATTCTCCTCCCCCCCAACCTAAATTCTAAGAACAGGAAATGACCTCTAGGACATCATAATAAAATTAATCCAACCATTAAAATAGCAAAAGGCACAAGCCTTACTACATTGCACAACCCCCCTGCAGCATCTCAGAATCCTATAAAGATTCATCCATTCTATGCCTTGGTTGACCAAAAGATCAACCACCCCATAAGCATGCTTCTGTCAATGAAGTTTCTGGAATCCAAATAAACCTTTTTCACCCAGTTGGCCACCATTTTGTTTCCAGTGCTTTTCTCCCTGCCTGGAACTGGACTGGATTTGTCTTCCAGCACAGTTTGATAATTGCAAAATCTTGTGAGACACAGCCTTCGCTAAAGTAGCACCTTGGAAGAACAGTCACACATTGGCAGTCTAGTCCTTTTCAATGGTTTCTGTTCATTTGTGTAACTTGCCAGCACATCAATTTGGTTCTTGCATGCTGAACTTTGGTTTGACTAAGCATGTTTTTTAACCAATTGGTTGATTTACAAATCAAGACAAGTGTTCACTTAACATACTAAATCAAAACCACATTATGGTTTAGTGAACTTAGCATTAGATGTAACAGTAGTGTAAGAGGTCCCCCCTCTATTTTATTAAGAATAAAGTATTCTTTATTCTTAATATTAAAAAGAGGCAGGGATAGAATATGTCCCCTGAAGAAGAAATGTAGAAAAATCAAAGACAGAAAGCAGCCCCAGCCTTCCTGCCACAGGGGAATACCCTCAAGCAAAAGCTTGAAAAGGCTGATCTTTTGGAATTGAGATTTTGTATCCATTCAGAAAGACTGAATTAAGTTTATTCATAAGCAAAGAGACTCCAAATAACACCATATGCAAGCCAAAGCTGACAAGATTAGCTTAGACCAGTGATGGCAAACCTTTTTTGGTTCGCGTGCCAAAAGAAGGTGTATGGTTGTCCTAGCATGCGTGCACTTGTCCATACGCCTTCTCTCTCCCCACGCAGGCATACCCCCCCCACGCACACTGCCCCCCCACGCACACTGCCCCCCCACGCACACTGCCCCCCCCCACGCACACATGCACACAGGTCTTTCTGAAGCCTGATAGACACTGGAGGGTTCATACCAATATGATCCAGAGAGGATCATACCAGTGGAGGATTCATACCAGTATGAAACCACTGGTTTTTGGTGATTTTTTTCTGGCGTCACCATGTCAGAAGAAGCCCTCCCGACCTCTGACCTCTCGTCTTAATGCTGACCTTTATTCTTCATCCGAAGCACCGCTGAGGGCTTCTTCCACATGGAGGCGCCGGGAAAAAAATTGCCTAAAATCAATGGGTTCATACCAGTATGGCTCTCCGGACCACACCGGTATGAACCCACCACTGCTGGTAGGTGAAAAAAAAATGATTGGATAAACTGGAAGTACGTTGTTCTGAACTTGCGGTTTGTTCGTTGGGGGGGGGGGGTTGTTTGTTTTGTTTGCCTCCAGGGCTTCAGGGAAGCTTCCCTGAATGTCTGGAGAACAAAACGGCCTTTCTTGAGGCCAAAAATCGGCTGGCCAGTGTGCGTATGAGCACGAGCTGAAACATGGAAAAGTCTCACGTGCCCTCCCTTATGGCTCTGCGTGCCACCTGTGACACATCTGCCATAGGTTCCCCATCACGGGCTTAGTCAAACATCTAGGACAGCGATGGCTAACCTTTTTCTCATTGCCTGCTGAAAGTATACGCAATGTGCACGCAACACACACACACATACAGTCGCCCCCTTTTTACACATGTGCATGCGACCCCCCCCCCCCATGCTCTCCTACAGAGGTCCCCCAGAGCCCAGGGGAGGCTGTTTTCACCTTCCTGGATGCTTGAGGAAACCCTCCAGAGCCTGGAAAAGGTGAAAAATGGGCCTCCAGAGCCCAGGGAGGCTGTTTTTGCCCTCCTAGAGGGCAAGGAAAGCCTGGGGAAGGCTTAAAACAGACCTCCTGAAATGGACCCATTACCAGCCTCTGGGGGGCCTCCAGAGCCCCCGGGAAGGCAGTTTTTGCCCTCCTGGAGGCTCAAGGAAAGCCTCCAGAGGCTGGGGGTGTATTTTGTCCTCTGCACATGTGTGGCAGATAACCCAAAATCAGCTGACCAGCAGGAGGCACACACACGTGTGCAGTGGAGCTGAGGCAGGCAATAGCTTGCCTGCCCGCAGAAAGGGTTCTGCATGCCACTTGTGGCACATGCACTATAGGTTCGCCAGCATGGACCTAGAATTTGCATTCCTCTTGCCTGTAGAGCAGCCATGACGTACACATGACCTCATAGGAATCTGGCAACAGACATTAAAATAAAAGGACATATTCTTACACAGGAACAGACATCTCAATCACAGAGTCCCAAAGAATGTATAAAAGCACACCTATCTAAACCCCATTTTGTCAGTAGCCCCAGAAACATGCTGCTATCACTGAAGTTTCTGGCATCCAAATAAACAGGCCTTTTCTGCAGCCAGCCTTCCTTTTATTTTCAGCATCTTTCTCCTGGATTGGAACCAGACTGTATTTTTATTCCCACAGTAGATTTCCCACCAAGTATGATGCATACATCTGCAAAGCCAGGGTGGCGCAGCAGGTAGTGTGCTGTACTGCAGGCCACTGAAGCGGACTAGATCTGTTGGTCAGCGGTTCAAATCACATCACCGGCTCAAGGTTGACTCAGCCTTCCATTCTTCCGAGGTGGGTAAAATAAAAATTGAATAAAGAAAATAAAAGTGCCTTCTTAATATAATTTTACTATTCCATGATATTTCCACCTTTATATTTTGTAACTGTAAATGTATTAAGACTGAACATGTAGCTCTTTCCTAGCACAAATTCTAAATGAAACTAAGAAGACCATTTTAGAATAAATGAGGTGGCTTTCCTAAATTCATCCCTGCTATTTTAAACAAATTATTATTTCCCCAGATAATTCTGAGTATTATTTAATATCCACTGCTAATACTGTATGTTCTAGTGGAATTATTTTAGGAAGTTCTTAGGAGTGCCAGGAAAAGAATCCCTCTCCCCCTCTGGCTAAAGATTGTCAACAGAAAGACATTGCATTGACAATAGGGGCATTTTTCATCGAAGCCATGGTTTTCCTTAATTGTAACATGGTTGTAAAATACGGAGCTTTGGAAAGGCTGACTAAAGAAAAATTGATGCTTTGGGTTTGTCATGCTGGAGAAGAAGAAATATTTCTATAGGAGTAATGTTGAAAATGAAGTTAAATGTCGCGAACACCTAATGCAAAAGAAACAATCACTGGAGAAGAACGTGATACTTAGAAAAATCAAAGACAAAAAAAGGAGGGCAATGAAGATAAGGTGGATAGATACTATCACTGAACACAAGACTGAACTTACAAGAACTCAAGTAGCTATGAGCAGGCAATCTAGACATTGTATCACAAAGAATTAGGCATGATTAAATGACTGAATAACAGTATTTGTCAGCAATGATTTTTCTTTAGAAAGTTAATATTGCACAGTCTACCTAGAACTATAGCAGTCAGCAAAAAGTAGCCAAAACCAGTATCAAACTTTATCTTCCTAATCCATAGCTATAGTATCTGCACTTAAAGTCTAAAGGAATTGTTCATCCATCTCAGAGGTTCCATGAGCCTTTAGGGGGGGAAATGATGTAAAATTTAAAAATCACAGTGGCTCTGCCCTCTCCTGCTCAGCTTCTGACAAGATAAAGGACAAACTCAACTATGGATAACAAAAAACTTTTCATACTAGATTCAATTGCTTACAGCCCATCCTTGAATTACTAAAGACACTATAATAGCATAATGTTGATTGTTGATTCCTATCCTTCTTTGATTGCATCTGTTCCCAGTCACCTAATCTCCCTACAAGATAATAGTAATAGTGCTTATCAGAAGTTTTAAATCCTGAGGTTTGTATAAAACATTTCAGTTTAAAATAACTGCAGCCATCCATACATTCATGGGCCGACCTCACTAGTATTCCTGTTCCCTGAGGTCAATGGCCCCAGGCCTGTCGGAAAAGCCAGGTCTGCTTTCTGGAAGGCCAATAAGGTGGGGGCAGTGTGGACATCAGGAAGTAGCTGATTCCAGTGAGTTGGGGCAACCACAGAGAAGGCTCTCCCCCGTGGATCCGCCAGCCAACACTGTGTAGCTGAAGCGACCCGAAGAAAACCAAACCTATGGAATCTAACCGGTGGTAGAAGGTGGTCTCAAAGATACTCTGGCCCTGAGTCATGTAGAGCTTTAAAAGTAATAACCATGACCTTGAATTGTGACCGGAGACCAATAGGAAGCCAGTGCAGCTTGCGAAGAATTGGTGTAGTGTGAGTACATCATTGTACTCTATGGCAATAATACATTTCTTTTATGTACACTGAGAGCATGTGCACCAATGACAAAGACGCCAGAGGGACTTGCCTGGGAAAGTGTGAATAGAGCACCGCAGTAGGCAATAGGATGTGGAAGAAGAACAAGGTGGCAACAGCAGCAACTTTTGGGGCATGTTCGAGACCTCTGGTGTTTTTAAGCATCCTCCAGCCAGCTGCCACTTCTGGAAGCAGCTGGCAAAGAGGCTTCTCATAGTCACACCGAAAAAGAGAGCTTGCCTTCCAGAGTCTGGACCAGCCGCCGCAGGAGGAAAGTAAGCCTGAAGAAAGGGGTGGTCATGGCAGAGGAAGCGGGGCTAGGATTGGGGCCTCTGAAGGAGTGGAAACAGGCTGATGTGTGTGACTGGTGAAGGGAGAGTGGACAGTGATTGGGCAGCGGCTCTGGGGCATGGCCAGAGCTGGGGAATGGTGCACTCAACAAAAATTAGGTGGGAGGCAGCTTCAGGGCCTCGGTGAAAGGCGGAGGGCGAGTGGGTGGCATGCTGATGCATTGCTTACCTTTGGTGAGCTAATCAGGCCTTGGCGAGACGACGAGTAAGGTAAATAGATGGGCCGCATGGTGAAGGCAACATACACAGGGTGGGGGGGGGGCAAGGCCTTACTGTATGACAGACTACGTTGAATGTGTATGATTGTATACCATCATTGTCCTATTGTCTTCTTTTGTTACTTTTTATCATTACTTATCTAATGTTTTATTTGTACAAATTACCACCCTATAATTGTTTGACAAAATAAATAAATTAATTAATTAATGTTTTTTTAATTGATTTTATTTTTCTACTATTGGATTTGTAATACATTGTATCACTGTTATGTTGTGAGCCGCCCAGAGTCTTCGGAGAGGGGTGGCATACAAATCTAATTAATGATGATGATGATGATGATGATGATGATGATGATGATGTGAGTGACAAGTGGCCAGAAGGAGAGAGTGACCAGAAGGGGCAGGCATAGGTGCAGTCAGCCAGAGGTGGTATCTACCATTTTGGTGAACCAAATCAAATTGCCATTACTGGTTCACCCGAACTAGTCCGAACCATTTGAATATCACCACTGGAGTGGTGTCACCATTTTATATATTGTATCTGTAGTAATGGTATACACTGAAAACACGTCCTTACCTCCCGCTCCAGTATTGGGTTCCTACCTGGTACGGGCCACATTGCGCACCGGTAGTAAAATGGGAGATGCACAGGCAGCTTCGGGTCGCCGGGGGGTGTATGCACATCACAGCAAGATTTTGCTTCTGCACATGTGCAGAAAGCAAAATCTTGTGAGGGGACACATGCTAGAGAGATTTTGGCTATTTTTTGCTTCTGCGCAACAGTCGCTGGAGTGAAAAATCACATGATTAGAACTGTGTTTTCTGGTTGGAAAGAGACATGACAAAATCCTCATTTTGTGAACACAGTTGGGACTAGTAATTTGGTTGTTAAGGAAACCAGTTGGTAAGTGAAACTATGACTGTGCTTATGATCTTACCTCAGCTTTCCTTGGCTTTATAGCCCACAAAGATCATAAATGCGAAGGTTGATTATAAAGTTATTTTTTCATCACAATCATAATTGAGCCGCCCCGAGTCCTCGGAGAGGGGCAGCATACAAATGTAATAAATGAATGAATGAATGAATGAATAAATAAATAAATACATAAATAAATAAATATATACATACATACATACATACCGGTACATACATACATACATACATACAGAACAGATGCTTGAAAAACAAGCACTACCTATACATCCTTTGCATGATCTGCAAGTTTGATCCTGAATTATAACTTTTTGCTGAGGCAAACTGATTTCCCTCACTGCGGCAGCTACATTTGACTGAGCCCAGGGCAATAACTTGGTCCTCCAATTAGTTTGCTAGGTAAGAGAAGCAGTTTTATTCACATAATGATTGAGATGTTGTTCTCCACACCCCTTAAATCATATGGAAGGAAGGCAGTGTGCAACTTCTGGATACTTAGACTACTGCTGCATCCCTGCCCTCTTTGCATTTTTATGCTGACTGGGTTCTTCCCATTAGAATCCCTCCTGGGCGACAGGAAATAACATAGAAAATAAGACAGGTGAATATTTCCAAAGAAATTCATAGCAATAGCCAGAACTATAAGTTGTGACTGTAGCTTTCAAAGTTATTCAGCTACATAACGGTAGCTAATCAATATGCAAGGTGAATTGGGAGGTACAAGATGACCTTGTAGTGGACCTATATCCCTGTCTTAATCAAATAGCCATGAAAATAGAGATATATGTGATATACTCTATAGTCCTTGGTTAAGAACAGTAATAGAAGAGACTGGAGTTTCTGCTGCTAAGTTATATAGTTATAAAGTGCAACACCATGTGAATGCATCGCTTAGTGACAGAAATTTCAGCAATCCATGTTGTAATTAAGGATTTAGAGTCAGTAAGCAAGAGCCTGCTTCTGACTTCCTGTCAGCTTCACAACTAAGGAAGTCAATGGGGTAGCCACCAGGAAGTCCCAAGTACCAGGTGACTTACAAGCAGATGAGCAAGCAAATGGCTGCTGTGATATAATAATATAATGCAAGCACTGGTGGGCATGAGATGGGTGTTTCAGAGGGCAGAGAGTGCTGCAGTTTGGTGCAAACCTGTCCAGGCTGGTGTAGATAAGGATAGGGGATGGGAGGGACGTGGTAAGCCTACAGAGAAGGACACACTGCAACTATCATAGGTATAAGTGAGTTGCCAAGATCTCAGATAATGATCATGTGACCGGGGAGGGTTGGTGTTGCTGGGATGTCCAGAACCTTGAGGACCAGTTATACCAGGGATGGAATTCAAAACTTTTCCCTATCGATTCTGTGGATGTGACCTGGTGGGCATGGCAGGGTAAGTATACTGCAAAATCTCCATTCCCACCCCACTCCTAGGGAAAGGATATTGCAAAATCTTCATTCCCACCCCACTCCTGGGGAAAGGATTTACAAAATCTCCATTCCCACCCCACTCCTGGGGAAAGGATATTGCAAAATCTCCATTCCCACCCCACTCCTGGGGAAAGGATATTGCAAAATCTTCATTCCCACCCCACTCCTGGGGAAAGGATATTGCAAAATCTTCATTCCCATTCCACTCCTGGGGAAAGGATATTGCAAAATCTCCATTCCCACCCCACTCCTGGGGAAATGATATTGCAAAATCTCCATTCCCACCCCACTCCTGGGGAAAGGATATTGCAAAATCTCCATTCCCACCCCACTCCTGGGGAAAGGATATTGCAAAATCTCCATTCCCACCCCACTCCTGGGGAAAGGATATTGCAAAATCTCCATTCCCACCCCACTCCTGGGGAAATGATTTGCAAAATCTCCATTCCCACCCCACTCCTGGGGAAAGGATATTGCAAAATCTCCATTCCCACCCCACTCCTGGGGAAAGGATATTGCAAAATCTCCATTCCCACCCCACTCCTGGGGAAAGTATTTGCAAAATCTCCATTCCCACCCCACTCCTGGGGAAAGGATATTGCAAAATCTCCATTCCCACCCCACTCCTGGGGAAAGGATATTGCAAAATCTCCATTCCCACCCCACTCCTGGGGAAAGGATATTGCAAAGTCTTCATTCCCACCCCACTCCTGGGGAAAGTATTTGCAAAATCTCCATTCCCACCCCACTCCTGGGGACAGGATATTGCAAAATCTTCATTCCCACCCCACACTGGGGCCAGCCAGAGGTGGTATTTACCTGATCTCCAAATTGCTCAAAATTTCCACAACCAGTTCTGCAGAACCTGCTGGATTTCACCCCTGAGTTATACGTATCATTCACAGAGCATTGTTGTAACTTTGAACAGTCACAGGACAGAACTAATGGTCCATTAACCAAGGACTACTTGTATACTGTTTGGTTCAGTATGTCAAGGGTTTGAGAAACTGGAGCCATAGAAGTCATTTATTAAAAAAATAAAATAAAAATTTGGTGGCATTTTTGTCTGCCAACATTAGCAAATGGCCATTTACTACAAGATACAATAGTATTCAAGATACAATAGTACAAAAGATACAATAGTACAAAAGATAAAATAGTATCTTTTACATACCAATTGCTGTATAGGACAACAATTGTTATACATTCTCTAACAAAATAATAACAACAACAGAATAATAACAGAACACTGTCAAGATATGCTGAAGGATATCCAATAAAAGGATAACAGCCTTTAGGAAAGAATTTTTGCTTCCTTTAGCAACTGTATTTAGGTAGCATATATCTGAATTGGATTTCACAATCCTTATTCAGGTAAACATTATTATCTTCTGCCTATATAATATAAAGCAGTACAAAAGTACAATGCCTATAGAATAGGCTTCATCAACCTAACATCCTCCAGATGTGTCGGTTTGCAATTCCAACATCTCCAACCCAAATGTTCATTGGCTACATTGCCTATGAAAGCTAGATTTGGGAGTCCACCAGTCTGGAGACCACCATGCTCTGGAAAAGACCAATACAGAAATGGTCATACGGAGCACAGATTTAAATAGCTGCCATTGATTGGCTGATTTAGCTTTGGGAGATGTAAACTGCTGTCAGTGGCTGGCTAGGTTACAGGGAAACCCATAAAAGCGGCTTCCCTGCAGCCTGACGGCAGTTTGCATTACATCCAACTAGGAGAATAAATTATTATTCCTGTGTCTCACTCTTTTTTCCCCACACAAATTTAACAGTTTTCTCTCTTGCTGGAGCATCTCTCTCATTGAAGCTCACCAACCACAAGATCAACATTTGTTTCCTTTGCTAAGGAGTACTTTAAGCATAAGGGAGATCAAAAATTGCCAGTATTTATTTAACACAAAGATCCCAGAAAGAAAGTTACAGCTTGAAATATCCCTGCAGGAAATGTTACTCTATAATACATATGTGAGCAGCTTTTTGTTGTTGTTGTTGTTGTTGTTGTTGTTGCTCCGTCAAGTCAGTATTGACTTGTTGCCTGAATAAATCCCTGCAGTTTTCTTTGCAATGTTTGCAGAAGTGGTTTTCCATTGCCTCCCTCCTAGGGCTCAAAATGATGGACCCAAGGTCATCGAGATGACTTTGCGCCCAAGGTGGAACTAGAATTGATGGTTCTCCTGGTTTCTAGCCTAGTTGTTTCTAAACCACTATACCACTACTAACAATTCAAACAAATATAAAAATGAAAAAGAACAATGCAACAATGTACGGACAAGAGAAAAATAATAAATATATAAGCATATGAAATCCATCATAAAATACACAGAACTCTCATCTGAGGTAATCCCATTTATCAAAACTATCAGTCACTGACTGGTTCCACTATAATCCCATGCCTGTAAGAGAAACCAAATCTTGAGGAAAACCAGCAGGATTAAGGCCACCCAATCTTTGGGAGGAATGATACTCCACTGTGTGTGTGTGTGTGTGTGTGTGTGTGTGTGTGTGTGTGTGTGTGTGTGTGTGTGATGGTAGAAAAGGCTCTCTAGTGCCACCAGATAATATCCTAGGCTGACAGGATTCACAAGATGTTCCTCCTGTATGTTTTAGGACAACTTGTAGATGGCCTTGGAAACTGGCAGACTCTTTTACTGTAGTGCTCAGTGATGACGTGGTAAATTTGAAAGTCCAGAACTTCTCCTGGCAACCACCTTAGCAACACCCCTAAAAGAGCCTATAGCTAAACTCACAAAGAGATACTCAAGTTTCAGGTTTCTTGTGTGGCTCCACTGACAGCAATATGACTGAGGAGCTTTGGGTTCACTTCACCAGTCAGCTATGAAGTAGACTAAATGACCTCAGGCCAGTTTGTATTTAACAAAAAGATTTTGTGTCAGATCAGGCTTGTTCCCCATTCAACTTGTTTGCCATTTTTTGTGCTGCTTCATTAACTACTTTCAGACTTGACAAACTAGACTTATTTTCCCTACAGCTTTTGTCTCCTGTGTGCTCATGTCTTCCTTTTCTGCTGTTCATCAATCTTCATCATCAACAATGACAAAAGAAATCTAAAATATATCCTAAAAATGCTCCAGTTCACAGCTACTTCAAAATGTTTCCTTGCTTTCTCTCAAACTTTATGTGGCCTTGTGGGCCCATTTTGAATTTTGAGCACCGGTGGGCATTGTTGTAAAATAGTTTACTAGTTAAAGACCTGGTCATTCATAAAATAGCTGCTACAGGAGACATAAGGGACAAAGCTACTCAGAAAACATCAGAAAACTGCCTATCATTCTTTCTAGTCTTCATTTCACAGCCACCCCCAAGCCCTGCTTATTATCTTTACTTACATTTGTACTTTTTTCTAAGCAAGTTCACACACTTACAAAATACTTTGTTGTAGCCTCTACTTATGTTTTGGGGGTTCATAAAGTTGGGACATGGGGATGCTGTGGGGATATGGTGGCTCAGTGGGGACTCAGTGGTTCAGTGGCTAAGACGCTGAGATTGTCAGTCAGAAAGATCAGCAGTTCGACGGTTCGAATCCCTAGTGTCACATCATGGAGTGAACGCCTGTTACTTACCCCAGTTTCTGCCAACTTTGCCATTTGAAAGCATGCAAAAATGCAAGAAGAAAAATAGATACCACCTTGCTGGAACGGTAACAGTTTCTGTGTGTCTTCGGCATTTAGTCATGCTGGCCACATGACCACGGAATCGTCATCAGACAGTGGTGGCTCTTTGGCTTAGAAATGGAGATGAGCACTGATCCCTAGAGTCAGGAACAACTAGCATGTATGTGCTATCTTTATCTTTAAAGTTGGAACTGGACTTAACTGTTTGCTTTTATAATAATAATGATAGTTTCCTATTTTCTATCGTTAAAAGTTTTTATTCTACAAATATTAAAAGTTGGTTGGAGAGAAAGATTGTCAGATACAATACATACTGGCATCATCTGGTACCATGTTGGAAATCTCTAGTCTTCTTATTTCTCTATGAAAGCTAAATACCATCTCTTATAAGTTCAAAGAGCAGCAACTCAAGATACAGTGATTGTTTGTGTGTGGCTGGAAGGCCCCTGGTCATGGAAGGTAATTTCAGTTCATTGAATGTTCAAGTTCTTCCTGGATCAGAGATATATTGTTTATATATTCATATATCCAGCAATCTCTTCCTGCAGAGTTTAAACATTTTTGGCTTGACAGATGAGATCTTACTCTGGTTGTACCTACCACAGGTAGTTTTTTACTTATGATCATTTGTTTAATGACCATTCAAAGTTACAACAATATTGAAAAAAGGGACTTACATCCAGTCTTCACCATTACAATCACTGCTGCGTTCCTACGCTAACATGAATTTGGGTGCTTGGCAACTGGCATATGTCTTATAATGCTTGCAATATCTTGGGGTCATGTGATCATCATTTGTCATTTTCCTATGGGGTTTCCAACAACAAAGGAGGACAGAAGGGAAAGGGGGGGACATGATTAAAACATTTAAATATGTTAAAGGGTAAAATAAGGTTCAGGAGGGAAGTGTTTTTAATAGGAAAGTGAACACAAGAACAAGGGGGGCACAATCTGAGGTTAGTTGGGGGAAAGATCAGAAGCAACATGAGAAAATATTATTTTACTGAAAGAGTAGTAGATGCTTGGAACAAACCTCCAGCAGACGTGGTTGGTAAATCCACAGTAACTGAATTTAAACATGTCTAGGATAAACATATCCATCCTAAAATAAAATACAGGAAATAGTATAAGGGCAGACTAGATGGACTATGAGGTCTTTTTTGGCCATCAATCTTCTGGGTTTCTAGGTTTCTAAAGTCAATGGAAGAAACTAAGTTTGCTTAATGACCATGTGATTCCTTTAAAGACCATGGCAAGAGAGACTGTAGAATCTCATCACCGGCTCAAGGTTGACTCAGCCTTCCATCCTTCCGAGGTGGGTAAAATGAGGACCCAGATTGTGGGGGCAATAGCCTAGCTCTGTTAAAAAAGTGCTATTGCTAACATGGTGTAAGCCAGTGTTTTTCAACCAGTGTGCCGTGGCACACTAGTGTGCCGCGAGACATGGTCAGGTGTGCCGCGAAGCTCAGAGAGATAAAGAAAACAAGAGAAAGAGAGAAAGAAAGAGCAAGAGAGAAAAAGAAAACAAGAGAGAAAGCAAGCAAGAGAGAGAAAGAAAGCGAGAGAGAGAAAGAAAGAAAGACAGAAAGAGAACAAGAGAGAAAGAAAGCAAGAGAGAGAGCAAGAGAGAGAGAAAGAATGCCTGGGATAAACATAGATCCATCCTAAGATAAAATACAGGAAATAGTAAAAGGGCAGACTAGATGGACCATGAGGTCTTTTTCTGCCGTCAGTCTTCTATGTTTCTATGTTTCTAAGAAAGCAAGAGAGAGAGAGAGAAAGAGAGGGAGGGAAGGTGGGAGAGAGAAAGACATAGAGGGAAGTAGGGAGGGAGAGAGAAAGAGAGCAAAAAAGAGGAAAGAAGCAAGAGAGAAAGAGGGATGGAGAGAGAGAGAAAAAAGAGGGAGAGAAAGAGGGAGAGAGAAATACTGTAGAGCAAAAGGGAGGAATAGAGAATTTTTTTGTCCAAACTTTTTTAGCGCCCCCCCCCTCAATGTGCCCCATGGTTTTGTAAATGTAAAAAATGTGCCGCGGCTCAAAAAAGGTTGAAAATCACTGGTGTAAGCCACCCTGAGTCTAAGGAGAAGGGTGGCATAAAAATTGAATGAATGAATAAATAAATAAATAAATAAATAAATAAATAAATAAATAAATAAATAAATAAATAAATTGAGTGCAAGTCACTTAGCGACCACATTTAATGACAGACATTCTGGTCCCAATTACAACCATAAGCTGAAGACTACCTGTATCTAATTACAGTAATACCTCGTCTTACGAACCTAATTGGTTCCTGGGGGAGGTTCGTAAGACGAAAAGTTCGTAAGATGAAACAATGTAAAATCAATGAATCCGTGCAATGAAAAAAAAATGCAAAAAAACACCGCCGCCCAGCTGTCACATTTTAAAACAGCCGGGGGGCTTCCCAGCGTCCTCCTGAACCCGAACGCCAAACCTGAACTTCTGGGTTCGGTGTTCGGGAGGCCGCCGAAAAGCCTCCCGGCTGTTTTAAAGGGTGACAGCCAGGCGGTGGGGCTTGTCAGCGGCCTCCCGAACGCCAAACACGGAAGTTCGGCAAAAGTTCGGGTTCGGGAGGCCGCTGAGAAGCCCCACTGCCCGGGCTGTCACCCTTTAAAACAGCCTGGGGGCTTCTCGCCGGCCTCCCGAACGCCGAACCCAGAAGTTCGGGTTTGGCGTTCGGGTTCAGGAGGACGCTGAGAAGCCCCCCGGCTGTTTCAAAAAGCGACAGCCGGGCAGCGGGGCTTCTTGGCAGTGGTGGTGGTGGCGGGTTCGTAAGAAGGAAAAAGTTCGTAAGAAGAGGCAAAAATTTTCTGAACTCCGGGTTCGTATCTCGGGTTATTCGTAAGATGAGGGGTTCGTATCATGAGGTACCACTGTACTTCAGTAAACTGAAGTGTGAATAGCATTTTATTTAATAGTGCTTGAATCCATAATGCCAGTAAGCTGCAATTCAGAAGAAACACCATGCAAGTCCAAAACCAACACTGAAAAAACCACAACTGATTTAGACATACAATGTTTGCTTGCAAAGAGCAGTGGACTAGAACTGAAGTGCATAAACTGTTGATTCCATTGGAAAGACCAGTCTGAGATGACACAGGACAGCATAAAGAGCAATTCTAGTGACTTCTGGAATGACTCAGTTAATGCTGTATGAACTGTACTTCTTCATTAAAGATTGAGTAAAGTAGGTCCTCACACAAACAGGTAGTTTCTAATGAGGGAGGTGGGAGGTACAGTAATGCATTTGAAATTTGCATACTTTTACCTAATCTCTATTGGTAGCAATCCCTCAAGGTGACCAGAAAAGGAAGATGACCACCATTTTTTTTTCAAAACAACAAGTACTATCAGGATTTGAACAGGAGATAATAGATATAAATCATTTGTCATACCATTCTCATCAGTTGAATCACTACTCTATAGGAAATAGCTTTATGTTATTGGACTGCTTAGCCAGAATGCTTTTCTCTCCCAGTATTGAGAAGCTTGCTCATCACATGCTCAAAGGCATCCCTATAAATACTGTGCACTCAGAAAGGCTGAGCCTACAAGTAAAAATTAATTCTGGGACTGGTGGGGATGTGGTTGCATCAAGAAGAGAGGGAGGGAGTAAAAAGAAAAACTCTTCCTCTAAATTTTAGAGGAAAAATTTCAGACATCAGACACAGCAGATCCCAGGCAAGTTAATAAAATGTCTCTACAATAATGCAGAATCGTAGGAACAGTATATGGGATGAATCTTAATTTCCACAGTATATTGGAAATCAAGCTGTGGAAATTGGTGGGCTTTATCCCACGCCTACCCTCAAAGTGCTTGCCGATGACGTGAGCATCTCAATCTGCTTCGATACTCATGAACGCAGTGGGGGCGGTAACTAACCAGCATTAATTAACACAGAATGCAAGCGTGTGGTCTCGTGCCTGACATCATGCACGTAGACACACACAAACAAAAAGATTTCTCTTCATTTTCTTCCTCCACTAACCGTGTTTATCAGCTCCTGATTTCCAAGGAAGGCTGTCTTTCTTTCAGCTCCTATGCCCTTAAATTGAAGTGGGTCATTTGCCTACAATGGACATTTTGTTCCGGCACTTGCTGCCCTGTTTTTTTAAACCACACAGGCAATGCTTGGAGAGCTTGAGAGCCTCTTCGGTTCCAGCTGCTCGGGGTGTGGAAGGCGTGCTCGCATGATAGCAAAGGGAGCCAGTGACAGCCACAAGAGGGCATGCGCTGTTTTAATTCATAAAATGTGCATTCATTGACAAAAAAGCAGCAGAATTCTTGGTGAATGGTGTGTGCCTAAGTTAATGCTGCAGGAGTCTAGACACTCACAAGTGTTGGGAGGGCTGGTTGCAAAGGAAGAGAAGGACAATCTGGGCCTGAAATCTGCAAAGTGCAGATGTCCGGTGTGAATTTGTAAACCATTTTTTAAAAAAAAAAATTTATTATTCTAAAAAATAAAATAGTGAAACAAACAAAAAATGAAGCAAAACAAAATAATACATTCAATCCTATCAACAATAAAATGGAACAAAAGATAGTGTTCCATAAAAGAGGGGGAAAGTGATAAATTAAATTTAACATGTAGGATCCACCCTGGCTGGATGCTGAATGAAAAGGAAAAGCAGTATTATTATTATTATTATTATTATTATTATTATTATTATTATTATTATTTATTGGATTTGTATGCCGCCCCTCTCCTCCCCTCTATATATATTATACTTAGCATGTAGAAAGTCCACAAATGGTTTCCAATCTTTTATAAAGCTGTATAATCCATTATCTCTAATCAAAGCGGTTAAATTTCACCATCTTTGTTAATTGAGTCAGTTTCAAAAGCCATTCTTCAACGGTTGGCATCCCTTTTTCTTTCTAGTAATTGGCAAGTACAATCCTTGCAGCTGTCACCATGTTAAGGAATAGCACCCCAAACTGTTTTACTGGAGGATCCGTATTGTGGGGGCAATATGCTGGCTCTATTAAAAAGTGCTATTGCTAACATGTTGTAAGCCGCCCTGAGTCTAAAGAGAAGGGCGGCATAAAAATCGAATAAATAAAATTAATGAATAATAAATAAATTGTCTTGACCATCATCCCTACAAAAAAAGCTTCAGGTTTCATTAATATTTGTATCTTAAAATATTTTTTGCACTGTCATTATGTTTATCCAGTATGTTTTCACATATATGCAGGACCACCACATATGATGAAATGAACCTGGAACATTTCCAGCACTTAGTAGAAATCCCTTTATACATTTTCGTTAGTCTATCTGGTGTCAGTTAGCAATAATGCATCATTTTATAAAAGTTTTCCTTCAAATTATAATTTAATGTAAATATTAGTCCATTCGTCCAAACATTCATGCATTTATCTAGCATTATATTATTCCCCCCCCCCCAAAAAATTGCCCATTTTACCATACACTCTTTAATGTATCCATCTTCTAGGTTTCATCTTTTATATACAGTACTTTAGAAATCAAGTGGATGCAGATCATTTTTGACTTGATGGCTAAGACATTACTCGGGTTCTAGCCCCATTTCCAAAGGGCATACTTTTCATTGCTTTCACAGCTGAGCAAAAGGAGGCAGCTCATTTTTCAACATGATTAAACTGAATTCCAATGCATAATTGAGGTATATTCATGATGAATGTTGAGGAGACGTACACGTACACACACATGATGCATGAATGCATCTACTAGCTATGTTCTTCAAGACATGACACAGTTTTTATATTTCTCAATCAGAGATGGTACAGTGGTACCTCTACCTAAGAATGCCTCTACTTATGAACTTTTCTAGATAAGAATCGGATGTTCAAGATTTTTTTATCTCTTCTCAAGAACCATTTTCTACTTACAAACCCGAGTCTCTGAAACTGTAACCGGAAAAGGCAGGGAGAAGCCTCAGTGGGACCTCTCTAGGAATCTCCTGGGAGGAAACAGGGCCAGAAAAGGTAGGGAGAAGCCTCCGTGGGGCCTCTCTAGGAATCTCCTGGGAGGAAACAGGGCCTCCACCCCCCCTGTGGTTTCCCTAATCACACGCATTATTTGCTTTTACATTGATTCCTATGGGAAAAATTGCTTCTTCTTGCAAACTTTTCTACTTAGGAACCTGGTCACGGAACGAATTAAGTTCTTAAGTCAAGGTACCACTGTATTCTGCCGGTCCTGACTGGTTTGGCCGAACCACTAGCAATGACTGCAGGTTGGCCCACCTACCCATCTGGATGTAATGCCATCCTATTTAGCCATGTTTTTGAGGTGCATGCATGGAAGGCATGCATGACAATAAAACATGTGTGGGTGGCTGTGTGGAGGTGTCTATATACAGAAGGCACACATGTGCGGAAGGTGCACACTCACAAGTAAATACCACCTCTGCTCTTAATCCATACTTAACCCAATAAGTTGTTGTGGTTGGCTCTGGGCCAGCTCCTGCAATGGGGAATTTGGACGTTGGTCTAGGGGAATCCTCAGGTTCACGGAGACTTGTATTATTGCCAACAGTGTCTTGATAGTGAAGATTCATTGCCAAGGTCAGACGGTAGAGAAGCAGAATCAGACGGAGAGATGAGTGCAGCCAGCCCATTAGTTAATGACCCAATTAGTGAGATGTCAGACGCAGAGGAGGATCGGTGGATAGATACCAGTATGCGCAGGCTCATGGCTAGAAGGGACCAACTGCACAGGTATCATCGGAGATAAGGGAGAACACCTGTTGCTGAGGCAATTAGGTTAATGGGGTTGATGATAAATTACAGGTGTTGGGGAGTCCGCATGTGGGCGTTTATTTGTTTGCAAAAGGATCATTGCCAAGGTTTGGACTATTCCAGGAATTCTGTTGACTATTTGGACAATTCACAGTTAACTCTTGTGGACTCAAAGAAAGGGGAGCTTTGCGGAATCACAGCTGCCTTAATTGCTCTCTTTTGTTCTTGCTTTTGACTGCATTCCAGGACTGTTATCTTGGTGAGAGAAATTTGACTCTGCTTAAACATGTGTGCTTTTAACACTGTTTCAGATAAACTACTTTTATTTCTTCTGAGCCGGTGTGTGTGTGTTTGACTTTGCATTTCTCCCGTCATAACATAAGTAATGAAATCTCTGCTTATTTTTTGTCTCATTATTCTATTGAATGTCTTAAAGCAAAAAAAATCAAAACCTGCTTTATGCTTTCATACGTTTTTCTTTCAAAAAGAGATAATACTCCACAAATGGATCCACACAATTAGTCAAGGAGTTTGTAAATCACACTTGTGAAAAAAAGGAAAATGGAAAGTGTTTTATGAGTGGGTGTGAATAAGAACCAAGGAAAATCACACATGAATCAAATGCTAACTGGACCAGCATTTGTACACATACAAACAGTATGTGGAAAAATCTGAAAGGGTTTCATAGATTGAGCGTACATTAGATTAGATTGGTTGTGTATGGAGATACACATAGAAAATTAGCATGCCGGTCGCGGATTGGCCAGAATGCAACCGGCAAATTCACGGAGCTGTTGGAGCCACACCTCCAAGGGAAAAGCCTTTAAAAGCAGCTTCCCCTTGGAGCGCGACTCCTTGACGTTTCCCCCGCTACAGCTTGATCTTGCAATAAAAGAAATAGCAACTACAGCATCTCCAGCTTTTATTGACTGATCTAACATTGGCGACAAGGGTGCTGAAAAACAAAGGCATGCATTGGTCACACCATTTTGTCTGGTTAGCAATGGCCGAGTTGAAAGAATGGTCCGAATGACCAAGAAAGCTCTTGGTAGTTTGGGCCCGGAAGACTGGCAGGAGTGAATAGAACAGTTCCTACTTGCCCAGCATATCAACCCTTGTGCATCAACAAATAAAAGCTCCACTGATATATATATATATATATATATATATATACATATATATATATATATATATGACAGCAAATTCATAAATAAAGTATGCATTGTTGAAATATTTACTCCTGTTTGAATCTGCTGCCAGTCAATGTCACTGAAGGACTTCAAATTGTAGTAATGAAAATAAGAAAAAAGCGTTTCTGTGCATTTTCTTTATGCCTGTCATACCAGTCAACAATCTTTAGTTTGATTTAATCCTCAGCCTCAGTCTCACGGCTGGAAATCTGATTGTGTATTCCTCCTTCTTCTTTCCTGCCACCCTCTGGAATCTAATAAATAGCAATAAGTACCTCCAATATTTGATATTGATACTTTAATATAATTCATGGAAATCTTTTCCCAAACTTTCTCTCATTCTAAGACTTAGCAAGTGATAATAGGACAATGCTGTCTCAGGTACAGTCTTCTACCTGGGTAGCTCTGGAACGTTCACTCAACTGATGACTGTCTGGCATGCACATAAGACACATTATGCACATTATGCGGCATAAGACTAAAGTTTTCCCATTCTCCTGAAAACTCTAATCCTATCATTTACCTATTTAGGCCTGATGTCACCTAAGCAGTCTTTGTGCTGCTTTATTAAGCTTATTTGTTTTTGGATTTGGATTTGTTTTTATTGGAAACTCATACCATGTGTTACATACTGACATACAGAGTACATTTGTATGACCACCACTGATTGGTTGATGTAGCAGCAGCAGAAATAAACTGCTGTCAGTGGCGGACCGTTTTCAGGGAAGCCCTTAAAAACGGCTTCCCTGCAGCTTGCCAGGCAGTCTGTTTTTAGTTCGAATTGATTTCAATTAAAGGTGCTGAACTGTCCTATATCTCAACTCTTCATTCCTGTACAAATCTAACACTGGCGATGAAGGTAGTGGAAGAAGACAACAGGACAAAGGCACCTCATGGCATCTGTGGCCATCTTAGAAGAACGATCTGACCTGCTCCAGCCAAACCAAAGGATGGGACACCAACAGTCTCCAGCTCCAGCCTGCTTCGATCCTAAGACAGAAGAATGGCAAACATACAGGTCTCATTTCCGAATGTTCCTGGAGGCAAACAATTTCCAGGATCTAGTTCCTTTGTGGGCCATAGACATATAAGACGGCACAAACCATGGTGGCACCAGTAGATATAGAGGGCATTTTGTGGTCTACATTGCAAATGGCACTGAAAGAGCACTACACACTCTCTGGTCCCCCAATGGTTAGCAGACACAAGTTCTACCATCAGCAACAACAAGAGGGTGAGTGATTTTGTGGCCAAGTTCTGGGAGTTCATTAACCCAGAGGAAATTATGAAAGGCATGAGGGACCTCAACCTCCAAAAGAAATTACTCATTTGGAGGGGAGCTACTTTCAAAGATGGGGTTGATGAAGCAAGAGTCACTGAATCATCTGACACCTCTGAAGCCAACATCCGTAGAACCAGCAAAATCTATCACACCCAGCTGCAAATTGACAGGAAGACCAAGATTCTGGACAATGAGGAGGACGATGATGATGGTGATGGTGATGACCACATACACCGAATCCAACAAGAAAGAAGGGTGAGCCCCAGAGACTTTGGCCAAAGGCCAAAGGTCCTGGCTTCCTAGGAGCCCATGCGTGCAGATTTGGGGAAGCAATTTGCCACCATTTCCAGAAGTAGGGCCACATAGCAGAGGCTTGAAGCACAATCAGCAGTGTATCAGACTAGCCCATTTCTCTCCAGACCACCCATGGGACCAGGGAGACAGGGTCAAAACTGACCCAGGGGACAGCAGAGCAGGCAAAGAGATGACTATGCTTACCAAGATACCAAAGGTCTCGACCATACTGTGGACCATCCAGCTGCAGGACTAGGAGAAAAATTCTTCAGCACCGTGGCTATAGAAGGACTTCCCTGTGATATGGAGATAGACGCTAGCTCTGCATTCACCATTATGGCCTGGGGCAACTCTGAAACAGCTCATGCCCACCATCATGAGGCAGCAACTTAAGCCACAAAACATATGACTTAATGATTTCATGATAGGGAAATCCTATTTAAGTACTGGGTTGAGCAGAGGTTTCAATCACATTTAAAGAATTCCAAGTAAAACTGCTGCTAACAGTTGTTGACTTTATTGGGACTGGAATGGCTCTTGGAATCGGCATCACGAGACTGAACCATATTCAGGGGGACAAACTTGTTAAGGAGTGTGCAGAATGACCCTTGAGTATCAAGGACGTGCACAGAGGAAATGTGGGATTCTAGCAGATATCCAGGAGATACGAGTAATTATTCAGTCATACAAAACAAATACATTAAAGTCCAATTAGTGTTTACTTTAGAAACAGCACAGTAAGTTAAACAGTCCGGTCATACACATTCAAATCAGTCAATATCTCACAGTACAATAATAATATTACAAGCCTGGTTTTGGCTTACATATTAGACATACATTACAGCTTACAAGTATATCAACTAACCAGAGCTTACTACATCAGTCACAGTGAATCAGCAGAAAGAACAGAGAGAGCAGAGAGAAAAAATCATGCTTTCTGCCTCCTTCTTATGGCAATTTGCAACACTACCTCTTAAAGCTATAGTATTTCAATACAAACAAACACTCATTGTTAGCTTGCTTATATATTGCAAACCCAACTGCCTTGTACCGAGTACTAACAAGACTGGACAAATTCCTGACTGCCTTCCATATCATCTTAGATCGGAATCTAGGTAAATATACGGGCAAGCCCATATCATTTAACCTAGACCCCAGTGTCACGCCCATTAGGCTCAAGCCCAGCAGAATCCTATTTGACCAGGCCCCATGAGAAACACCCATAGTCACCCCTATGAAGCTGGATGGTTTGATTAGGGTGTGTGCTGACTATAAAGATACAATAAATTAATCCTTGCAGACTAACACCTACCCTGTGCCAGTTGTACAGCATTTACTACACTGCTGGACAGTGGAAAAATATTCACAAAACTTGACCTGGCCCAGGCTTACCAACAACTGTCTGTGGATACAGCCACAGCAGAAACCCAGACCATAGTTACGCACAGAGAGGTGTTCAAATGCAACTGGCTGCAATTTGGAGTCTCTGTGGCCCTGGTTTGTTCCAAAGTATGAAGGTACGATTGTTACACAGCATCCCAGGAGTAGTCCCATATTTTAATGATGTGTTAATCTCTGGGGACTCTAAAGATAAATTGCTAGACCAGCTGAGAGACATGTTACAGAGATTCAAAGACAGGGAGCTCAAAGTTAAAAAGGGCAAGTGCAAGATTGGGGTCACCAGTTTGGAATTCCTGGGATTACTAATCAATAGTCCCAATATTCGCCCCACGGATGCCAAAATTAAAGCTATAAAAGAGGCACCAACCCCACTCCCCACCAAATAAGACACAATTGCAGGCATTCTTGGAGTTACTAAATTCCTAAGCAATTTTTTAAAAACATAAGGCAATAGTCATGGAGCCACTTCATAGACTTCTGGGAAAGTCGGCTATGTGGACTTGGGAACAAAAGGATGCCAAAGATTTTGCTGCCGTAAAGGGACTATTGACTTCAAACAGCCTACTTATGCAATACAGCAAGACCCTCCCCCTATTGTTAACTTGTGATGCGTTACTTTTCAAAGTAGGGGTGGTTTTAAGCCACAAACTGCCCAATGGCTCAGAAGCAAGCATTGCCTTTTTATCCAAGACCCTGTCCCCAACAGAATGAAATTACAGTCAGCTGGATAAGGAAGCACTCACTGCAGTGACTGGATCAAGTGTTTACCTCTATGTATATGCCTCTATGGCCAAACATTTGAATTAATTACAGATCACAAACTGCTATTGGGACTACTGGCAGGCAATCAGCAAATGCCTCAGTACATCAGCAAATGCCTCACCACATCTCACTCATTGGTCCATCTTCCTCTCCAAGTACAGCTACAAGATCACCCACAGACCAGGGAAGAGCATTGGCCATGCAGATGCCCTTAGCCATTGCCCAGCATCCGAATTCATGGAGGACCCCATGCCTATAGCTGAGATCCTACTCGTTGACATAGAGCAAACCAGTTCTGTCACATAAAGGGTAAATTTGCATAGCTGACACTGCATTTTTTTTTAAAAATAACAATGTAGAAATGGTTAATGTGTAGTGATATGTTAAATATATTTCCTATGTAAAATAATATTGCTCAAGGTCTGTTAGGATCAAAATTAAATTAAAGGGCAAAAGATAAACATAGATCCAAGAAGTTAATTAAAATACACTGCTCAAAAAAATAAAGGGAACACTTAAACAACACAATATAACTCCAAGTAAATCAAACTTCTGTGAACGCAAACTGTCCACAGGAAGCAACACTGATTGACAATCAATTTCACATGCTGTTGTGCACATTCAACTTTGTGCAAAATGAAGTACTGTATTCAATGAGAATATTTCATTCATTCAGATCTAGGATGTATTATTTGAGTGTTCCCTTTATTTATTTTTTTGAGCTGTGTACTAAGTTTCAGCAGATAAAAAATATCCTCCCCCTTCCAGTTTATGTCTCAATTTGTAAACCTTTGAAAATTGTGAGAAGTGGGAAATAATGAGAGAAAAGGGTAAGATGTCCTATCCCACTTAAGGATCCAAAATGTAGGTATGGCAACCATTCAATAAATACTGTAAATTATATTACTTAGCCAGGCAAGGTATGTTTGTTGTATTTAGAATCCCACCTGATTATTTTCATCTTCCTAATCTCACAGTGCAGCCCTGTAAATGTTGTTGCCAAGGAAGCACATCCCTTTGTGGCTTTGACTTCCCTCCTGTGCAAATGGCTTTCTTGCACTCAGTCTATAAAGCAGTCAAGTCTTCCAGGCACACCCACTGTGATGTGTGCCACTTCTCTATGTCTTAGTTGGAATTCTTGCATTTGTAAGAAATTATACTCAAGATTCATTCAAGGTGTTCTCGCTATCATTATTGCCACTCCCTGTTTGTCAGATACTTGTAGTCAGTTCAGGAACATCCTTATTCCTATCATTAGACCTTCTTAGCATACATAATGAACACAATGAAGAATCTATCTGAAGTCTGCGAAGGAAGATCATACCCTCCATTATGCCCAGTGAAGGGCTAGCCAAATTTTTACTACCACACTGGGCGTGGCCAGTGATGGGCTACCAAAATTTTTACTACCACACTGTGGGTGTGGCTTATGTATTTTGTTTCAACATCTTTCAGTGCAAATTGGGTGCTCTGGGTGCAGCTCCAAATTTTGCTACTGGAACTGCGTTCTGAACATTCCCATAGGAGCCCATCACTGGGCGTGGCTTATGCAGGACGCCCTGCATTTTCTTTCAACATCTTTCAGTGCAAATTGGGTGTTCTGAAGTGGAGCTCCATTTTCACTACCCCACTGCGCTCCCCCCTGGTCCGGGCAGTAGCCCACCCCTGATTAAGCCAAAAAGCACAAAGTAAATTTCTTCATTTGTAATTGGAAGGTCATGGCTTACCGATGGAAACAAAAACCAAGCTCATACAGTGCATATCATTGGGCAGGGATAGGAGTGAGGAGACTTGTAATTAGGGGTGGACTACTGCCCGGACCGGGAGGGGGGGGCCACACAGTGGGGTAGTGAAAATGGAGCTCCACCTCAGAGCACCCAATTTGCACTGAAAGATGTTGAAAGAAAATGCATAAGCCACGCCCACAGTGTGGTAGTAAAAATTTTGGTAGCCCTTCACTGCTTGTACCTGACCTCTATAATAGTTAGTGAACAATGCTATAAGTAAAACCAAGAGTACACTGAATTTAAGCTCCACCCACCACAAAAAAATGGAAATTCAGATCAGCGGTGAAATCTACTTACCTTCCCTATCGGTTCAGAAGTGCACTCTTTGCACCGGTGAGATTGCTCTGCTCGCATGCACATGCGCTTTTTCACCAACACCAATGCTTTGTGCATGTGCAGAGGGTTAAAAAAGAAATGGCAGCACCCAGGTAGGTGGGCGGGGTCTCACACTGTCGCCACTACCGGTTCACCGAACCACTAGACAACAACGCTACCGATATGCCTGAACTGGGCAGAACCAGTAGCATTTCACCTGACTCAAATACAAGAACTCATTTAGTTCTTTTACTTTAAGTTAAAATGATCCATCAATTTTAGTGTAAATTAGTAGTGGGAAAGTCTAGTTCTTTCAAACAAAGCTTAAGTATATGATGAGTGGAACTGGGAGAGTAACAAAAGACTGGCTTCTGAGACAGACAAATCACTAATAATTTCAAATTCTTAACCCTTTATTCATCTTTATTTATTTGTTGGTTGGCTTTATTAGAGAACTCCAAGTCATCCAATGCAGCCAAACAATGGATATTCAGAACAGTTAGGAAGAACTGTTTACTCCCAGGGTACATGGGCAGTTATGTATGCAATTTATAATAGCAAGATAAAATGAACCCCGCCAATTTGGATGATTTTGAAAAGGGATTAGACAGATGAATGAAGCACAAGGCTATCAATGACTACAAGTAGCACATTGCTTTTATTTTCCCTCAGAATCAGAGGAAACATGTTTGTGAGTAGTAGTTGCTAGGGAACCCAAGTGGGAAGGTACTACTTCACACATGACCTGCCCTGAATTTCCTGTAGACATCTGGTTTGCTAAAATGGGAGCCGAAAGCTAGACTAGACTGCACCAATTCAGCTCCACATATATACATACACACACACACATCCTAGATCTGAATGAATGAAATATTCTTATTGAATACTTTGTTCTATACAAAGTTGAACATGCTGATAACATGCGAAATTGATTGTCAACCAGTGTTGCTTCCTAAGTGGAAAGTTTGATTTCACATAAGTTTGATTCACTTGGAGTTATATTATGTTGTTTAAGTGTTCCCTCTTTTTTTGAGCCGTGTATATATATATACAAGGGAGAAAACCTTGCCCTTTCAATTTGGCTAAACTACTACAAATTGTTTCATTTGAGAGAAGCCCAGAATCACACCATCTTGGGATATGGAGAATTAGGAAGATATATACAGTGGTACCTCTACCTAAGAACGCCTCTACTTAAGAACTTTTCTAGATAAGAACCGGGTGTTCAAGATTTTTTGCCTCTTCTTAAGAACCATTTTCTACTTAAGAACCCGAGCCCGGAAAAATTTCCCAGGAAATTTGAGAGTGGCACGATGGCCCGGCCAGTTTCCTGCCACTCCCCCTTTAATCCCAGCGATTTTGGGCTTTTCTGGGCTGGCAGAGGAGCCTTTCAGTGGTGCTTAAGGAGGCTTTGGCAGTCCAGAGTGAACAAAGCATTTTCCTTTCTCTGGGTGCTTGGAGAGGGAATAAACCTCTGCTCCCTTCGCTCTGGGCCGGATCAACTCGGCTTCAGCCAAACAAAAGAGTCACCAGAGTGAAGGAAAGGCACCAGCTACAAAGCGAGTGAGCGAGAGGAGAGGGGAGCCTTTCAGCATGGGAAGGAAGAGGAAGCAGGTAGCAGCAGCAGCAGCAGCAGCTGCATTCCAGTCAAAGGAGCGGGAGGTTCTCCCCTCTCACCCACCTGGGTTTCTCTCTCTGGCACAGTGTATGGGAGGCAGCCTCATGCCGGGTATATGGGAGATGTGTGCTCCTCCTTGCTGCCTCAGAGTCCCTCTTTTTTTTTTAAGCCTTAAAGTTTTGGATTTTTTTGATTCCCCTCCCCTCACCTTCTTCCTTCAGCAGCGACTGTCCTCCTCTTCTTCCTCCTCCTCCTGCCACCCAAATTCTGAGCTTTTATTTCTTTTCTAATGGGTTTGCACACATTATTTGCTTTTATATTGATTCCTATGGGAAAAATTGCTTCCACTTACAAACTCTTCTACTTAAGAACCTGGTCACGGAATGAATTAAGTTCTTAAGTAGAGGTAACACTGTACTGGTAGTCCTCAGCTTATAACCATTTATTTAGTCACCGTCCAAAATTATAAAGGTACTGCAACAAGTGATTTATGACAGCTTTTCACACTTACGACCATTGCAACATCCCCACGGTCTTGAGTTCAAAATTTGGATTCTTGGCAACTAACTCATATTTATAATGGTTATGATGTCTAGTGTTGTCATGTGATCATCATTTGAGTTTTCGGAGAAGGGCGGCATACAAATGTAATAAATAATAATAATAATCTTCTGCAGTCTTTTGACAAGCAAAGTCCATGAGAAGGCTAGATAGCATCAAGTTAAATATTATTGACATGTTAAATATTAGATAGCATCATATTTAGTATACTGTATTTTTCGGACTATAAGACACACAGGAATATAAGACGCACCTTAATTTTGGGGAGGAAAATAAAAAAAAATCTGCCTACCAGCATCCATATGGTTAGCATCCTTAGCAAACATGCCCTTATCACCTCAAGGTTTGACTATTGCAATGCTCTCTACATTGGGCTACCTTTGAAGAGTGTTTGAAGACTGCAGGTAGTGCAGAACACAGCCACGCGAGCAATCATGGGCCTTCCCAGATATGCCCATGTTTTTACAGCACTCTGTGAGCTGCATTGGCTGCTGATTAGTCTTCAAACACAATTCAAAGTGTTGGTTATGACCTATAAAGCCTTACATGGCATTGGACCAGACTACCTATGGGACTGTCTTCTGCCTCATGTATCCCAGCGACCGGTCAGGTCCCACAGAGTTGGCCTACTGCAGGTTCTGTCAGCCAGACAACACTGCTAGCGGGGCCTAGGGGAAGAGCGTTCTCTGTGGCAGCCCTGGCCTTTTGAAACAAACTCCCCCCAGAGATTCACAGTGCCCCCACTCTCCCCTCATTCTATAAGGTTCTGAAAACCCACCTTTGCCACAGGTTTGGGGCCACTGAGTTGCTAATATCTAGCCCTGGCCAATGATTGAATATATGGTGGGATGTGACTGATTAACATGTTTTTGAATAAATTTGCTGTAAGCCACCCTGGGTCTTAGGAGAAGGGTGGCATAGAAATCAAACTAATAAATAAAATAAATAAATAAACAGCTTGGAAGAGGTATATTGTTTTCAGCTTTGCAAAGCTCCATTTGAGACACTGTTTCAGCCTCCAAAAGCTCCATTTGAGAGACTGGGCGGGGCTACCTTCAGTGTATAAGACACACCCAGATTTTCACTCTCTTATACTCTGAAATATGCAATAAATATTATGTTTTAAGGGGATAGATCACTGTTTCCCATATTTATTTACCAGATTGTAAGATATTATATAATAATTTATTAAAATACCCAAGCAGTATAATAGCTTATGGATGGCTAATTAGCAGAGGAAGGATCTTTGGCTTCCATTACTACCACCATTACTACATTTTTCAGTTCTGCTCTTTTTCCAGAATTCAAGGCATAAATTTAGCTACTGAAGTCCAACAGAATGTGAAACTTTAAACAACCAATTGTCCCATATGTGGGGAACCCTTCTGACAATGACTCATGCCGTTTTCACCATATTATTAAACTACAGCTCTACAACTGAAGATGACTCAGAAGATGTAGTTGGTCTGAAATGGAAGGGCCTGACTATAAATGTTGTAGCACCACATCAGTGCTTTAGCGACTCCACTGGTTACTGCTATGTTTCCGGGTCTTATTTAAAGTGCTGGTGTCATCTTAGATTCTTACCCAACTTAAGCCCCATGTAACATCAATCTAATTTCTCACATTCAAAATATGCTCCTCCTGTGTGCTCTTCCCAAATAAAGATGCTGAAAATCTCTGTGGATAAAGGAGATGGACACCTGGAAATGATCCTTCTCAATGGCGATTCTCTCATTATGGAACATTTAACCCCCTAAGGTTTGTTTGGTTCCAGCTGGCTAGCCTTTTGTAAATATGTTAAGACAGTTGTGTTGCATCAAAAGCTTGAGCATCAATGGTACCTATGATGCTACCACTGCCTTTTTGTGACAAATTATTTTTAATCATTTTATTTCTATATCCAGACCTGATTTGCCAGCTCCACCTTGCTGTTTCCTCTTCGGCCAAGTCCATCAAGCCTTTTTCTTCTGACTACGCTCTACAATCCTGCTGTACTCATTGTTTGGATCTGAGATCATACACCTGCATCCTGGGCCAGCAATGGGAAGAAGAAGACAGCAAAATCCCCTGAGGGTGGCCAAAGGTATGGGTGTTGGCAGGGTTAAATGGTGGCAGTGACAGAATGCAAGTCAAAAGCAGAAGAGGATAACTCGCTACAGCCAACTTGCTACATCCAACTCACCACAACCATTTTGCTACGGTCAGTTCTCCACAGCCAACTCTCTACGGCCAACTCACTGCAGGACAATGCACCACAGGATGATTCAACAATTCAATTTAATTATTGAAAACAATTAAAGTATTATTTTAATTTTTGTCATTCACATTTCATTTTTTTTTCTCCTTTGACATCTTTTCTTTATTCCACCATTTCTTTGATAATATCATAATACTTGTCCCATGGCGACTTGGTCTTGGCAAGTTATCCAAGACCCACCAAAAGAGCAAAGATGGGACAGGTAGATAGGTGAGTAAAGAAACTTGAAGCAGAGGTAGTTCACATAGGATAGGAAAAACACAAGGTCTTTGCCTAATGATCACATGTCTATAGGGATGAGGCCCTGGGAAAGAGTGTACGTGTGTGAGAGAGAGAAAACTTCCTGTCCTAAGCAGGTCCCTTGCTCTGAATGATCTCACTTAGTCCACATGCCCAAAATTATCTAAGACGGTATCACTGGCTGGTTCCTGATCTCATCTATGTTGCAACAACAGGAAAGTTGGTGATGGGAGACTGAAGTGGGGAATTCACCAATGAAAATGATGTCGATCTCTTCTACCTTTGGCTGATTGGAAAACTGTATATAAGCAATAAACACTGTGAAGACAGTCAGATATCTTCACACCTTGCCATGATTTGTCTCTAAACATAAGTCAACAGTGTGAAGCAGCTGCAAAAAAGGAAAACACAATCCTGGGATGCATCAAGAGAAGCATAGAATCTCACTCACGTGAAGTAATTATTCCTCTCTACAGTACTTTGGTATGACCACACTTGGAATGCTGTGTTCAGTTCTGGGGCTCCCAGTTTAAAAAGGACATTGAGAGACTAGAGGAGAGTTACAAGGATGGTGAGTGGTCTGGAAACAATGTCTTTTGAGGAACGGTTAAAGGATCTAGGGATGTTTAGTCTGCAAAGGAGAAGACTGAGAGGAGACTTGATAGCTGTCTACAAATATCTGAAGGGTTGTCACAGAGCAGAAGGATCAGCATTGTTCTCACTAGCACATGGAAGGACTAGAAACAATGGAATGAAACTGCAAGCGAGTAGATTTAGATTAACACAGTAAGGGTGATAAACCAGTGGAACAGTTTGCCACAGGAGATGGTGGGCTCGCCTTCAGTGGCGGTCTTCGAACAGAGACTGGACAGTCATATTTCTGGGGTGGTTTAATGAATCCTACATTGAGGAGGGGGTTGGCCCCAATGGCCCTGGAGGTCCCTTCCAACTTCCAAAAAACTCGCACTCTATGATTCTGTGATTCTAAATTCCATCAATGGTCCTCACTTAATGACTACAACATATATTGTTGTGATGCTTTGCTTTATCACAATTTGGCTTAGCAATTAGAAATTCTGGTCCCATAGATAATGGGTTCCCTTCTGTGTAACTTCTTTTGAGAACCTGGAAGTAATGATTAGAGGCTGTTAAATCAGAGCAAGGGAGGGCAGTCTTGCACAGATGTACTATCCTATTGTGTGTACTGCCTAGAAGTGAAAAATTAAAAACTAATAAAATACAAATAAATAAATAAATAGAAATACTGGTTCCAATTAGGGTGATCACTTTAGAATTACCTGTACTTCAGCTACCATGTCTCCAATAAGGCCAATTGTGAGGTTAACCATGCATATCATAAATTCCTATGATAAACCATAGAACGGATTTTATTTTATTATTTTATTAAATTTATTCACCACCCATCTTTGCAGTTCACACACTACTCTTCAAGAAAAATCCAAAACGGGTAATTAGAAAATAGTATGCTGGGGGGGGGGGAAGCAGGTGAGACATTATACATAGGGGTGACACCTTATACAATGTATTCCACGTAATACACATAGCATGCACAATAGTAATGCTCTATTTCAAGAATGGTGCGTTTTAAACACACACACACACCTCTGACTCCCTATTTCTTAAGGGTGGTTGCCTGCAATGTTTTTTGGCACCATATATATGAGTTAAATTTCCCACCCTTCTCTGTGGTTTATTATATGCTTTTGGGAAAGGCTGCCCTGTGGAGGGGCCTTTAAATTAGTCTTGGTGGTTGTTTTTACTTGAATTTGGTTTTTTTTTTCAATTTTACAAAGCAATGCTTCCTTTTTAAAAGGGGGAGCTGAAAGATCCCAGTGCTGTTTGTCTCCCTTCTCTTTTTCCCCTCCCCGCCTAACATTAATTCAATGGAAGGGTCGAGAAGCCACAGCAGGTTTTTTTTTTAATTTAAAAAAATTATAAACTGCCCCTATCTCTCCTCCCCCCCCCCGCCACTTTTCAAATTCCTCCGGGCTAGAACGTCCTTTTCAATGAAATCCACCTGCATGAAAGAGGCGCCGCCGCTGTTTGTGAATGTACCGTCTCTGCCCATTACCTACGCTCCGTTGCATTGTATTTGTATGAATGGGGGTGACATGTGCTTGCCCACACGTCCACGTGAGACCTGAGAGTGAGGGGCAGGAATTGTATATCCCCTTTTTCTCGGGGGTGTATTTTCACTACAAAGGAAAATGAATGGAGAGGGGAGGGGGCGGAGGGGAGAGAAATCTGAAGGTTCTCCTAATATGCCCCTTCTACCCCCCCCCGTGCCCCAGACACTCCCCCCCCCCAGGCGAGATGCCCCTCTCCAGCATCTCCAGGGGCCTCGCCCTTCGTTGGCCCTGCGGGGTGTGTGGAGGGGGGGCGTTTTGCGCCTCGGCTCCTGCGAGCATCCTTCAATGGCTGAGGCGAAGGCTAAAAACAGAAAGATGCAACACAAAAGATACCGCAGTCAGCTCTAGCAAGGGAGTTATTTTTAGATCAGAAAAGGAGAGGAGGAGGGGGAGGAGTGGGGAGGGGGGGAGTTAGAGAAGAGGGGAGGGCTGGTCTGGGACGTGCAGTCTCATTTGAGTCTCTTCCTCCTCCCCTCTCCATACACACACTCACACACACCCTCGATTTCCATCAAGAGTATTTTTATGCAAGTTTATTCTTTTTTAACTTCTATCTTTTTTTAATCTCCCTCTCTCCCCCCCCCCCAATCCACCCCTCCCTTCTTGGGGAGGGGAGAGGAATCGCGGGGAAGCTAAGCTGAAGATTCTGGAGTTTTATAGCTCATTCCAGCTAGTGGCCTCTCTCTGCCAGCTGAATTAATTTGATACTATTTTTGAAAGTCAGTGTTTCTAAGGGAGACCTAATGACGCAATGACGTCAATGCAGGTCAATAGCACACACTGGAGGAACTGACTGTGCTATCGGGAGGGAAGAGCTGGGAGCCTTTTCCAATCCTCCCCTCTCTGCCCCCCCCCCAAAAAACCCGCGCTCTTGCACACACACACACACACTCACACAAATGAAAAAGTCCTTTGCAAAAATAATCTCCCCCATAACACATTCACCAATACGACCGTTTTGACATCCCCCCTTTCCAAATCCCCCATAATTATATATAACGCTATATATATATATACATATATGCTATATATATACACACATATATACAGTACATATATGCTACACACACACACACACACATCCCCATATATATATATATAACCAGATTTTATATATATATATATAACCAGATTATATATATTATAACCAGATTATATATATATATAACCAGATTATATATATATATATATATATATATATATATATATATATATATATATATATATATATATATATATATATATATATATATATATATATAACCAGATTATATATATATATATAACCAGATTATATATATATACTGGGGATACACACACACACACTATATATATATATATAGTATATCCCTTCCTTTTTAATTATCACCAAAAATATGTTACACACACACACACACACACACACACACACACACACACGCTGCGATCGGACGCAGTGCTGTGCAAAAAAAACCCATCCCAAAACCACCCTTTTCCCTGTCAAAGTAGTTTTATTGACACACACAGAGAGAGTGCACACACACGTTGTGAATGCAACACACGCTCGGCATTAGGAGCCTATAAATAGAGCTAGCGAAGGTGCGTGCATTGGCAATTTACTCCTCTGGTTGGGAGGGGGGAGAGGAGGGAGGGAGGACGAGCGGGTGGCTTGTGAACGTGGGTGATGAGTTATTCTGCACCGCTCAGTTACTCAGGAGGTGCCTCTATTGGTGATGTGGGGGTGGGTGCGTGGGTGGGTGCGTGAGTGGGAGGGGGGGCTTTGCTTCTCTCTATCTCCAAGTCAGGCAGAGATTGCGAACTGGGTTTTTAAAATGATTTTTTTCTCCCCTTTTCTCTCTTCCCTCCCTCCCCCTTTCTCTCTCTCTCTCTCTCTTTCTCTCTCCTTCCTGGAAGAGTTCAGACACACACTACGCGACATTCGCACAGCCTTTTCCTAGGATGCCCAGCACCAAATGCTGGAGTGGTATTTATGTAATCTCCCACCCACTCTTTCCCTCCCTTTGCAGTCTTCGCCAAAATTCCCTAGAAAATCCAGCTCTGAGGCTCCTGCGAAGGAACTTGATATGGGCTCCCTCCCTCCCTCCTCTTTTTTTTAAAAAAAATTCTTTTGGATTTTCGTTGTTTTGTGAACTCCCCCCCCCCTCTCACACACACACACACTCGCCCCTTCGCCCGGTACACATAAGTGAAGAAGATGTTGCAAAGGTAGGTTTCTGTGCACTGTCTCGTCTTGCCTGTGTCTTGTTTTGTGAATGTGCAGTTGTGGTTTTTGGCTTTTGACAAAAGTTTTCTGGTTCCAGTGGCTGAATGCTTTTTGTAAAGAGCAGACTTCGCTGTTGCTGGCTGCCTTTGGAAAGCTGCACGGAAGCTTTGCTCAGCAAACCCTCCCTTTCAAAGAAAGGAGGGAAAAGTTCCAGACTATTCCTGGGCTGTATTTTCATGGTATTTTAAAGGATTTTTGCTCAGGGGGGGAAAAGACCACAAAAGGTGGAAAATACATGCCCTCTTTGGAAGTTAAGGAGGGTTGAGCTTTTAAAAAACAAACTCCAAATTGTGGCGATGGTGGGAGGAATGGATGAATGTGTATACATTAAGTTGTGCGGTAGACTTTACTAATAGTTGTACTTTGCCACACCTTGGTACCAAGAGAAAACTTATTTGACTAAAGATCATGCATGCTGATTGCATTTTTTAAAAAAACGATGGGCACTTTGCTGATGAATCCCAGCACAGGTAAGCAAGAAAAATGGACTGCCCTCTTCTTCTTTTCTTTTTTTTGGTACTGTATAAAGAACTGGGGTAAGCGCAAGGATGGGCACAAGGTAAATGGGGAGAAGACATGAAAATTGAAGCGACTTTCTGTTATGGAAGAAGATGCTGCTGCCACAGTCTTCAACCACCTGTAGAGGGAGATATTTGTACACCAAAATTCCCCCTCCCCTGTATATTATGCTGGAAGAAAAACCGAAAGAGAAATTCCCATTCTAAACTTTACAAGGCAGCAAGGACATTGTACAAATGCCAGATTTCTGTTAATGGCCCTGACTTTTGGGTGGGGATGGGGTCTCTTTCCTTTGAATGAGTCTAATGGAAAGAGGAAACAGCCCTTCTCTTCTTTTGACATACATTTCTGATTCATCTTCAATGCTGCCTTTCTAGTAGAAGTCTACAGTACCAACAGGTGCTATTGTCCAGAAGTTTCCATTCATGGTTCATTTGAAAGAGATTTCACAATGGAGACAAGTAGAATTGAGCAGCCCACTGCACTTCTGCTACAATGTTTTTGGTCCATTAACCCTTGTTTACCCATGAAGAATTTTTGGTCCATTAACCCTTGTTTACCCATGAAGAATTCGATTCAAATGACTGGAGAAACATTCTTGTCATCATGAGAGATATGTTCATAGCACACCACGTTCTGAGTGACCCTAACTTTTTACAGTTGTGCCTGGAATGAAAACTGCTTCATTGAAATGTGATCTGCTACAAGTTCCTCATTCAGGGACAAGAACTGAAGTGTAATAGAGATGGGAGAACTAGCAAAACTTAGTCACGGGTCCGATACCTGAATAGATGTAATAATGTCATTTGTTGTCATAACATGGAATTAAGAGACTTGGAATTCCAAAATTTACTGGATGCAAAAGCACCAACAACATTACCTATAGCGGTAAATGAATCATTGCAATGAAAAGATTGATGTCTCAGTCTTGATCTGATACAGAAGAATATTTCCAGTTTTGTCAAAGACTTTACATTCTCTATGAAGTCATACTGTCATAGTCAATTACATAGCATTTTATTAACTTGGCAAGACACATGAAATTTTTTTCCATTTTATAAGCCACCAAACCACTCCAGACTGCAATGGCAATATATATTACCAAGACAATCCTATGTCCATTTACTTTGGAAGAACACAAACTGAATGGGAAGTGAGAAGACATGGATAGGATTGTGCAATAGATGTCCTTCCAGAAGCACTGCTACATACAGATGGTTCACCCATTTAATCAATCAATTAAATGGAAGAAATAGCAAAGATTAAGAAGCAGTATCCTAATTCTAACCATTGGATCCACTACAGTTTTCATTCAGGGGACCTGCAATGCTATCACTGTTTTCTATCACTTAATGGATAATGATAAAGGTAGACAACAAAACTTAATTTGTATCTTTTTTTTCCTATTACCATAAAGCTTCTACTCAAGACAGTCAAACCACAGTTAGACTATTAAAACAATTGTGTCTCATTTGGATCAGCTTGTATGTTTCTTTGGAATAAAGTTGAATGAAACACTAAAACACCAAAAGCGTAACATTTTTAGACCATTAAGTTCAAAGTGATAAATCTGCCTGGAACAGCTAACAGTTTATGGATTTTCAAATGGTTTCAAATGTTATTCTAGAAATACTGATGCTTCTTAAAGTTTCATTTTCCTCCGATGGGTATAGGTACATCCTATTCTGCAGAATTACAATCCTAGAGGAGTAACTGATTGAAGTTCATTATCAGGAAGTAATTTATTTTCAGTTACAGGGTAAAGACAAAATCAAAATTGTGTGATAAAACAAGTGATTTTTTTCCTCCCAATAAATGATGAAACATCTATCTACCACTGTGGCATAAAAGTTCCAAAATACAGTGGTACCACTACCTAAGAACGCCTCTACTTAAGAACTTTTCTAGATAAGAACCAGGTGTTCAAGATTTTTTTGCCTCTTCTTAAGAACCATTTTCTACTTAAGAACTTGAGTCTGGAAACAATTCCCAGGAAATTTGAGTGGCACGAAGGCCCAGTCAGTTTCCTGCCATTCCCCCTTTAATCCCAGTCATTTGGGTTGCCAGAGGAGCCTTTTGGTGGAGCTTAAAGAAGCTTTGGCAGTCCAGAGCGAATGAAGCATTTTCCTTTTTCTGGGCACTTGGACAGGGAATAAAACTCTGCCAGTGCCCAGAGAAAAGAAATGCTCCCTTTGCTCTGGGCATCCGAGGAGTCACCACAGCGCAGGAAAGGCGCCAACTACAAAGCCAGCTGGCGAGAAGAGAGCGGAGCCCTTCAGTATGGGAAGGAAGAGGCAGCAGGTAGCAGCAGCAGCAGCCAATGTATGGGAGGCAGCCTCGCGCCGGGTGTATTGGAGATGCGTGCTCCTCCAAGCCACGTCAGAGTCCCCCCTTTTTTTTTAAGCCTTAAAGGTTTGGATTTTTTTGATTCACCTCACTTTCTTCCTTTGGCAGCGACTGTCCTCCTCCTCTTCTTTCTCCTCCTTCTCCCACCCAAATTCTGATCTTTTTTTTTTTTTCCTAATGGGTTTGCACACATTATTTGCTTTTACATTGATTCCTATGGAAAAAATTGCTTCTACTTAAGAACCTGGTCACGGAACGAATTAAGTTCTTAAGTAGAGGTACCACTGTAGATGGTGGTCAATCTGGCAATTAAAAGTAGACACTAAACACTAGTAGCATAGTGTTGGAGTTGCTGTGCTATTCCTGGACATTTCACACACTTTAAGAAAAGAACTCAGTCAATTGCAACTAATGGAAGCCAATATTTGTATCTTCTACATAGACTTTCTGGCATCGTTTTACATTTCAAAAATGTGATTCTTGGTGCACAATACTTTCAATATAGAGAAATATAATAGCAGTATTTTCATTTTATAACAAAGTATATAATAACAAAAGCGTTGTTTTTTTAAAGAGCACAAATTTAAATCTTATCCTTTAGATGTAACAAATAAATACATCTGAAATAAATAGGTCTTAGAATATCAAGTAAGTAATACAGTAATTGTATTGTTTTAATAAAGTCTAACATGATGTCATGGATTTATTTAACATATATTTTTATATAGAAAAGTACACTCTAGAAAACATACAATTTAGACAAACATTTTATTCCCTTGAACATGTCTACACAGACCGACAATTAATACACTAAGAAAAGATCTTTTATGTTCTCCAAATATTTGTGGATATAATGGCTTGTTTTTAATTTAGAAATAAAGGTGCTGCATTATCAGGGTAATGAGTGGACACCATAGCCAAGTAGATTTGAGTGTAGGCTTTTTAAAAAGTTCTAGAACCCATTCTGATATTTAAACCTGACTTCCAGATAAGTTTATGTTAAACAATATTTTAGAAGCTGGGTATTTCAAAACATAGCCTTCTACTGCCTTGACTGTACTTTTAACAGTTTTGATTTGGTAGCTCTATTTGTTGAGAATTTAAGAAAAGCAGGTGGACATTTGCCAAAAGTCCATTTAAAAAAGGCAAGATATGAATCAAATATAAACACCATAGGCCATATCTTCTGTCTTCCTGGTACTGTAGTATAATAGACTTCTATAGCCGTATGACACGAACATAGATTTGAACTGTGAATATATACTCTGAGTATAATCAAATGGCCCTGCCCTATAGCTTGGTTACTTACAGCTATTTGTCACATTTTGTAATACCTTGTTGTGCCTTAGTAAGTGTAGGAGCTTAAACACATGTCCTATCTTGCTGATAAAGACTGGTGTGACATAGAAATGTTGCATACTTATAGTGACTTTATTTTATGTCTAGTAAATGGAACAAGGAATGCCCTCTAAGCGCCACTCAGCTGTTGGGGTTCACTATAATTTTGCATGCACCATTATTAAAAGCTGAATTTTAGAATTCGGTTTACATCCAATTTTAGACATTTGGTGACTTGGGATGTTTTCAGTGTAGTAACATGCAAAACAACCCTCAATTTTTTGCTTTACATTTGACAAAAACTGGAACCATTTCTGTAATAACAAAAGCATTCTAATAATCAAAACTTAAATCGAAGTTTCATTTTTTTCAGTTTCAAGCAAAAACGTCCAGAAGTGAGTTCCAAATATGAACAAAACTAGATAAATTCTTCTCTTTAATTAAAACAGTGCATCCATCCCTGCTAATTAGATTATTGTTAAATGCCAATCAAAAAGAGAACCAACCTAAACAGAAATGTCCTGTCTCCTATTTAAGCAGGGGCTTAGACTAAAAGATCACCAAGGTTTCTTCCAACTCTGTTATTCTACTATTCAGTAGTTATTAAAAGTAGTAACTCTGACTAATGCAAAAGTGGTCAAAGATAATGTTGCAATGTGCATCGTTATAGAATGCATGCTAGAATTCTGCAACACAGATTTACGTACATTAGCTTTTGATTGAAAATGCTGGCTCATATGCCAAGTTAGACCACAGGTCAGTGTAGAGGTGTGTGTGCAGGCATTGTCCTTGCAAATTTCTTGACAAGTTTTTCAGAAGTGTTTTGACATGGCCTCCTTTCTAGGGACACAAGAAAGTGATTGGGCTAAAAATCACCCAACTGGCTTTATGTCTAAAGCAGGACTAGAATTCACAAGTCTTCCATTTCTAGCTTGATTCCTTAACTCGTACATCGAATTGGCTTTCTCCCATCAAGATGATTGCCACGTAGTGATTCCAAACCTTCAACAAAAGTTTTATTGAAACTTACCGGTAACTGCAAGTGCCTTGCCTTAGTACTTTCATATGGGGTCCTGAGGTTTGGTAGAGGTGTCGTTCTTTCTATGCAATATTAGATATCTGATTGATTGATTGATTGCACTATAAATAGGAATATTTATGACTCAACTGACAGTATTTATGAGCAAGCAAATAGCTGTGTTACTTTCTAACCAACTGGAAGCAATTTTATTATTTAAAATAATAAAAATAAATGCAAAACAAAAATACCCAACAATTAAAACCCAATTTAGAAAATCATGAATGGATATTTAAGTCATAGTAAATTAAAGGCAGTAATTGAGTTTGGTCGAAATATATCCGAAGTGTAAGTGAATTGCTGATCAAGGATTAATATTTTATCTCCTTGACTAGAAATAATAAGAAATCTTTTTTTTTCTATTTGCTGCCAACAGTAAGTGTGCAGGTGTTTTGTTTTGAGATTTTTAGTCCTGTTACTGAACTTTTGTTGAAAGGCAATGCACAATAAATCTAAACTAAAACAATAATCAATAAACTTAGAAAATATACAAAAAAATTGAAAAAACAAGCCAAGTAAAAATAACAGTAATTTACAAGTAACAAACTGGGGTTTAATTAAAATCTGTCAAAAGAGTGGACGAGCTCGGCAATTATCAATCTTGATGCAAATGCTTGTTTGTCTCAGAAAAAAATAACCTTTCATATGTGATGGTATAGTTAAAAAAAAGATTGGTTGCGAGTTCTATAAAGGAAATGTATCTATGTAGCCTTTGGGTTTCTTTATAAATAAAGTTTGTGATGAAGGAGGGGTGAAATTGATTTCCAGCCATTCTATATTATGTTACTGTAATTGGAAATTTTCTATATAAGAACTTGGAAAAATTCAATATGTGTTCAATATAGATAATACTTCAACAAGACTAGATTTTGTATGTACGAATGTATGATGATATCTAACTGAGCAAAACACTTTCAGAGAACCTTTTATAAATCAACTCTCTTATGGCCAGTATTCTGTTTATTTAAAAAAAATAATCTCCAGTCATTCATTGTCCAAAGACACAACTATAGTCAAACTATTTCTCTTTTTTCTCAAAGTATCATAAATTAGTAACCCATCTAGGTCAGGATACACCTACAAAATAGCTATGGGTTCTCTTAACCTAAAGTTAGAAGGTAGGGTGTCATCTCTGTTTACATGCTGTTTGATCTCACTCTGTTTGAGCTGAAAATTACCTATGAGTAACCCAGGGTGCATATTGCAGAGGAAAAATGTTTGCAACAAAGAAAAGCTGTATTTTGAAGACATGGGTTTGCTATTACTATTCTTCATGTTGAAAAAGCTCCAAATAAACGTCTGAGGAACCTTAAGAGAACCTCATTATACAATCTGAGAACCTTCACGGCAGAGTTTCTAATGCATTTTGCAATGTTCAGAAGCTGTGTTTATACATCTAAGACCATTTTAGTCAATATACTTCACGTTCTTCACACCACCCTGCTCCCGTGATGAGTCATACTCCTTCATTTTCGTAATTTGGAAATTAATAACACTGAGTTTAACAGAACATACTTTCCAAAATCTCAGCTGGCATCGCATTCTACAGAAATACGTGTTTCTAAAAATAGATGGAAAAGTAATGGACAACATAGTAACTGTATAAACTACAAAGGCATTAACACAATAAAATGTAAACAAATGTATTGAAAGGCAACTATGGAACAAAAAGAAAAAAAATAACTTTAAAAAAACCCTTCAATGGTAATTGAATTGTTGTGAGTTTTCAATCTCATTCCATTTTTCCTCTGTTTGTCCTTCATTTCAAATATTTTTGTAGTACTGTATGGGCAATTTCCAAGAAATACTATTTTGCAAATGCATCACTTGCTGCTTAAATGTCAGTATGTAAGAAAAGAGTATCTGGCAGTACCAAAATTTTTACTACCATATTGTGAGTGTGGCTTATGCAGGACGCCCTACATTTTCTTTCAATATCTTTCAGTGCAAATTAGGTGCTCTGAGGTGGAACTCCATTTTCATTACCCCACTGCATTGCCCCCTGGTATCTGGCCAACATCCTGTTTTCATAGTAGCCAGTCAAAGGTGATTTTTTTTTGGGGGGGGGGGGGGAAGCTACAGCTGCTCCCCCCCCCCCAAAATCACCTTTTTCTTTTGATGAACAGAAAGGCACTCTTAACATTGACTCCCCCCCTTTTATTTTCTAAGTAAAACAAAATTCATTATATATCTTAAGTTCCACTCTGAAGTCTTGGAAGAAGAATATTGTATTATTGGTGTGGCTGAACTATGTTCTACGGAGTGCTCTTAAGATCAAGGTGAAAGGGGTTCACCCTTATGCTAAATAAACAATCTGTTGGTAAGGAAAATTCACAGATACTATGTCTACATCTGAGAGAGGTCACCCTGACTTCCTGTTTTGTGAGAAAGACAATGGTCTTAATGCTGTTGTGTTCACATGAGAAGTATATTGCCTTTAGTAAACAAGTTCGTTCTCAATTTACAATATTTCATTTAAGGGACCATTTGAAGTAACGACAGCACTGAGAAAAGGTGATTTCTGACCATTTTTCACACTTACTATAACTGTCATTCCCATGAACACATGATTAAAATTCCATCGCTTGGCAATTGATTCTGATTTATGAAGGTTTCAGTGTCCGGAGGTCACATGATGACCTTTTGTGACCTTCTGACAAGCAAAGTCTGTGGGGAAGCTAGATTCCCTTTTACAACCTTGTTACTAACTTAACCACTGCGGTGATTACCTTAACTGTGGCAAGAGAGATTGTAAAATTTATTTATTTATTTATTTATTTATTTATTTATTTATTTTGTCAAACAATTATAGAGTGGTAATTTGTACAAATAAAACATTAGATAAGTAATGATAAAAAGTAACAAAATAAGATAATAGGACAGGGATGGTAGGCACAGTGGTGCGCTTATGCACACCCCTTACAGGTCTCTTAGAAAGCGGGAGAGGTCAATTGTAGATAGTCTAAGGCTAAAGGTTTTGGGATTAGGACTAGAAACCACAGAATCAGGTAGTGCATTCCAGGCATTGATCACTCTGTTGCTGAAGTCGTATTTTTTGCAGTCAGGTTTGGAGCAGTTGATATTTAGTTTAAATCGATTTCGTGCTCATGTGTTGTTGCGGTTGAAGGTGAAGTAGTCGTTAACAGGACATTTTGGTATATTCTAACAATATATGATATATGATTCTAAAATGGAGCAAAACTCATGTGACTAACTCAGCAGCATAACATTTGGGCTCAATTGTGGTCATAAGTCAGTAGGTAAGGACTATCTATATATCAGCAATTAACATTTAGAATCCAATGGGCTCTAAACATTTTAAATTATCTTTCCTTCATTTACTGATTCAAAACCAACAACAACCAGGTTTAAATAACTAGCTGAACTCAATAACTAGCTGAACTCAATATTATGTGTCTATTTCTACCGATCTTCTGGTTAACGATTAGAAATATTTGTCTATCGACTCAAATCTTATTCTGAGAACTATGAAAAAATGAATTGCAGAAATAGCACTTCTAAGGTGGTTAAGCCAGATACGTTCTCACAGTCCATTTCTCCTTTCACTCTTCAGAATCTCCTTTAATGAACTTTCACCATTCTTTCATTCTTGCCTTCTAGTCATTTATCTTTCCTTTTTTTCTCTGATTACTATAATGCTCTTTAACCTGGCAGAGTGATGGGAGTTCAAATCCAACATACCTCAAAGACCAGTCCGTTGGGGAAGGAAGTATATTATATCATCTCTTTCCTGAAGACAAAATTATATCTATCCTCAGTCTGTTATTTCCGACCTTAAATATTTTTGCAGCCTATTTGATTGCTTATTTAATTATTGTTCTCTTTCAATGATATTTACATATTACTTTAGTCCAGAGTCAATAGATGCTTTCAGTTAACTGTTGCCTTAATTTTAGTGCTCCAAAGAATCAACAAGTCTACAATCCTTTTCCTTTATATGCATTTATACCTACATCATTATTTTCTCAAAAATGACCTGAAATACTTACACAGAATTTGTGTCTGTCAATTAGCACTGATAATTATGCCTAATATAAATTAAAAAGCAAAATAAATTTACTAATAAAATATTAAAAATATAAGGAATTTTTTTTTGTAAATGTGGTGTGATCTTATGAATGGATATACTCTCTTTGTACTTGCTTTATGTTGATAATGTAATCCCAACCACTCTTTATTTCCATGCAACTTCATTAAAGGGTCAGATTTAGATAAATTGAGCCTCATTTTACTGTAGATCAGCCTGAATTGGTTGATCTAAATGCCTAGACTCATGTCCAAACAATGTCTTAATGAAACAAAGACACCATTGATCTATATAAAATGTCTCTCAATACTGAATAAACATAATTCTTCTATATTGGAATAAGATATCAATTTCCCTTAAAATCAGCAGTTAGAATGTTTGTCCTCTTACCCTTATTGTTTTCTCGGTTCAGCAGTAGCTCTCCGAAATCTTAGTTTCATCTTGTAAAGTCCGTCAGAACTGGATTTTGTATTGTGCACATTCAAAACATGTGTTGAACTAGTGGCATCTGAGCCTTATTAAGTAAAGATCTGCTACAAAAATCTCTTGTCACATATTTTTAATGTAAATATAATAAAATTGAAATGGATATGTAGGGGGTCCCCAAACTTGCCAACTTTAAGACTTAGGGAATTCAGTTGAAGTTCACACGTATTAAAGTTGCCACGTTTGAACACCTCTGGGATAAAAGTGGCGTGATGAGTTTGCATTCACAATTTAAATTAATGATAACATTTTTATGAAATACAAGTCCTTTTTATATGTGCTGTGTATAATGTGCAAAAATATTCATGTCAACGACTGATCCATGTTCTTGGACAGGTGAAGGTTTCAAGTTGCAAAACCAACTAACATCTATATGTATTAATAATAACCATATCATCTTTAGGCCCATAAATGTTCTCTACACGTATTCCCTAATATCTTTAATGGCAAAAACCCTGGGGTTTTTTCTAAAAAGATAGTTATTTATACTTGAAGAAATTGCTTTTCATCTGGAATTGCTAGCAGTAACTTTTTTTAATCAAAGTAAATATAAGTAACAGAAGGGCATCATACAAATTCTTGGTGATCCATACCTGTAAGTTACATGATATAAAAACTAACTTCTTAAAATTGCAAACAACAAATCAATAGTCTGTTTATAATATTATGTTTATATTAAATGGTGGAAAATAAATAGTCACAACTTTGGAATCATTCAAATGAAAAATGATTTGGAATTATTTTAAACAAACATGTTGATGTTAAATATTGCTAGATGGGGGAAAACATTCAGAATGGGCTAAGTATGCTATTAGCAATGGGGGGGGGGGGAAAGACAATGTATTGTGATAGTACAATCTGAAATTTTATTGATCTGTTGGCTTATCTGTAAGATGAGTAAATTATATCACTCCAGAGGCTCTGGGAGGTATACAAAGTCAAAGTGAAATCGGAAACCACAGATATTACGGATAGCAAATGCGGTGTTTTTCCAATATATTGTAGCACTTCTGTTAACTGATGGCAATAGATGAATAACCACTATGTGTGAAATATATCAAGAAGACAGACCTCTTTGATCTGAGATGAAGCTTTGGGATTGGTTTCATTACAATGTCTCCTCCCTCTTTTCCTGTCTTTATTTTTCATAATTTTCATAATTTTCATAATTTTTCCCAACATTGACAGTGTTTTGAGCCTACATTGTTTACTTAAGCATGTTATTTAAATGCATTATAGAATTAGTATTGATGTGGAATATCCTCCCTCCCTCTCTCCCTCCCTCCCTCCCTCTCTCTCTTCCTTTCTTCCTTCCTTCCTTCCTTCCCTTTTTAACAGATAGGCCCAATAGAAAGCCTCTGCCCTACTCTGAATATTCTGGATGGTTTTTATAATAAACTTATCTACTTGAGTAAGAATGGTCATGGCCTTAAGTTGGAGGAATACACGAGAGTCTCTTGGTTTTGCTATTTCCTTGCCATTATGGAAATAGTTTTATTTATTTTATTTCATGCCTTCAGTCTTACTTCTTTGGAAAGCAAAAAAATCTTGATAAACGTAACATGCTGAGCTGCAAATAAAATTTATTTTGCTCTTGCAAAAAGATATTCTTTACACTTCGTATTGTCAAAGGCGAGGTACAAATACACTAGAGATACTGTATTATTATTTGCAAATCTCTCAGGTGTTTATAATAAAACATAAACTCAAAATTAACATTTGACATATCACAAAGCATGTAACGATCTAATAAAGTCAATGTAATAATTAAAAGCTTTCTGAAAAAGATGCACTTCACTGGCTTTTAAAAAGCCAATAAAGTTGTGAGGTCTTTCAACTCAATAAGGACAGTATTAGGGGAAAAAATTAAGGCAGTTACTAAAAAGACTCCAGTATGAGTCATAAGCCCCCAGAAGCTAAATGCACCTCGACAAAGATCTCAGTGAGTGGGATGGAGGTTCTCTCAAGTAGCTTCTGCTTCCAACACTGGCCACTTTACTAACCTTGTAGCATTTTTGCTGGTAAGAAAACATTCTAGGATTCTAATTTCCGAAAGAGCACTAAAATGTATAAAAGTGGTGTTATGCTTGATAGCAGATCTGTTTCTTAAATTGTGTAGGAGTATACTCTCTGTTCAGATCAGATCAGTTTAAAACTGTATTACCTGAACTTCACGTTATCTTTCATTCTAACAGGTGTAATATTAATGATAACATTTGCAATCCTATATGCATTCTTGTCTTTTAAAAATCCAATGGAATCAGGATAAATCAAAATTTAATATAGGATATACTTTCATCAGATTTACACAATATTGCCTGGATGGTTTCTTCATGAATTGGGATAATAGAAGGATGAATTAGTAACCTGGATGTTAAATATTTTGTTAGAAGGAAGAAGGCCTAGCTGTATGTTCCTATACATGTGATGACCTTAGTAAATCATTTAATCCAAGAAACTAGTATGAAATGTTAGACCCTTTGAATTATTGGCTTGCGTCAAAATGTCTGAGGAAAAATGAATGTTTTGCAAGATATCCCTCACCATTATGTGCAAGCTGATAAATATTTTATTACGAGAGAGAGGGGGGGGAGAGGGAGAGAGGGAGAGGGAGAGAGATCTGACTTTTTGAATAATCTTCCCAAAGAAGATTCTATGCACTGATTTTGGTGAACTTGATTAAGATTTAAGGATTTTTTTTAGGAAGCTTGCATTTGTTCAATTGATGTACTGTATACTACTTTCCCAGAGAGGTGAAGAAATGAGAGAGTTCTGAATGAAGTATGTTGGGAGATGCTATATCACTACATCTCAGCACAGCTGCATAAACATAAAGACTCTATCTTTTTAAAGTCAAATAAAAGCCCTTCTTGTAATATTTACCTAAGTACATATGGATATCCTAACGTTTCTGTAGCATCATTGATAAAGTTAATGCCTCTTCTTATTTCAATCATTGTGTGCTTAGCAAGAAAAAAACAGTATTGCAAAAAGTTAATAATAACTGGCATCATTAATAAACTGTGTTTGCCCATGCAATTTAGATTATAGATAGCTTTCTATGTCTTGTCTGCACATTTAGTTTCTTCCATTCATCCAGACAAGGGGTGAAGTGAGTTCTTGGAAAAGTAAGCCCTTTGGTGCATCATTCACAATATATAATCTTGTTTCTCTTGAGTGCATGTGTGTTTTTCCTAATTGTACATCATACCTCCCCCCCCCCCATTTTTACCTGGATCCATTTACCACCCCTTTGCTGAGATCCTTAAAAAGAGCATCAAACTAAATCTTTGCACATTTCCTTGAAGTTGCTGATCATTTTTGGAGGAGGATGGGGAAAAGACGAAGGAGAAAGAAACCCATTGTGCAGTAAAGATTCTGATTAATACTCATGAGGATATAGCGGGTTTTCTCTCTACCACCCTCACCTATTTTTCAACTTCAGTGCTTGTTTTTCCTGTCAGTGTTTTTAATCTGGGTCTTTGCAGGTATATTTCTTTAAATGGAGTTGAGGGGAAGGATTTTGCATGTGGAGGAAATACCCAATTTGCCAAATAAACATTGTGTGTGTGTGTGTGTGTGTGTTCATTCAATAACAACCTTTCTTTGGGAGTAATTGAAGTTGAATTGATAGGCGAACATTGGCCTTCTGGATTTGTGCACCGTGTACCACTGAAACATCAGATTTCACCTTGTAGGTACAGACATACAGCTGTTAGTTATAATTTTTAATTGCAACCTCCCTCTGCCTCCCCCTCCCTCTGTGCCTCTCCATCTCCTCCCCCTCCTCTCTAATCTGGATCATTGCTCTCTGTAGCTGATTCCGTGGGAGACCAAGCAGAGTGCGTGGGTGCAGAATATAGAAAGCCAGAGCCATAGAATTTGTTCTTTGCGTCACTCTAGGAGACAGGGCTGGTTGCCTGCAAATATACAGGATTAATCTCTGCTTTATCAATATATGGGTTTTGCTACTGTAGAGAGATAAAAAATAGGAAGTGTGTGTGTAGTATAAGTGGCTCTATGGATAAAAGAGAGAGATGTTGAATCCTATTTTTCTCCAGACTTTTTAATGTGTGGGTGAGCATAAGGGAGGTGTATTAAAATGCACCCACCACACCTTCTGGTTTGCTTGTATGTATGTAAATATGTATTACCTCAAATGTTATCGACCCCCCCCCCCCATTCTTGATCTTACAGCACATGGGAATTTTTTTTTTAAAAGGTGGGAACACCTGAAATTCCTGCAGAGTGCATGTAAAGGGTGTATAATAATCATTAGATCCTCATCAAATTTCTACCAGGAGTATGTGTTTTAAATAAATCCACCCACCCACCCATAGCTTTTCAACACCACCTTTGTCTCTCCATTTCTTCCAATGCCCTCCCTCCCATTGTGGCGTTATGTTGATGTTCCTTTCTTTCTTTCTTTTTTTAAATCAACAGTCGATTTAATTGCAGGAACGGTGCAAATGTAGAAGTAAATGCAACCCTTAAAAAGCTGGATCTTGCTAATTAACTCTTTTTCCCTCGATCTCAATTGCTTCTCTGCAAGCACAAAGCTCCGAGCATACACCTCTTTTATGATGAACTGGAGCCTCTGAAGAGGAGAATCTGAACGTGACGTCAATAGCTGATAACTGACGCAGCCTTGGAACGGAGACTCAGGCTGCCTTCTTGCAGCCTGAAAGCCTTAATGGTTCTAACCCCCCCCCCCCAATCTCTCTTCCTAGTGATTTACTAGAACGCAACCGTGCATATACACACATTCACGTTTTTAAGAGTGCATGTGTGAAGAGTGTGTATTTATAGAGGCTTTATTCGCAGACAAAGGATTTTTTTAAAAAAAAATGGGGTGGGGAATGAAGAATGTTAAAAACAACCTTTCTTTGTGCTGAATATAATTCCTTCTGTGCCGGGTCTCTCTCTCTCTCTCTTCCTCAGACAAGCAAGCAAGCTTGCTTAAAAAGCCACATCTGTGCATGCTGGTAAAGTAGTGCATGTCTGTTGTGTGCGTATTGCTATTGTTACTATTGTTACTGTTATGGTTACTGTTAGAATCTACTTTATAAAGACAGTGCAAGAGAGACGCAACAACGCTGGCAAGGCAACAGGCAGAACCACTTCTCAATAGAACCATGAAAGGTGGGGGCGGGGGGGGGGGCGAAGGTTGAGCTGTAGGATAATATGGAAAGCGATCAATATCGCCCCTTCTAAATTCTCTGCAATGTTGCACTTAGAACAACTCTTCACGGGGGGGGGGGGAAGAGAAACGAATTGAATTGGGGAGGGGAGAGCAGGTGAAAGACTTAATGTACATTTGATATTTTGGACATAACGTTCGAGCGAAATGTCTTTGTGTGGATTTTTTTTTCTCCCCAGCACTTGCTAAAAATAGCACCAGGGTTTTGATCGCGTTCCACAAATAGACAAGAGTGTTGCACTTGTATATAAACGCCAGCGCGGGTGGAAAAAAACCTGGACATCACCGCAGTATATTTTGCCTAACAACTGTCTGGAAATTAATTGTTGGATTTTTTTCCCCCCTCCTCTCTCTCTCTCCCTCCCTCCCTCTCTCTTGTCTATATGTTTTCTTTTTCCCCCCCCACCCCCAGAATCATCACCACGACTTTTCCTCCACTCCCCTATATCCTCCAACTCTCTTCCCCTCCCATCCCTATCAAAGGAGTTCCCGTTTGGGTAAGTAGTAATATTTCTTGTGCATGCGGCAGATAATGTCTCTGTGAATCCCAACTCTACTGTGTTGCATGCTTGGATTTATTTTGTGCCTCTATTTTTATACCGGAGCAGGGTGGAGGAAAGGGGGGGGGACGGGAGAAAGATCGCACTTGTCTGGTTTCACGAATTTGGTGCATGCACGGAGCCCCAGACACAGGGAATTCTTGCAGAAAGGGGAATCACCCTGTCGGTAAATCTCTGAATCAATAGCAAGCTGCAACTCTCTCGATCCCTCTCTGTCGGCGCTGTAGAGTCCTTCTTTTCTCTTTCGAGCTCTACTCTCTCCACCACCACCACCACCACCCCGCTTTTCAGAAAAATTGCTAGATGCAATGTAACGGTAGGATTTCTCTGAGCTTGAGAGAAGAATAGAGGAAGATAGAGGGGGGAAAGAAGGACGAGGGGACGGGAGAATGTTCACTGTAAAACAGCGCTAAAATGAAAGGGTTCGTTTGCTGCTTCTCATTCACAGAAAGCCACCCGTGCATTCTCTGCTTGGGAGCTGTCCACGGCTCCGGGTACTGAAAGAGCGAGCAGCCCGCTTTAACTTAGGCTCCCCGGGAGATTGACCTCTTCGCCCAGCAATCGCTATACTGTATAGCAGACTCCTATTTTACTGGCCGGCAAGGAGAGCCAGTTGTCCAATAGCGGTGGGGCCAAGGAGCAGAAAGGGCCAGCATTCTCCCAGATTGTGATTTTTCATGCCAAGAGCCTTACTTTTTTCTAATCCCGGGTTTTCTATCAGGTGCGTAAAAGCGCACGTTCCGTTTTGACTTGGCTATCCTTTTTTTTTCCTTTTCCCGCCTGTGCATTTGAAAAGAGCCGACACCTGATGATGGTGCTTCTCAAAGAAGAGTCTATAGGTTGTTTCATTTGGACTCACCCCTTCTCCTCCCACCTCGTTTCACCCCTCTGAAATGCCCACATCTTCTGCCTATCCTTGTGTGTACGCCTTTGTTATTCTTGCCCTCCCTTCACCCTTCTTGAGAAGCTCCCTCACCAAATGAATTGGTGGAAGGATGGGAAGTGGAGGCAAAGCAATGCTGAGAGTTTCTCCTAATGTGTACATTCAGCAGATACAGGATACAAAGCCCAGTCATCCCCCCACACCCCCACGTATCTTCTTAAAGCCACGGTTGTTATTTTTAGGTCGTGACCGTGCTATCACAGAAGCCTTTCTTGGTTAGCAGGAGCCCCACCGTCAAAAGACTCTGCACCATAAATTCACCCCAGAGCTCACGTTTATAAACCCATTTAGCTCAATATTTGACAAGGGAGGGAGGGAGGAGGTGGGTGTGTTGGACGCTTTCAGGAAGGAGACTGAAATCAGCCCAAAATGAAGAAATGAAGCACCTACCACATGCAAAGTTCAGCAACCCCTAACGGTTCTGCAGGCACTGAAAGAGGCAGGACAGCATTGTAAGATGGTACAGTAGATAACAGAGAAATAGAGTTTGTTAAAGCAGCCTTGGCTCGCGTTGCCTGAAAGAGTCAGTTCTTGCTACAGAAACAAAAGCAGACGCGACGTGAGTCAAGTACTAAGAGCAACAATGAGCGGTGTCCCAAAACTATCGAAGGAGGCGTCCATTCCTGGGGAACAAAAGAGCCGGATGGTCCTGAACCTAGATCCTTAATATTCTATACCCAAAGTCTCTGCAAACTAACTCCCGTACCAACTCCCACCCTCTTGCCATAGAGTTCCCCCAATCTGCCTGGGAGATGCCAGACCACACTCGGGCATCTCCCAGGTCAATGTATAAAGATCACCCTTAACTGGATCTTATTAAATAATTCAATGGCGGTGGGGTAGTTTCGCTTGCAAAACTGCACGGATTTCCAAGTCGTGACTGTAAAAAGTGAGTAATGCGTGCTGGCTGCGTCATGGCTCCAGTCACAGATGGTTCCAAACTGAGAAGAAATCGTGACTTCGACTTGAGACGTCCCCTCTACATGAAAAGACCATCCAATCAAAACGGCGTCGGGGGAGTGGGGAAAAAAGGGGAGGGAGAACCGGACTCTTCTGAGCCTCTGCCTTTTTTGCTCACCCGTCTTTGTGCATGTGTGTAAGTGTGTGTGTAAGGGGGGGGATTAATCCGGTTTTACACGTTCCTTCTCTCTCTCTCTCTCTCTCTCTCTCTCTCTCTCTCTCTCTGTGTGTGTGTATATGTATATATAGTGCGTGTGCTCAGAGAGACACGTCGCAACAAGTTGCAGAAAGAGAACCGAGGCGGCGAGGGAAGGGTTAATCTTTAGGGAATCTTCTGCACTTACTTAGCAAGATCGTGACCCACCCACACACTACTGTAGTTTATACATACCTGGAGGAAGGGATGCTTGCCACGAGTTTCCTTTTTTAAAAACAACAACAACAGAAATATACACACCCGCGTGCACAGACATTGGAGGGCGCGGGGGGGGGGAGGTGACGCCTGTACCTCCAAGCAAGGATAATTCCTAACACAATTCTCACCAGAGGCCACTAAAGCGCCTGGCGAAAGAGGTAAGTGGGAAAAGGAGAAAGGGACTCCAAACTTTGTGGTCCTCTCTTAGATCCTCGCTTCCCCGATCCAGAAGGTCTCGAAAGCAAAAGAACAAGCTGAGAGGGTGAAGCCGGACCGGCGAGCAGCAGCAGCAGCAGCAACTGCCGCTGCCACCACCGCAATAAAGAGCAGTACTAGAAGGGAAAGAGGAAGCAGGTGCCGCTCAGTAGGAGTTTGCCTCCTGACGGGGCTGCGCTGTTGCTGTTGCTGCTGCTGCTGCGTTAGTGCTGCGGCTTGCTGGAGAGCTGTTGCTTGTCAAGGTGGATTTGCCGAGGAAAAAGCAGCGAAGGTAGGAGCTTTCGGATCTTCTAGAAGGAAGAAGCTCTCTCGGTGCGCTTGGGCTGGGGGGGGGGGGACGGCGGGGGCGGGAGGGGAAAGTCACTGGGCGGAGGTAGTGAGGAAGGCGGGGGGGGGGGGGCTGTCTATCAAGTTTCTTGGGTCCCCGGAGGAGAACCTGGTCTTATTTTAACTTGGCGACGAACTTCGTGGGAAAGTGTCCGCTGCCTTTCGCTGCTGCTGTAGACCAGACGGACCTCTGCGAGGGTTCAGTGGCCAGCAAAGGGGGGCGACGGGGGCGGCGGCGAAACCAGTTCGAGACCATCCCCTGCAACTTTTCGCTTGGACGGCGTTTATTCCGCCCACTCCTTTTGCCCACATCTTCGGGCTCTTCTTGGTGGGTGGGTGTGGGGCTTGGACCGACGCTCAGAAGCCAGTGAGGGGCGAATGAAAGGCGCATACTTTCCAACTAGCCACGTTCCCCAGGTGAGGGACCTCGTCTCCAATAGCCAGTCTTCTGGATCAGCTACGGCCATTGGTTGACCTCCGCCGGTGGGCTTTCCTTGGGTGGAATGATTCGGTGAAAAGGAATCAGGTGAACCTTCACTGATCTGAACTTTTTTTTTTTACTTATGGGTGTTTCTCTCTCTCTCTCTCTCTCTCCTTCATCATCCTCATCACCATCCTCATCATGCCCATTTGGCTCACCTGCTGGTCCTTCGGGTTGTGTTGTACTTATCTTTAAATCTTGCTACTCAATATTAGGACTTAGGGCTGTTTCCTTTGGAACCCTAGTGTATTCCTAACTAACCTCATCCTACCCCACCCACCTTCAACCCCGGGGCAAGCAGAAGGAAGAAGTCTAACGGGGCATAGCAACACTCTGGGTTGTGGTCTTATCTAAGGTTTGTTGAATAATTAGACATGGAAATGTTTCTTCTCTTTCTCTTCTCCCCCTGCCCTCCCCTTTGGGGAAAAAAAGAGGGAGAGGGGGGGGGAAGTAAGGCGCCACCTGATTGGCGAGTGACGATTTTAGCTCGCACCAATGGGCGGCGGGCCTCGTCTCTATTTATTTAGTGCTCAGGGGGAGAGTTTTCTCTTTACGCAGCGTCTGTGCACAGCGCTAGACCCTCTGCTCGGGAGCGGAGCGACGGAGGGGTGTGGGGGGAGCGCCTTCGGACCTGCCTGGCTCACAGAGCCCCTCGCTTCTTGCAACCCAGTGCTCTCGGCCCCTGCAAGGGGACGGCGAAGGAGGGGGCTGGATGTGAAGGGTTGGGCCAAGGGGGAAAAAACCCTCTCACTCCACCCCTCCTTTCTTTCCTTCCCCTCCTTTTTACCCTCCCGAGTTGACGTCTCGGCTTGGGCTCGCCGAGGTGTACTCGGTGGGGATGGAGCGTGTGTGAGTGAATGGACGGTGGGGCGGAAGGTGTTCCCTAGTGCTTGAGAAAAATCAGCAATCCTGCCGTCTTGGATCTATGCACACGTTTTTTATTCCCCCTCTTCGGTGGCAGCCGGATGGATGAATGTGAAAGCCACAGGAGACTTTGTCCTTCGCGAATCTTTTTGCGGTCTGGGCTTGCTGTATATAAGTACCTAGCCGGGAAGCCCTTACCCCAAAAAGCATTCGCGGAGGGCGCTTTCGCCGAAGGAGCAGCAGTGGCGCGACCGCGGAGACTTGGACTTTACATAGATTCTGGGCTCCCCCTTTGCTTTCCTTCTGTAACCTCACGGACCCCTCCGTCCCCCACCCTCTCTCCTGTGTGTGTGTGTGTGTGTGTGTGTGTTTGTGTACTGCGAGGATTAAAATGTCCCAGCCCTTACCAACCCTTCCTAGCTTAACTTTCTGAATCGACTTCTGCTCGCTTTCCCCCCTTCCCTTCGATAATTTGGGGGTACCTTTGTATTTTTTATTTTTTTTATTTTTTTTAAATCGCCGAATAAAATGCAATAAAAACTTTCGCAAAAGTTTGGAGGACGCCCCCTTCCACCCCCACCCTGCTTGAAGGGTGGGATGTGTTTCACCCACCCATCCCCTTCCACCCCGTCAGGGTTGGAATTGATGCGCGTTTGACCTGTCCCGTAGGAGAAGGCAAGGAGCGTCGTCTGGGTTTTAAAAAACGGGGGGAGATCTCCAAAGGAAGAACGGGGGTCAGATTTGGGGAGTCACCCCCTCCCAAAATATTAGTGGCGGGGACGGGAGGACGAGAAGCAGCCGCTGTCGAGGGGAGCCTCGGGTATTAGACGATGTCTTTCCTTCCTCCGCCTCAACTTCCAACCTCCTTTTAGACAACTTGGAATCCTCTGATCTCCCCTTTTCCAACTCGAAGCGATCCTGGACTTGGTTTTTTTTTAAAAAAGGCCAGATCCCGCGAAGAACTCGAACCGAGGGCAGCTGGGACCGAAAGAAAGCCGCCTCGGCCTCCGCTGTCTAGCGCCGGGATCTGGTGCCTCGTCTTCCCTCGGTCAGACCTAGCGCGCGGCGAGGAGTTGGAAAGCAGCTCGCATCGCTTTCCCTTTCCCCTTTGTCGTGACCACCCGAGAGAAGGGCGCGGGGGGTTCCCCCTTCATGGTTGCCCCCACCGCTTTCAAAGACAAATGGGGGTGGGGGGGAAGAACTCCGGTCGGGAGACGGACCAGTGAGAGGGAAGGGGGGCGAACAAGCAAGGTGCCAGTGGAATGCCCGGTTGTCGCAATCGAAGGGCCTATTGGTTGCAAAAGCCTTCTTGGGAGGGAAGGTAGGAGGGAAGGAGAGGGAACCCAGATATTCCAAAGACTCTTTCTCTAAAACTATTGACAACTCTCAGGATCCCCCTTCTTCCAGCCAATAGAGAGGGGGAAATACTCAGCTCCAGGCAGGAGTTTCCCTCTGGCTCGGGAGAGAAAACTGCAGTGGTATCAGGGCGATTGGCACAGCCCAGGCTTAAGGGCTGCACCTTCTCCAGAGATAAAGGGCCATTTGACAACCTGAGGTGGTTTCGGAAAAGAGTAAAAGGCCAACTCAAGGGTGAGCAGATAAGCCCAAGAAAAGCAACAAGAAAAAGGAGAGAGAGGGGGGTCGAAAAAAGCAGCTCAGCTTCCTTTCCCATCCTTGCTTCCCAACCTTAGCCAAGATTCGTGACTCCTGAGCGAAGTAGATGGAGAAAGGTTACATCACGAGGACCACTCCATTCTGCAGCCCGGCCTGCCTTGGCTCCCAGTGGTTGCCTTTTGCATCTTTGCCTTCCTACACAACCTTCAGCACCATCAGCATTGCCTTCCTTCCCATCAGCAGCAGCACCTCTCTGCAGGGGGCAACACCACCACCAGCCCCCAGCAGTTCTTAAGAGAAAGGTGCACTCAAGAAAGAAGGGGGGGGGAAGAGAAGAATACAGGTTTCTATTTGGGAGGCATAAGCAGAATCTCACCTGGGAGGCCAGAGGTGTCTGAAGAGATGCTTCTTTTTTTTAAAAGACCAACCTACCCAATGTTAGCTTCTCGCCTTGACTTCTCAGTTCTCACATTGACAGCCAACTGTTGCTGCCAGTCTGGAGAAACAACTACAGTTGTGGGAGTCTGACTGTCCCTTTTTAGCTCCAAATGCCAAAGGGCAAAAGCAGATCCCGGAATTCCTGCTCCCCTAGTTTTTATCTTCTTCTGTAATACTTTTAAAGCATCTGGAAAGGGATTGCTCTATTTGGGCATCTTTCAGCTATCTCTACTCAAGGAACAGAGGCCTGAGGCAATGGGCAACAAAAATATCCACCTTGCCCCTTAAAAATTTCCCCACTTTGGGAGGTGTTTCACTGGGTTGCATAGTTTTATGGGGGGGGGGGGAGGTTCCTTCTCCAATGAATAAACTGGCAGGTAAATCTCACTGAATCTGGAGCATAGAGAAGGCCTCAGCCTCTATTAGCTTTTCTCCCAATTAAAAAGCCTCATGTTTTGCAGGAGAGGCTGAAGGAAAAACTAGGAGTGCACTATAGGGGCCCCTGGATTATTTCCCCTCCATCCCTCCCACATTTCTAGGGAAGGGGTGGGGGAATGGCTAATCGTACATCATTCTGGGTAGCTCGCTTTTGTGCTGTTCTCACTCACTTGTGGGGAATGTTTCTTTTTCAAGGGGAAAAGTGACATGGTGTGTGTGTGCGATCCTCTTCTATTTCTCACACACACACCCTTCAGGACCTTCCTGTCTAAAACCATAGAGCACTACCTTCCCATTTCAAATGCTTGCCCCGCATAGCCAAAAGCTCAAGAAAACTGTCCGATGGCTGAGCTAAGCTGAGTCTGAAAGGACAAAATCAATTATCCTCAGAAAAACTCAAAAGATATCTTGGAAGAAATGGACAAAAATGGGTTCTGATTTTCTCAATATTCTTTATACACTTCGTCTCCTGTTATCCACTCTTCCCTTGCCCAATGTACCCTGAAAGAAGTTTCCAACTGTAGTGCAAGTCTGTAGTCTGCCTTAATTCTTCCCATTTTTTTTGTCTACACCCTTTTGTGATGCCTGCAACAGAATTATTTTCCTCCACTCCCCCACCCCCACCCCCGTAGCTGTAGCAAAACCTCTAAGCATTAAATACATTGTGCTTTCTTTCAGGTGGACCCCTACATTTGGCCTGAAAGAGGCCTTTCACAGAGATCCTATCTCCAAGGAAAGAAAGTCGAAGAAGACCTTCCTAAGTTGGGAAAATGCAGGTGAGAAAGATGCCTCTGTCCTCACCAAATCCCTAACAGACCGAGCTGAGTTACCACCAAAGGCCACTAAATAACAGCACCTTGCTCTTCTGATCAACCCCATTGTTTCTGGAGCAGAGCACAGGGAATCGCCCTGAGATTCACTAGATAGGCCCAGCTTGTGCCATATTTGGTTGTTCGCAAGGTAGATCATCGGTAGGATTTAGGCCTTTAAAAGACATGAGTGTATGCTTCCCAAAGATTTTGGGAAAAGAAGAGAAAGCCCACAATGAGCAAATGTACTGATGAGACGATGTAATTCCCCCCCCCCCAATCATCTTGGAGATGGAAATGTGGAGAGGAAGGATGCTGACATAATTTCAAGTTTGTTCTTTCCAAAACAAGAGAAAAAATTACAGTCAGCAGGAAACAGAATTCATTTATTATTAGATTTGTATGCCGCCCCTCTCCGTAGACTCGGGGTGGCTATCCTATTCTCCCTTTGCCTTGCAAACCTGAAGCTAAAGTTCAACTGAGAATTTTCAGCATTTCTTTCTTATTCCCTAGAAATGTAACTCACCTTTGAAGTTAAAACTCTCAGCGAAAATGTCTGCCTTTCTTGCCCACCTCCTTCCTAAAGAAAGGTTTTCCAATCCCAGCTTTTTTCGAAAAGGCCTTCTTTCAATGTGCTGGGATGTTAGGCTAAAGAATATTCCCGATAATCCTCCACAAATATCAATTACTCACTTAGGCAGCAGAATGAATAGCTAGCTAGATAAACTAGTTCAGTGTTTCCCAACCTTGGCAACTTGAAGATAACTGGACTTCAACTCCCAGAATTCCCCAGACAGCGAATGCTGGCTGAGGAATTCTGGGAGTTGAAGTCCAACTATCTTCAAGTAACCAAGGTTGGGAAACACTGAACTAGATTACTTAGATTTACTAGACAAAAATCAAGCAGAAAGAGATGGTTACTCTTCATTTGGCCTTCTGCGAATGAAAATAAAATGAGCAGTTCAATTAGCTGGGGAAGTCTGTCCTTCTGGAAAACAAATTGTAAAGCCTGTCTCAATTCCTTGGTTCAGCATGTGCCTGTAAAGCGTGCTTTTCAGCCGAAATAACTCTGGGTTAAGCCCAACTTTCTATCTTTGTTTAAGAACCTGCAGGGCAAAATAAGGGTGTTTGTGGATTAGCTAATCCCATTGAACTGTGGTCCAAAATAAAGGATCTGGACCCCCCTACTTTGAAATCCTCTTGCTGCATCGCCATTTGAATGGTCCCACTTCCTTGGGATTAAAAGTATACCCTTGAGGTGCAACCTTAATGGAAGAGGATTTTCTAGAGACTGAACTGACTAGGATTAACAGGCAGAGGGGAAGGAGAAATCCAAAGTAATACTGTACATTAAGGGTCCCCAAACTTGGCAACTTTAAGACTTGTGAACTTCAACACCCAGAGTTATGCTGGCTGGAGAATTCTGTGAGTTGAAGCCCACAAGTCTTAAAGTTTCCAAGTTTGAAGATCTCTGTTGTACATCATGATTTCCATTTATAGCACTCCTATCCCCAGACTGCTTGTTGGTTCATAGCAAAAGATCTCCTACCTAGGAGTAAAATAGTGTATCGTGTATTGCAATTTAAATAGGCTTCCTGATTTGGTGAGCAATTGTAGCCAAAACATGGAATTCGCTTACTATCCATAAAACAAAAATGTTTATCAACAAGATGTAATCTGGTTTATGGATATTATATTATTAGAGTATATAGGATTTTTGTACTGTAACCAAGCTCAGCTCCAATCATAACTGGACAATATTGTAGTCATGAACATACTTACACCATGAAGGGACACTATTTTCTGCTGAGCTCTATGTAGCTTCAAGACCATAGTTAAGCAGTAGTTATAAAAATTCACCTGAGACAAAGAAAATCCAGGAAGACTTATTTTTTACCTGAGTATCACTTAGAAGCAAATTGTAGTTATTTTGGGTCAATATCTTCAGAAATGTCAGAATTTATCTTAAAATCTAGAGAAGTTTTGAATGTTATTCATACAGCAAACCAAATTTAATTCATTTATTAGATATTGACCTGCTTTCGTGTTCAATCTGTTTTTTAAAAAATAGTTAAAAATAAACAGAATGAGAAATGATAAATTAATTATCAGTTTAGAAATACCTTTAATTGAATATTTAACCCTAAAGTATATTTAATATGGTTACATTTGGGATTCTCAGACTTAAAGTAAAAGTTTTCAGGATATTAGAGACCATTGCTGTCATTGCACCTTGGCCTTAATTGCATAGGAAATCATTATCATATAATGCACAATTTCTGATAATATAGAATGATTTTTTAAAATGCTATTATAGTCTACTGTCATTGCAAATAGGTCGCTATTTATTGCATTGTCTTGGGCCATGCTATTTTTTACACTGTGAAAGGCTTAGACATGACAATACTTAGCATTATCTGCTATTATGATAAAAATATTTTTCATATATTTATATATATATACAAGGCTATGCAATACCAATTCTGTTCACGGTTTATTGGAAATAAGTCAGTCTGATTTGAATGAGAGCTATTCCCAAGTACATATCATAGGACTGTAACTTTGATTTAAGACAGGAATACAGAATATCAACTATCCAAATTATTTTTGGTAGAGAAATGTGGAATACGTTGCATTGAATAAATATCTTTAAAATATTATTTTATCCTAGCTAACCACATTCATGTTGGTGAAGCATATAAGGAGAAATAACATAGAACTTTGCAGGGCCCTTAAGAAACTTGCTTTTTATGTGCTATAAATCTCCTTTGTTTTGATATTCATTTTTATATTGGTAATATGAGGGAATTTGATAACAGAGGTAAGGGATTATTCTCAATAAAATTAGAGTGACATTTCTAACTTGGGAGAAGGGTCCATTATCCACAGTGAAATCTGTTTCCGGATAAGGAAATATAATTTATTTGTTTAACATGAAGTAAAATACTAACAGATATAACGGAAAATATATGTAGTTGTTTTGCCATCAGTTGTAAGCTTGCTTCATCACCACCATTCTCCTTAATGGCATATGTAATCAAATGCCATTTGATTACATATGCAATTTCTATTGCATTGCTTTGCTGTTTTCCCCCTTCATTTTGGGCTTTTTTTCCCCCTCCAAGCACTTTGCACTACTTTATCTGACAAAATACCACTTTATTTATTTCAAAAAATTCCCGTCATCAATCTCAGATGTGCTATGAAAAAAATGCTTCAAGAAAAGAGAGGTATAGTTTGACAATGAGCATTCAGTATACCGGAAGAATAGGTTTCCCTTGCATTTGATGCAGATTGAAGTAGGATTATAAATCTACCCAACTGTGATAAATATATTTCTTAGCAAATCTACTGACCAAAAGATGCATATTTATTTAACTTTGGTTGGGGAGAATTATAACCTTATCAGTGCTGACAGATTCTTTATCCTAGTTTCTATCACTCCCCTAATTCCATCCTTGTTCACTTCTCATTTCATTCATTCAATAATTTCTGTAGGCCATTCCTAATTAATCCTTTGCTTTAAAGCTACACCAAGAAGCTGGTTTTGCCATATTGTGTTATATTGGCTTCTGGTTTACATGGAAATAAACAGAACTGATTAATGAAAAACTTCAACATTTTAAAAGTATTATTCTTGAAAATCTGGGAATTAGCTTGAAAGTCATTGTGGGTTTAGTTCTTTGTTTTTTGTGTCTGGAGGTTTTCAGCACCTCTATATTCCCACTAAATGATTTATAATTCAAAAGTGCAGATTTTTCATATCTAGTTCTCTTTTAAATGACAGTGAGTACATCCCATGAAACTACAATTTGGCTATCTAATTTCTGTTCCTCTTTGTCCAATAAGAAAACAAACTGGTGTACACGAGTCTCCAAAGCACTCAATAAAAATGTACAGTATATTCTATGTTTCACATTTTTGAACATCCCATACAATTTACACTGTTAAAATCAAAAACAGTTGCATTCTCATATATAGATAATTTCCTTTTTCTTTAACAGAACTATAAACCCATTGGAGTGAAGAGAGATCTTATAAACCTTCTTACAATTAACATCACTTCTTTAGGGAGGCCAAGTTGCCACTTTACTAACTACAATGTGCATCCCTATTTCCTAACTAGAGATTCCCATTGTAAGAAATGTCACACACTTTTCTGCTGACTCACTTGGGAATAGATAAGTGTAAGACAAAGCATCAACAATAGTCTTTAACTATTTCTAGTAGTTGTCTCAGTATCATCTAATTGGTTAGGATTAGTTTGGTTAAATTGGGACTTCTGGTTTTGTTATTTCTGTAAACCATTATTTTTTAAATGATGCATAGTAGTATTGCTCTTGATAAAAATTAGGCCCCATTAGTGCTAACGGAATAGGACATTTTAACTTTCATATGTTAGTATGGATTGTATAGTATTTGGATGCAGAGGACTGAAACATAGTCTAAGAAAATTTTGTTTTAAAAAAATAAGATTTTTTTAAAAGAAAAAATGCCTTGGATATTTGAAATACGGTTTCTTTTAAAATTAGAGATACATCCAAAAATGGTCTATATGATATATAAACTTAGAAAGAATGTGTATTATTTGATTTTCATTAGTCTAGACAATATGTACGTCAACAGGTATGTGCAATACATAGATACAAGAGTAGTTGAGGCCTTTTCAGTAACTTGTTTTTAACTTTATTAAATCAGAGTCACATAAATAGCTCTGAAGCCAGATTTTATATCTGAGATGAAGAACAGAATTATAAAGAAATGTAGAAAATGAAGAACAGGAATGTTTTTCTTAAATTATAATGCAACAAACTATTTCTGCAGCATAGCAAAACAAGGGTCTTTTCACATAGTTCATGAGTTCCCAGCCTGGTTTGTGTAAATGAAAGCTGGAATTATATTAGTTCTTTAAAATGGCCATCAGTGTTATCTTAATCCAGTTCATAAAAATCAGGTTGTTAAATTCCAGGATATCTTTTTAAAAATTAGGTAATAAACCTCTTTTCTTTATTAGTTATTTCCATAGTATATTTGTAAGTTGTTTCATTAGAATATATTTAATAAGCATCCATTTCTCCAATCTTTTGGGATTTTATTTATTTTTATTTAGTGTATGCCATCTACCAAGGTCATGTAATCACTGATATATAAATATAAGTTTAAATAAAGTATCAATAAATTATATAGATGCCACACACACAGTATGTGGACAACACAATATTTGAGATCATCTCTTGCCACATGTTATTGCATAGCTCAAATTTACCTTTCTCCTTCACAAGCTCTTTCTTGGCATTTTGGTAGTTTTTAATAAGTTTGCATTATATTCTTGATAGTGTATTGATCAGGAAGAGAATTTTTCTTTCCTGAAGAGGGAAGTTTTTTGCCCTCCAGAAATCAATTTAACTCCTCTTGTTTTCTGTCCTTCAATATGGTGTGGCAGTGGATGTTGGCATGACGTTTTCTAGTGAAAAAGGGGGAGAAAATGGCAGCTCTCTCAAGTAAAATCCACGACAAGTTTCCTCTCTGAACAACCACACAATTGTTTTTGTCAAGAATTAAAAGAGTCAACCACATGAAATTGGTCCACTCGTTTAACAGGACTGGGAGCAACATTAAAACAATTGGAAAGAGGAAAGCTCTTATTTAGCTGTCACAGTATACATTCTGTTTTGGAATTTATATGGTGATAAAAAGCGGGAGGACTTATTTCCCTTAATTTTTTCCCCTAGTTCATTATACTGTTAATATGCACACAATTGAATAATGAGAAGGGAAACTGTTTCCTTTAGTAGAAAAAAAATATGTAGTTGGATCTTTTGAAATATATCATCATGTGACTGGTTCTGGTTAATCTGCTCAGAGGTGACAAGATAGTGTTATTCTTTTGGAATACCTGTTGATCAGTAGTATGGAAAAATGGATGCAGAATGTACCTCTGTCTTGTAAGTACTGACATCTCCTTTTAAGGCTGCGGGAAGTAAAAGGATGAAGAGATGTGGTGTGTCAGTATAGGCAGAAAACATCTTGGACTAGTGGTTTGACAGTCTAAGGAAGTGATCAGTGTGTTCATTCCATTTCTCCATTCCTGAGCATTCCCTCTCCATTTTATTGCCATAATAACAAACTGGCATAGTGGGCATGTCAATGATCCAAATTCATGAAATGACTGTTCACGTCCAAAGGAAAATCTCTCACTGTTCCCAATCTGGCTCAGTCACTAACTATTATAGGGCATTCATTCTCTCCATAAAGCCCTAAATGAGCATCTCTATTTACAATAGCATTGCCTTTGAAAACCGTCTCCTTACCTGGAATGCTTTTTCATGGAGAAACAAAGGGCCATAACTTAGATAATAGTTTGTAACCCTGAAAACTAGGGCCGTGAACTGATAAACATTTTTTAACCTATGGAAAGCAAATTGCCCTCCCCCATCCCAGGTTTTAAAACTTCAAATATACCTTTGTGTCTTTTTTAATTTGCAAAAAGTCTAATTTGGCTTAAAGTTTGACATTTTCAGAAGTTAATCTCAGTCACACATACCATTTTCTAAAGGTATTCTTAATGGTAATAACATTGTCCTATAATATTGTTATTGTCCCTGTTCCCATGTAATTTATTAGCCTCGCCCCAGTGTATTAAAAATAAATAGCAATAAAGTGTCTTAAACTTAGTTGGACTGGATGTTTGTCATCCCTTAGCTTTTTATCTGTTGAGTGGTCTGTCCTTCTTAAACTTTTCTGACCTAGCCATCCTAAGGCTGATTGTATTAGACTAGCAAATGCTTCTCAAAGTACAGCTTAGAGTACCCATATGTAGAAAAACACCTATGTAGAAAAATACATATGTATTCTCTGTGGAACCCTTTTCTGTCATAAAGACATAAAGATAGAGGTTAGCTTTTATGTATGATACAAATGGTGGCTGTAGCTTATTGCTGTTGTACAGTGAAATTACGTGAAGTCATTCAGAGAGACTAGAGAAGGCAAAAAGAATTCAGCTGTAATGCTAAGTAAACCACTTCCTTTATTTTGTTGTGTTGTGATGGGAGGTGATGCCAAGTACTGAAAATCCATGGGACAACAATCCTCTTTCCTTGCATACAATATTGTTTTGATCACATTGCATTTTTGCTCTTTCTACAAGGCTTTCATAGCTTCTTTCTATGTTGTGTTTTAGTTGAATGCAGTGGAACCATTATAGATAGATGGATGATAAATAGATGCTGTATAATAATAAAAAAATCTGAGTAGTAACTATAACAAAGTAGGCTTTCAGAGATTCCCAGAAGGCAGCATTTATCTTGAAGTAGTCCAGTGTATGATCTATTGACAATATTAAATCATCTTATGTACTGTATTAGATATCCCATCTAAAAGGGTGTCCCATCTGAAAGGGTGATGAAGCCTACCATTTGTTCTGACATTCATCTTTGAAAAAAGTGTTGAGTTAGTGTAATTGGGAAAGAGATAAGGAGTATTTGTGTGTGGGTGTGGGTGTGTGTGTATGGATTTCTAGGCCACCCTTCTCCAGCGGACTCATGGCAGTTTACAAAATAAAACTAATACAAACTACAAAATTTACCAAACCCAAACATAAAACCTAAATTTTAAAACCCCAGACAATTAAAACCATTCCAACCAAATTCATCCCAACACAGTCATATTATCAGCAGAATGTCAGTGCTCAACGGCCCCAGGCTTGCTTTTAAAAGGTGTGCTTTTAAAAGTTTTTGAAAGGCCAGGTGACATTGCTTGACTGATGGGACCTGTAGAAGGAATCTGACCGGCCACTGGGATACGTGAGGCAGGAGATGGTCCTGTAAGTAATCTGGTCCTAAGCCATGTAGGCCTTTATAGGTAATAACCAACACTTAAAATTGCTTCCGGAGACCAATTGGTAGCCAATGCAGCTCACATAGTGGAAAACACATTGGATAAAATATATTATTCTTAAGAAAATCCATGGTTTGCAAAACACAAACTTTTGAGTCAAAATAAAGAAATAATAATTTTTTATGCAGTTTAGCATTTATCATCTAACTAGCTGAATTATATAGGTTAAAGGGATACAGAGTTTTGCATCCTAGTTTTTTATGTACGATATCCTGTCAGGCAATCATTTCATGATTTGTATAACATTGGTCTATGATATTAGAAACTCTTTCAATAGTTAATAGACTTAAATTTTGGCTTGGTATGTTTATTTGTTTTGGGGTTTTTCCCCCCATTTTTTCTTCTTCCTCCCTGTTGTGCTTTTTCTCTTCATTTTATTTTGTTTCTTCTTGGTCATGATAAGTTTCCTCTGTTCTTAAGAAAAGAAAAAGTCTGTCCATCAGTTGGCTCTATGCCATCCAGTTTCTACGCTATGGTTCCTAAGTGTTCCATTCACCAAATGATGAAGCAGGAGAACTAGGAAGCAGAATCAAAATGTCTGACTGTAGTGAATCAAGAGGAGGGTATGAACCACTTAGTACCAATTTTAGAAAAGCACAAGGTATCACTTGAACTTCTGCTTGATGTATACGAAGGAAACAAAATGCAGGATTTAAATCAGCTTTAGGTCCAATCCCACATAAATTCCCTTATTTCTTTTTTTTAATATAATGTTTTAAATTGATTTTCATAATAACAATAAACATTCACACAACACATAACAGTGTGCTCAGTGTTAAGTGCCCACCACCATACCCATCCACCAAATTGGGGGCATAATTTCTCTATACCATTTTAACTCAAGAGCAATATATCTATTTACATATTATAAAATAATTCTAATTTATTCTTTATACCTTGGTCTCAAATTATACTAACCATATATCTAGACTAGACACAAGAACAGTTTTTTCCCGAACGCCATCATTCTACTAAACAAATAACTCCCTCAACACTGTCAGACTTTCTACTAAATCTGCACTTCTATTCTACTAGTTTTTCTCATCATTCCTATCACCCATTTCCTCCCATGTTGACTGTATGACTGTAACTTGTTGCTTATATCCTAAGATTTTTATTAATATTGCTTCTTCATTGCTTATTTGACCCCTATGACAATCATTAAGTATTGTACCACATGATTCTTGACAAATGTATATTTTATTTTATGTACACTGAGAGCATATGCACCAAGACAAATTCCTTGTGTGTCCAATCACACTTGGCCAGTAAAAATTCTATTCTATTCTATTCTATTCTATTCTATTCTATCCTCTTACCTTGTCCCATTGTCCTATCAGTTCCCGCAGATGTTTCATTGGCCAAATTCATCCTCTTATCCATGATCTCAAACTGAATATGATCCAACATGTAACGATACCAATTTTGTATTGTCCATTTGGTAGCATCCTTCCAGCCTAGGACTATTACCGCCTAAGCACTTTCTATTGCTGCTTCTTTTATTTCTCTAAATTCTCCCATCTCATTCCTTTTGAATAATCCTGCCATTTCCTTTGTAATTGTCCATCATGTATTTAACATCCTATTAGTGTTCTCTTGCACTTCTTTCCAAAATTTCTACACTACCAGGCATTCCCAAAGCATATGCATAAACACCCCCTTATCTTGACATCCGTGCCATAAATTCCCTTATTTCTAATGAGAATAGCTAAGGCAGATAAACTATCTTACCCTGAGTGTTGTTTACTAGAAATTGGGACTTTATAAGTTGTCTCATTGGTTAGAGAAGGTGTCAATTTTACATTAAGATGAATAATTTTTCTATATTTTTACCAATGTTAGGGGGGGGAAAGAGGGTTGGACAAATCATTGTTAGGTAAAACGGTCTTTGAGTAGTTTTTAGGGCTGATGAAATAGCATATAATATTTCATGAGACTAATATTCTTCTATCTAATTGCTGATAACCCCTAAAATACCTAGCACTCAATAAGAGCCCTTCAGTTTTTTTCTTTTCCCACTTCTTTATTATTTATTATTATTACAGTATTTATTAGATTTGTATGCCGCCCCTCTCCGAAGACTCGGAGCTCATAGGTTGTGAAACATATGACTCCTTTCAAATATTATTCATACATGTGCAGTGTTAGTAGCCACAATTTTGTAATAAATTTATGTTTAATATGTGTCTATATAATTAAAAAAGCTCTGAGGGCCAATAATAGAAAACCGAAGTATCCTGAAGTGCCTGGGAAAAGAATATTCATATCCTAATGGAATTATATATTTATTGGTTAAAGTTGCTTGTAGTCTGTTTAGTCTTTGCACAAGTTCTCTCTCTTCAGTGCACTTGGAACCTATCAACGTTATCATAAGAGTGTACATTATAATAAATTAATTGTCTTATTAGCGATGCATCAATTTAGGGACTGATTTAAATTTAATTTCTCTAGATCTGGGGCTTTCCCAACTCACTTCAATACAAATAGGATTTTTCATATGATCAAAGGGTTACTTTCCAAAGGCATTTGGAAGAATTGGGTGAACTTTAGGCTTTAAAATGGATTTATGTGAGAAATTTAAATTTCATTGAAATCAGTGGCAAACAATGGCAATGTTAATTAACTGGATTGCTATCTAACATTGTTGGAAACTTGTTTAATAACACCTGCAAAAATGCATGAATGTGGAGATTTATGTACAGTATAGAAAAATTATTTTGGTATAATAGCAATAACATTTAGACTTATATACCACTCCATAGTGCTTTTACAGCCCTCTCTAAGTGGTTCACAGAATCAGCATATTACCCCAACAATTTGGGTCTTCATTTTACCCACCTTGGAAGGATGGAAGACTGAGTCAACCTTGAGCCCCTGGTGAGATTTGAACTGCTGAACTTCAGCTAGCAGTTAGCTGAAGTAGCCTGCAGTTCTGCACTCTAACCACTGTGCTACCCTGGCTAATCAGAACTCCACAGCTTCACATTAATTGCATATGAGTGAATTAGAAAATGTTGGAATATTGCTCCATTTTTACAAATATTTTCCTAATTCTCCTCACATTAAAATCCCTTAACCAGCTTTAGTGATTAGAAATGGTGGAAAGAACATATATGACACTGGATAACATATCTTGATTTGGACCTCAACAAACACCTACCTAGTACTTAGTCTAGAAGCTCTGTATTTAAATTGGTATGTAGAGAAGGTAAATAATGTTATATGGAGAAAAAGCAATGTACCATTTAACTGGTCTATCTTCTCTTTTTTTTCTAAATAGCAATTTTCTCATTTCTGCCAGTGAAATTAGAAAGAAAAGAGTAAAAAGCAAAAGCAAAAAACTAGTTTGAAAACAAGGGAAATAACCAACATGAGATGTATTTTCGGTTTACCAAATATTGATACTAAGGACAATTAACCAGGCATCCTCTGCCTCAAGCAAATCCTTTTACATTATATTTCGCAATTAGAACTTCCAACTACTGTTAATCAATGCAACTATTTTATTTAAATAATACAATGTCTTATTCCTATTTCAATTCCATTGAACTATACATAATTCATAAAAATCTCTTATAATCCCATTTTGTGACAGACAGCAAATATGGTGATGGGTCTTTGATATGGGAGACTAAATTAAGCAGGAGTCTAAATTTATTCAAGAAATTCTCCTTTGCGAACAACCGTGAAAGATAGAAGATATGGGCAGAGGGTTGTGTGTTACAAGTAGGGGACATCATACATGAATGACATCATGATTACTTGAGATAGAAAAATTTCATATTCTTTCAGGCACGCAGGATAGGTTCCCATCTATTAGGTTTCAATAATATTTGATAAATATGTATAAACTTTCTCTTTATGTGCATAAGTGCTGTTTTAGAAAAAGAGACAGTGAATATGTAAATCTAAGAACCAGATTTTTACTGGTAAATATCATATCGATTGTTGATTGTAGTCGTGTTCATATCTCCCAAAAGATAGATACCCAGTTTTAATCATGATAAATTTGTAGTTGAAAAGAAGAAACCGAATTGCTACTATACCTAAGTCCCATCTTTGAAATTGGAGACTGAGAAAAAGTAGACTCTTCCAGTCTAAAAGGTGTGTTAAGAAATATAAATATGAATTTCTTAGTGCAACAGGCCATCAAAGAAATAAACCAGAACAGAAATCTCTTATATAAACATCTCACAGGATTGTTATAATCTTTAATAGTATGATCACTGTGAAATGAGGTTCAGACTTACTGTAAATTTGTACATATAAAAACATACATACATACATACATACATACATACATACATACATACATACCATACATATATAAATACATATATTTTAAAGTAATAATTCTGCAGGTTCCGTGCAAAATATACTATAGGCTACTTTTACAAGATCCCAGATCTAGTACAGTTGGAATAGAGGGGAGAAAAGAAAGCACATTAATTCAGATATAGTTGTATCATTAACATGATTTTAAGCAATGTTATTCATTTTAAACATTTGTTTATTTATTGACATGCAGGCACATACAACTAATTGATTAGAAACAAAGACATAAATAGTACTTTATTAATGCAAAACAACTTATTAATGCAAAACAGTAATTGGGTGGCCATATTAAAAGAAGAATCTCCAGTAGGCAACATTAAGCTAATAATAAAAGTGTCAAAAGTAGGCTAAAAGTTAGATGTTGTAGATATTTCTTTAATCAGGAAAGGTGGAAAATAATGAAATATTAGCTGAGTTTCAAACTGTGGAAACATAATCTGAAATATTGCAGAATTTGACATATAAAATATTTCCTTTTATGATTCATATTTGTTTTTGAGGTGGTGCAATACAAAATAGGGTTAAAGTAAACATGTTCAAAATCCATCATTACTTTGTGTACATCTTTTTAAATGTATTTGGTTTTATTTCACTGTGCATAGCCAGTCTTAGTTTATGGTTGGAAAACATACAATTCATCCTTCACTTCTTGGTGCCCAATGTAGGAATTGAGCGAAAGTTTCATTCCCAGACATAAAGTGGTAGTTTGGGATGAAAACACAAAGGGGAAAAGTATGTATTTCTGCTTACTTTTTATCACATCTCAAGCAATGGGAAGTGGCCTGGCACATTTGCTGACTTTATCCCACAGATTACCAAAAGGATATAACTTAATCAGAACTACTTTAGGACTAACTAAAAAAGGCAAGATTATGTATGCTTACTTGAAGGCAAGGTTCAATTTTCAGTGCAATTTGTTTTAGGTAAGAATTACAAATTACTGCAGTCTTATATAAGTTAAGATTTGCAGATACAGTATATATATTTTAGTCCGGTAAAAAACTGCTCTTAATATTAAATTACATATTATATAATGCTAGAAACATAAAATATTGTGGATTTTAAAATCTAGATCAGTTTTGGGAAGCTAAAGCTTTGTCAGAAGTCGTCGACAAAGCAAATTCTAATCAAAAAATGTATTGCTCTTTTTTGTATTTCTCTTTAAAGAGTCCTGGGATTCTTTTTGTTTTTAACTCAGCACAAATTAGTAGCCTTCTAGAAATTATTATCTATAATTAGCAATTAGAGCATACAAAATCAATAGCTATATTTAATTATTTGCAGAAGTAAAACATAAATCATATCCATTCTGAATCAGGCATGTCATGTTCGTTCAGAATTACTAGCCCCTGTTGGTTTGAATTCAGAATAATTCAGAAAAGAAGCTTTACAATTGTAGCCTGTGATAGGAAAGTGTACAGATATTTTAAGCATAGTTACTTTATTTTTTGGTTTTAATTATTCCTTCCTTTGAAGAGCAGGCCTTATCTCACCTTGCAATGTTCTTTGAAGATCTTTCAAATTTGGTTCACAACATTTATTTATTTTATTTATTTGTTTAATTCGATTTTTAGGCTGCCCTCTTCCTTGCAGACCCAAGGCGGCTCAAAATTGTAAAAATAAACACATTACATAACAATACAGTATAAAACATTTCAAAATGTATAAAACCCACTATTTAAACAATCAACAATACCTCTTACATACAAATGGTCGGAGCAAAGCTCATGATCCTCAGGCCTGCTGGGTTAGATGTGTTTTTAATTTGCAAGGGGACTCATGAGAGGCTCAGAAGTAATGGACAACTTGTGTGGTTCCTTAGATCCTAATCTTGGGGAAAGGGGTTCTCCCCATTGCCTTCTATGCACAAGCTATTTAATAATATTCTGGTGGGACAAAGAAATCCTTATTTAACTATGTAAGCAAGTGCTTCCTTACTCTCATAACTGCTTAATACTTTCAAAAAGCAATCAGCACTAAACTCAACACTGTATTATGGATATTTTTGCTATTATGAAGAAGAATTGGGCCAAAATTCTTCTGAAATAAATATGTAGTCCCCATTGTTTATATAATAAAAATGGGGGGGCCTACCCTCTTTTTATTAATATTGAAGGTAAAGATGTGAAAGCTAATAGATTTTATATACCTTAGAAAGATGAGATCAGAATAAAGTGGAAACACTAATGTAATATTAGTGAAGGTAAGAATCACTTATATCTTCTCATTCATGAGTTGGGATGGATAGGATGATATCAATGTCATGGGAATAAGACCTAAATCCTGTTTAGATTCTACAGTCACCTGAGAAACAAACAAAGTTTTAAGGACATGTAACATTTTTTTAATGATAGCTCTTCCCTTATTCTCTAAAATATTTTTCCTTCTCGCACTCTGGAAATAAATAAAAGTGTATTATATAGATTAAACAATTTCATGCACTTAAAACATTTATTATATTTTATTAAATGTGGCATTATGAGTATGGCAATAGTTTCATTTGCAATATTGCATTATTTACCCTTATCTATTGTAAAAAAACAAACAGTTTGTTCTATCAGATAAGTATTTTTACCATATAGGATATACTGTAGTTATGGGCTTAGCCAAAAAATCTAAGGCCATACTGGTCTATCTAATCTAAGCACTTCATTGTTTGATAACATCTATTTTTTAAACTCTTTTTAAAAAGTGAAATTAATGTTGTTGTGTATGTATGTATTTGAAACACCCATACACACCCCACACTGTCCTGTACATTACGTCTTTGAAAATAAGGCATTTTTCATTACAGCTATTGTCCTAATATAGATTTTAGACATTTTAAAAAGGCTACCAACATTATTTGTTTTCTGTTTATGATTATATTAATTCATAAGTAAATAGTAATTAAAATGCCTTTCAATGTATATAATAACAGTAAAATACAAACAGCAATATATTTGGAATAACTATTCCAAAGGCGAAAAAGAAACCTACTTGTTTCTTAGCGTGTCTGAAAACCACATGTCCATGATTTGTAGCCATGATTATTAGCCATGTCTTCCCTTTTTGTATCCATTATTTGTTACGTCATTTACAATATAGTATTATAAAACTGCATAGAGTAAATAAATTGTCAGATGTTGAAATTTCATCCATTGCTTTAGTAGACAAAGGAGGGTGGAAAAAGCAGACTAAGAATTTACATTAAATTAAAGACTTGATTAGGGTTATTTTTATTTCCTAAATTGGTAACTGCTGTAGATTTTTAAATAATGTGTTTTTTTAAAAAAAATAGACATTAAACTAAAAACTTGATTTGGGACATTTTTATTTCCTAAATTAGTTACTGCTCCAGATCTTCAAATTATGTATATTTTTTAATATCACATTTTTTAAAAAAAAGTTAAGAGCATACAAAGGAAAAATGTCTGGTGCGATTATTGCATTTAATTGAAATAAAATAATTGTAGTTTAAATAAGCAAAACACAAAAAGAATTAATAGTTAACAGAAATATTTACTTTTTCATTGTTTGCTTTCTGATTAATCACTGAACAAAAATATTTCCCTGAACTTTACATAGTCTGCTAAGATTTCCTATTCCTCAGTATTTAGTATTAGGGATCACTAACTTCTAATTAATAAAACAATTTCTGATTAATGAAAAAGATCTCAGGCAGTTAGAGATGCAGCATGAATATTTATTTATTTATTTATTATTTTATTTATTAGATTTGTATTCTACCCCTCTCCGTAGACTAGGCTTAATAAAGTTATTCTTTCACCTGCATTTTTTCTGCAACATTTTAATTAATAGAATTACCTACTTTAAGATTATGTCCAAACAATAATAAATATAATGATTATGAACAAATTTTTCCTCCTCTGCAGATTTGGCATAACTGAGATTTAACTCTCTTGCCTAGAAAGATTGGCCTTTAAAGTTTTGAGATAGGAAACTATTGAGTGTTATTGTTGTTATTGTTGCTAGCTAAGTCCAGAAATTGTGAGAAGACATGTAGGAATGATAGCATTAGAAAAGTGAAGTATTTGTGTTTACTACAATCTAAACATTTTACTTACTATCCAGAGGTATGGAAAGGGGAATTGGAGCAACAAATACCTGGCATAGTCAGGGCCAAATTTAGCTTGCTGCCTGAAAAATATATAAGATTTCCTTCCTTCCATCCTTTTAAAAGTCCCAAGGAAGGTGTGTGTGTGTTGAGGGAACCCAGGAATGGTAGTGATAGACATTGAAATTGTTTCCATTTCAAGATTTATTCACCTGGGAAAAGAAGCTGAGCGTGGTACAATGTCAACCTTGTCACTTTTGGTGCCATTGTGGTTTATTTACCAGCGCAAATGATAACATCACACAAATAATTTTCACTGAACTGTAGAACACAATAAAACCCTTTCTTTTATGCCGCCTTCTCTTCCTGAGCTGCCTTCTTCAGGAATATAATTTATATAAAACAATATGTTAAATGTTTAGATGCATCGAACATAGTTGTATCCAACTTGATGCTGTCCAAAGTTATGGGAAGATTGAGTGAATGTATTATTTATGTTCCTAATTCTTACTTTCTCTGATTTTCTAAATTTCACCTCTTCTTGGTTACCTCTTCTTCCATATTTGCACTTGTCCTGGTTCTATACAGAAAATGTCTACTTTACAAAACAATAACAACACCCAAAAAGTGTTCTAGATGGAATTGCATGCTGGCAAATATATATCTGCTGCCTCTCAATGGAGAGAGGCATGAAATAAATTAGCCAATTGAAAACCCAAATGAATATAATGTATATTGCAAATCATGAATTTTTTTAAAATGCTGAGACTTAAAAAAGAATGTTGACCCTTGTTCAGTTCATTGGAAGATCTCACCAGATAGTAAATATATACACTCATTGTATAGGATGCTGCCACGACTGTTTTCCACATCAATACATGTTCATTTTAATGCCTCTGAAAAGAAGCTTTAGATACAGGGCTCAGCACCACAAGTGCATTAATTCTATGTGAATGTAACATAAGAACAGAGCTTGGAAGAAAGTAAAAGTCTGTGAGTTTCTGGATCTCTTTTTAATTTTTTTTCTCCTTATTTATATGTTATACTGCACCTTCTTTGTATTTTCTATGTCTTTTATATGACATCTTTGCTAAATAACATTCAAGGATATGCCCTGAGTTTTATCATATTTTAGTCTTATGAGTCTTACAAGTTTCAAGTGCTAATTGTCAAAGTAAAAACATTAACACAGTTCTAAAGGATCTTTAGTAGGGTTCATATTGCTATGTGTAACAAAAAGATGGTATGGGCTGGATTTTCCGACTCCTGTATACTATTTACAAATATAAGACAAATTAAAGAATCCACATGCAGATTCATAGAACCACAGATATTCAGTTATTTTATAGAATGCTGTTTTTCCTCTAAATTTTCTTTTGGATTATATATTATGCCTTTTTATTGTTTGTTTTAGTGGTTGTATTGCTTAGACGTTGGGTCAGCTTATAAATTTAATGAATAAATATGTTAAGGCTTATATTTCAAAGAATACAGTATTTGTCTGCAACGTTCAGCCAGTGAACAGAACCTAATACAAGTGAAATTAGTTACTAAATTTTTATATCAATGAAAATAAATTTTTGAAATCATGAATTGGTTGATATCCTCCATTTTGTTGGGTTGGCCTTTTTTAGCACTAATGATTAAACTAATGTTAAGGATGGGTTTTACTTTTTTTAATAATTGATTTTTAAGTTTCAATAAACAGGAAAATTATATAGGTGAACTGCAATAATACTTTGGAAACCAGAGTTTGTTACATATAGATGTGAATATTAAAGTCCTTATAACAAGTTACAGTTCATCATATGCATAATACACTGATTTTTAACTTCACTGTTATGGTTCTTAAATTCTGGCTTTTTAAAAAAAGCTTTTGTATTTCTCTATAGGGGTAGAATGCGCTGTATTGTGATCAATTGTCACAAAGAATTTAATTTTTAAAATTTCTGACATTTTCCTTGCTGCCTGTTTGAAATTTTGGTGTGTCCTTCCCCACATCTTAGTTTTCTGCACAAATAAGTTGGAATATAGAGCAAGATGATATTTTTTCTTTCCTGAGCATTAAGCCTAGTTTAAATTCATGGAAACAATAACATCAGAGACGTAAAAATAGCATTAAGAATATTATTTAGTCATGTTTAATATCTGTAGCTGTAGTAAGTACTATATTGAATGAGCCAACAGTGCAGGAGTGCTCTGGATAAAGTAAATATCTAGGTTTGTGTCATCATTAGAGAGATGTTGGATTAGATCACTGTTTTGTACCTTAATAGGGCAGTTGGATAATATGTTTTCTTATAAGTAAGTTCTACTGTGTTACTGTTTACTTCTGGATAAATGTGACAAGACTGCATATATATGACTGTGAAAAAATCAATGGGTCTATGTACATGGGTTCTGCTTGATAGAAGTACAAATTCTATGGCTAGTTGTATTTTTGCCATTGCTCTTGGGGTATATTGCTTTTTAAACGTTTAATTTTTATAATGGTAAGGAAAATGTTTCATGTTGTTTGAAGACATCCATTTGATTCATGATAATCTTTCATGAAGCTTGTAATATTTGCCAGATCTGCAAATATATTAATTATTTCTTCCTCAAAAATATGCAATCCCAGTAACATATGTTATGATATAGTATATATAATTTTTTTCAATGTTCAGTACACTTTGGAAATGTGTATTTGGAATCAGAGTTAAGCATAAAACCTAGTAACTACTGAGTAGCTTGCTTTGCCTTAAAATTAATAAAGGCCAGTATACACCAATATGATCATTTAAAATGCATCAGTATCAAAACTGGCTATGTGTTAACTTTATATCAATTCCTTTTTCCAAGAAGCATTCAACTTTATTCTTGCCGCCATTTTGATCTTTCAAGTAGAGGAGGCCCAATGTAACAGCTGAAGCTGTCGGTGAATTTCATAGCTGTGATGACTACATAATGCTTGACAACATATTTAGAGAGCAATTCATCCTGACCAGCTGAATACATTGTTCATCAGCCAACCCATTAAAGATATAGCTACACATTTTAAATGTATCCCATAATATTTTCAACTCCACATGTCAGTTCTGGTTGGGACACCAACTTTTTTTTAATTTTAATTTTAATTTTAAAAAAAGTTTTACAGACAAACATAAAAACAAAAAGCAATGGTATAAATACATACAACAGAAGGAAAAAAAGAAAGAAAGAAACGATGGTTTGGTAACAGGTTCAATTGCATCCCTCCCCTCTTAGTTTGTGGATATTCAAATGGTCCCTGTATACAAGTTATGCAGTTATGCAGGTAGGCAAGGCGCTCTACAGTCCTACTGGGCCTGCACAATTCATTAGTCCCTGGGAACTCATTGACGGCAGACATACCATCCGCTGTCCCTGGTCCCATCTGTGGGAATCAGTGTTCCCTCTAATTTTTTTTCAGTGTGAGCAGAAAACTATAATGTCTGAGTGGCACATTTCCATGCCTGGGCGTGGATTGGTTAGAAACAAAAGGGGGTCACGTGACCTCAGGACACACAGCAATGGTCATAAAAATGAAGTGGCAGCAAAGTTTTGACCCTCCGATCATCAGGCTGCTGCGAAGGTCCTAAGTGTGAAAAAGGGGCATAAGTCACTTTTTTCAGGGCCGTTGCGACTTTGAACGGTCAGTAAATGAACCAATGAGGCCAACGTTCCTATCTCCTGAGTAAGACAGTTATTAAGTGAGTTCTGCCTCACTTTATCACCTTTCTTGCCACAGTCGTTAAGTGAATCCCTGCAGCTGCTTGAACATCCCAAAAGATGTTCACATAACCTTGGGACATGGCCACCATCATAACTAACTTGTCAAGTGTCCAAAGTTTGATCCAATAACCCCTTTATTTTTCTAACAAAATCCTTTCTTCCTAGAAGGTAGAATAGAAAGAATAAAATGGAAAAGGGAATTAAAAGGGGATACAAAAAAATAAAAAAGAAAAGGGTTTGGTTCAAAGTTCTGCTCAGATTGAAAAAATTGGAGTTTGAGAAGGGTTGATTAAGCTTGGAGTATTGTTTTGTTTGCTCTTTTTTAACGTCTATTTTTCTATTTAGATATATGAATTTAGGAATTGCTGATCTGTTTTAATAAAGTTGTAAGTATTGATTATAATAAGATATGCAGTAGGTGATACTGATTTGGATTAATGCATAAATGGAATTGAATTTAGGACTTTGGCATACTGGTTAATAAGTTAGAAATATAATTGGTGTTGTAATTTTGAAGGAACATTAAGGAGGGAATTTAACTAAAAGAAAATGTATGTAACTGGATGACAAAATTAGAAAAAAAACTTTTGCAACTTTTGGGATGATTGATATTAGTTACTAAGAAAATACTGCATTTTATTCATGGAAAATTAGATGGTGCATTGTATTGTTTGAATGTATGTTGAGAGAAAAAAATTCCCCCCCCCCCCAAAAGTCCTTCCACCCTCTTTCCCTCTATTCATTTCATTCTTCCTCCTTCCTCCCTCCATTTCTCCTTCCTTCCTTCCTTCCTTCCTTCCTCTCCACTTCTCTTTTTCCCTCCCTCTCTTCCCCTTTCTTTCTCTCTCTTTTCCCTCTCTTTCATTCTCTCCTTCCAGATCTCTCTCAATTCTGCGTCCTCTCCCTCTTTCCCCCCTTCACTCTCTCCTCCCTTGTGTGTCCAATCACACTTGACCAATAAAGAAATAAAGGAAGGATCGTCCTGGAGCAGATTCCATTGGCTCCAAAGCGGGGGGGGGGGGACCCGGCCGTGTTGGAGGGAAACGGAGTGGAGAAGAGACGTGCTGCCAGGCACTCGGCTCCAGCCCCTCCTGCCTTTTCATCCTCTCTCTCCAAAGCTTTGTTCTCCCTCTCCAACCCCCACCCCTCTCTCCAAAGTTTCACAACTCCTCCCATTGTCTCAGCACTCACAATGGACAGCTCGCATCTCTTTTGACTGCCGGATTCTCCATTTCAAAATGCGGCGGGTGGGGGATATCTTCCAGGCCCTGCTTTAAACCCCCTCAGGAGGCTTTTGAGACTCCTTCACAGCGATCGGGTGGTTGCTGTCAGCAGCTTTGCTGGCCATCACAGGTCTCAACGTCATGTGGCCCCTGCTGCCGTGCTCGCCTTGTGCCATGGGGAGGGGCGCGTGTAAGCCCCTTGCCTCCACCGCCTTCTCTTCCACCGCCCTGCTGCCTGAGCCCGTTTACAAGGGGCTGGTGGAAGACCCGATGTCGCTTTTGCTAAAGGTGGGGGGGGGAGAGTAAAAGTGACATCGGATCTTCCACCAGCCCCTTGTAAACGGGCTCAGGCAGTGGGGTGGTGGAAGAGGAGGCGGTTGAGGCAAGGGACTTGCACATGCGGGCCCCCCCCCCACAGCACAAGGGCCCGCTGACGTCAAGGCCGCCTGGGGAAGCACACGCAGAGACAGAGCAGGACAGAGCTGGAGAAGCCGGGCAGGGCTTAGAGCCCACAGGGCGCTGGCTCCATCATGCTGGCATGGAAAACTCTGGGCTGAGCTTGGTTTTTCCCCGCGCCCCAGTGCGCTGCGTGTGTTAGAGGGAACATTGGTGGGAATTATCCATTAGATGTGGCAGCTGTCATCCCTGAGTTATCAGCCTTTGATCTGGGATGACTTTGCTGGACTCCAGTAGATTTCTGTTCATCTCCTCCAAAGTTGAGCATATGGATTCTTGATGTCTGCTAATCAGGGCTGGTCTGTCACATAGAGTTTCATGCTCAGTTGTTTTGGAGGCCCCACAGGACAGAGCCCCTAGCTGCTCTGCATTTCTGAGAGCTCATCTGGTTGGAGTAGCCATGAATCCCATAGCCTCTGTCTGAGCTGGCCTATATATTGTCTCAACTCCTGTCTGTCCTCCAATTTAACCCGGTATGATTTTGGGCCACCGACTGTGATTACTTTTGCCTTTACCCACTTGGGATCACTTGTATAGTTTTGTACAAAAATGAGATCACCTGTTTCCAATGCTCAAAATATTTTACTAGAGTCCAAGGATTTCTCTGGGTGATAGTTGGGGTTCAATCGGTCTAGTTGTGACATTAGTTTATGGCCCATCAGCATTTTGGCAGGGCTTTTATTCATGGCCGCACATGGGGTGACAGTAGGACAGTAGGACAGTAGGAATTGGTTAATTATCTCTTGCCAGTTTCCCGGAACCATTTTTGTGAGTGTCTCTTTGTTCATTCTCACCATTCTTTCCACTTGGCCATTGCTGTCTGGATTGAATGGTAAGTGCCCAGTTTGGCCAGGAATGACTCCATGTCCTTAATAGTCAGTTGGGGTCCCTTATCTGAAATGAGGACATCTAGAAGGCTGTGGATTGCAAGGATCTGCCTCAATGTTCAGATGTGTGCTTCTGTTGTGGTAGTGTCCACACTCACAACCTCCAGCCATTTAGAATAGGCATCCACCATGATTAAAAAGGTTTGCTCTGTCATTGGTCCCACAACATCTATATGGATTCAGGACCAAGGTGCCCTTGGTATTTCCCATTTCAGTGGGTTTGTGTGAGGAAGAGCTGGTCTTGTTTTTTGGTAGGACATACAGATTGCCACCCATTCTGTGATGTCTTGGTCTAATTTGGGCACCACAGATAGCTCCTGGCCAATACCTTCATTCATACTATCTCCGGCTGTCCTGTGTGTAGTGTATCTAGGATCATTTTTTGCAAGCTGAGGGGTACTAAGACTCTTTCCCTCCAAAGCAGGCACTGACAGTTCCAATTGTTTATTTAAAAAACAATCTGAATTCTTCCCCCATGTCTTCCTGTGGTCATCCCCAGTTGATGACTCTTGACAATACCTTATCTTTGGCTGTATGGTCTGTAATGTCATGTGAAGTGACTGGGCTGGACTTTTTAATGTTGATAAGCATCGAACAGGTGTGGGGTCTTCGATGAGTTCTGGTGTGGTGCAGTGGCTGAGGGCATCAGCATTGGTGTCAAGCTGCCAGTCAGAATTCAAACAAATAAAACTCAGAGTCCTTTGCATAAAAGTTCAAACGTGAATTTATCAAAATTAGAACTAGAAGCATCAAAAGAAAAGAAAAGTCTGAGAAAATGGTGCGATACAGACGTATATCAACCTCCTTTTTCCAACCCCCCTTGGGACCGTGCCCAATCCCCATTGTCCATAACCACCAGTTGGGACATCTTGGCCCTCATGTCACTCTTCTGGAATTTTCCTCTAACGGTCTCCTCCTGGTACCTAGGAAAATTAAACCTATATCTCCTCCTGTGCGCTTCCCACCCACACCCCTTATCTCTAACCCACCCCGTAACTATTTACAACCAAGCGAAAGAATGCAGCAGTGTAAGCAAAGGTTGACATTTGGTTATGCTCTTCCCTGGACAATGAGATAATTTATAGTTTATAGCCCAATAGGAAGCCTGATTGGAAGATTGACCAGCATGTCATCCTGGGTGACATGTAGGTTGGTGTACAGTGGGCTTGCCTGGTTTCAAAATATCTGCGGCGTACCCTTTTCTCTGGCTGGGTGCAATGTGCCTGGTCTTCTTTTGATTCATCCTTGTATTTGGGGATATTGGTCATCCAATTGGAATTCCGGTATGTGCGATAAACTTTGCTAATCTTTTGGATGTCTGCGGCTGAGTTGTCAGATGATTTGGTGGCTCTAGCTTCCCCCATGACATCCTTGAACATTGTACCCCTTCTTATCAGCAGCTTCTTTTGAAGATTTAGATTTCTTATTCCTAAAATGATTCACTCTTTCATCATCTCCTCCACGTTGATCAATTTGCATTTGGTAGCAATTTCCCGAAGTTTGGCAACAAAGTCATTGATGGATTCACCATCATGTTGGCAGCAATGGTAAAACTCATTCCTGCTTACCATCGGGATTGCTGCAAGGGTGTAATGTGCTTTTAGCATCATCTAGAACATTGTCCAGGAGATGGACTCAATGTCTGTGGGTGTTGCCAGGGTTTGAGCCATTTTATCAATTTTAGGGCCAAAGTAGGTTAGGAAGAGAGCCCTCTGTCTGTTGTCCGGCAGTTCCTGGAAGTTGTTGACTTTCAGAAACATGTGAAAATGGTCCAGGTATGTTGTCCATTCTTTGGTCTTCAAGTTGAAGATTGCTGGAGCGTGAGATGTTTGAGTAGCTATCCTCAAGTTTGACCAGAGCAGGATAATGCTTGCTTCTAACATGGCCATGGATGCCACGTGGTGCCTTTGTCCTGTTGTTTTCTTCAGCTACTTTTGTCGCCAATGTTTGATGCGTGGGAATGAAGAGGCGAGGCGTAGGAGCAGTTCAGCACCTTTATTTCTCCATAACTAAAAGTAATACAGAAAGCCAGCAGGCTACAGGGAAGCCGCTTTTAAGGGCTAGTAGATTATAGTAATATCCATTACAATATCATTTTTTAAGATTCAAAATGCCAGTAGAAAACTTCGGTGTTGAAGATTAAGTGCTAAGTACAACTCTGTTTATTTTGATTTGAAAGGGAAACTGCAGATCTTACAAAGCTATAGAGCAAACCAGAAAAATAGATTACTAAACAATTGGAACCCCTTCCCCAGAAAAAATATTTTTAAATTTAGAAAATCAACATATATAATTTCTTCTTTAGGAGTATCTTTATACCTATCTTTTGGCTTCCTTCTTTTGTGCTTTCCCGATATTGATTGTTGGGCAACTGAGTTAATTTATTTTGGCTTAGTTGTAGCACATTCAGAGTCAAAGGGCTCCATGGAGTTCGTGGATAACCACTTTACAACAATAGAAAATCCTGGGCTATGCCTTCTGCAGAAGCTCACTTGCAGCAGCACACTTCTGATTTACCAGTACTACTATTTCAGCATTTATTATTATTTAAATTGTGCATTAAGGATGCTGCTGTGATATTCTTCTATCAGTTTAGTGAATGTAGCAACTCACTAAAGTCCCAATAAGCTGGATGTATAGCTCTTTTGTAGCTATATTTTTGGGTCTTTCATTGGTCACCTAGAAGGAGCATTGATGGTCCATGTGGCTTTTCAGTGTTACAGGGTAGCTGCATTAAGAACAAGGACGTGTTGGTTTAGATTTGTTTCTGAAATTTGAGATGTGAAAATGGTGACAGAATGGAAAAGATCTAGAACTGAGATCTGGTTACTGATGCTATAATGTCAGTGCTTGCTTTAAGATGTGTGAACCTGGCTGATGAATTTTAGGAATTGAAATCCATGCATCTAAAATTGCCAGAAATGAGAAACATTGCTATATAGTACCATGCATAATTGAAAAAGCTTTTTTCCTCTAGACGGGGTGAGGGGTGGCATTTAAGAGAAGACCTCTATAACTGTTTTCACAATTCTGAAGTCGTTTTCTTCAGAAGAGATCTCAGACTAGTCCTCACCTTCTTCAGGGGGCAGGATCAGGACTAAAGAGTGAAACTTGGAAATAGTTGAGTTCAATTAATCAACGGTTGTGGACTCTTCCAAAAGATATATTTTAAAAGAGCTTGAACATCATCCATTCAGAATGTTATAGTATTTATCATTTTTTCTTTCTTTCAGGACCTCTTCCCACTTTTAAAATATATGGAGGATCCCCAAAGGAATCTTTGTTTATATGGGTTATATTCATCACTATTTTACCCTATTTAAAATGAAACTAAATGAATTACCATTGCCCCATGTCACAAAAGTTTGGTGGGATTTTGATATTACATTATTTTCCAAAGTAGGTTGGCAAATAATTTTGGTTTTATTAATCCCTGAAAGATTCTTGGGGACTTCTAGGATTCCTTGAACTACATTTTGAGAAACACTGTTATAGATGCTCTTGCAAAATAGCTGCTGGAAAGCTTTCAAAATAGCTGCCAGAATAACTAGTCCAAAGCATCAACGTATCTTCTTACTATTTACTCTCCCTTCTACTTTTCACATGAACTAGTCATCAACCTTTGATTTTTTGCTGGGCACATAGGCATACATATAGACAAAATACTAAGACTTGATGGCAAGCAGGTGACTCTCTTTGGGATCTCCCCTCCTATGAAAGAGCTTTCCTCCTCCAAAACAAAGATTCCATACTCTCATGGCCTTCTGGAAACCTATAAAAACTTGCCTCTTCCTGAAGGGCTTTGGGAATTGACTCAAGAGGAATTACCCAAGTCAATATTATTTTAATGATGTATAGTAACGCTGGAGGATATTGATTTGCTTTGAGACATGACAGTCTTCCATTGATAGCAAATAAAACATTAGTTGTAATGTCAAAATACAGATAGAGAAAAAAGCCTAGCAAGTATTCAAAATGAGACATCCTCATGAATACTGGTGACCAGAACACCATGTGGAGACTTCAGCTGTAACTGAATCTTGCGGTGACTAAAGAGTGGACATGCAATGTTTCTTCCATGAGGTTATAATTTCTAAGTTGATCTGTTCTTTATTTGATTGATTGATTTCTATGTTGCCCATGTGACTAATAGTGAGTCTGGACAGTTTGCAGGACAACAACAACAAACAACAACAGCATGACAAAGTAGCAACAATGATGCATTGGAAGATCTGCAAGAAATACTGTTTGCCTGCATTTAAGAACTCATGAGATCACAAAATAGACAAGTACAGTGGAACCCCGACATAAGAGCTGCTCGACTTAAGAGCTACTCGAGATAAGAGCTGGGAGAGGAGAGACATTTTTTTATTTTATTTTATTTATTACTTGGATTTGTATGCCGCCCCTCTCCGCGATACGAGCCGAGAAGAGCCGGGCTGGCTTACTTTCCTTCCTTCCCGCGCTGATGCAGAGCCACTCGAACAAAGCGTCGCGCCCCTCTGATGCTTTTGGCGGCTTCCGAAGCGACGCTGGGCTCTTTTGCTGCCAAAAGCGTCAGGGGAGCATGACGCTTTGTTCGAGTGGCTCTGCATCAGCACGGGAAGGAAGGAAAGTAAGCCAGCCCGGCTCTTCTCGGCTCGTATCCCGGCACTTGGTGAGTGGAGAGGCGGTCGCCTCCCCTGCCGCCCCACTCTGGGGCTCCTTGGCTTCTGCTGGGGGTGGGGGGATCCGAACGCTGTTTTGAATTTCACATTCCGAGTGGCCCAAACGCCAAAGGCGAACTTCCGCACCTCAGGAGTTAGCTCGCAAACGGCGCGGCTGTTTTAAAACATCGCTGCCGGCCTGGGGGGGGAGAGGGAAAGGGGCGAGAGGGGGGAGAGAAAGAGAGAGGGAGAGAGAGAAAGAGAGAGGGAAAGGGGGGAGAAGGGGGAGAGAAAGAGAGAGGGATAGAAAGAGAGAGAGAGTGAGAGATGCTCAGTGAGCCTTTCTTTGAAGTTGCCTTTCTTTCTTTCTTTCTTTCTTTCTTTCTTTCTTTCTCTCTTTCTTTTTCTCTCTTGCTCTCTTGCTCTTTCATTCTTTTTTCTTTCTCTTTCTTTCTTTCTTTCTTTCTTTCTTTCTCTTGCTTTCTTTCTTTCTCTTTCTTTCTCTCCTTCCTTCCCTCCTTCCATTTCTTTCATTCTCCCTCTCTATTTTTATTTCTCTTTCATTTTCTTTCTTTCTCTCTTGCTTGCTTTCTTTCTTGCTCTTTTTCTTTCTCTCTTTTACCTTCCCTTCCTCTATTTCTTGCTTTCCTTTTCCTTCCTCCCTTCTTTCCTCCCTCTACAGGATTGGGTGGCAGTGAAGTTACTCTCCCCTTTCATAAGTTTCCTTGCTTCCTTCCTCTGTTCCTGTCCCTTCACCCTTTCTTTCTTTCTTTCTTCCTTCCTTTCTTTCTTTCCTTCCTTCCTTTCCTCCCTCCATTTCTTGCTTTCCTTTTCCTTCCTCCCTTCTTTCCTCCCTCTACAGGATTGGGTGGCAGTGAAGTTGAATAAATAACCACAGTTTAATGAATAAAAATAAAAGTTTGCCATGTTGATTGTTTTGGGTAAAAAGAGGAAGGGAAGGAAAGCTCTCAGCTTATCATCTTATTAATAAGTAAAGTTACATTTATTCTTGCAATGTCTTTTAGCATAATTTAGACTAACTTTGTGAGTTTTTTGAGGGCTGGAACCAATTAAAATTATTTACATTAATTCCTATGGGGAAAAGTCGTTCGAGATAAGAGCTGCTCGACTTAAGAGCCCAGGTCCGGAACGAATTAAACTCGTATCTCGAGGTACCACTGTAATAGAAAATGAAGAAGCTGAAATGCTCTGGGACTTTAGAATAGGTACCTGTCACATAATACCCAAGACTTAATAATTGTTGATAAGAAAGAAAAAAAGTACGTCTAGTGGATGAGGCAGTACCCGGAGGCAGCAGAATAAGATAACAAAATACAAAGACTTTCAAATAGAAATAGAATGACTGCCACAAAAGACAGCAAAGGTAGCAACAATAGTAATAGGTACATGCTGGGTGTAGTCCTAAAACAACTAGAGCACCACTTGAACACCATCAGCATTGACAAAATTCACCATCAATCAATGCAAAAGGCAGTTTGACTTGGAACAGCTTATATCCTGCAATGATCCTTTTAACACCATCAAATAGTCAACATCTACCTATCCCAGGTCATTGGGAAGGACTCAATGGGTGAACAAAAATGCCAAATCCAGTCTGAACATCTGGATGACTGTGCAATGAAACTTAATTATAATAGGCCCAGACATTTGAACTATAAATGAACTACATCTTCCAGAAAACACTATGTACTTACAGTTCAATTACTAAAATTATAGCCATTGGTTTAAGTAGCTTTAAGTAAAGAGTCATTACATTCAGGGAAAAGTGGTCTATTTGTAGAACTTCCATGCTCAACTGCAGCAGATCTGCTTATGAGTTTTGAGTGGCATCTAACCACAGTTAGGAATTGAATTAGAAACCAGAAATTGAAAATGGAACTATGTGCATAATTGGCAGAACAATTAATTGGGTCTTACTTTCTTTCCCACTGATTCAAATCTTATCAGCAAAAAACCAGTAGGATCTACACTGGGGCCTATTTCATTTCTGAAGTGCCATTATGATGATATTCTGAAGTGCAATTGCTTGGTCTGGAATACAAGTATTTACCAATTACAAATGGTTAAAAGGTAAATGTTCCCCCACACATGCACGCTAGTCGTTTTCGGCTCTGGAGCGATGCTCATCTCTGTTTTTAAGCCAAAGAGCCAGGTTGGCAGAAGCTGGGACAAGTAACAGGAACTCACTCCATTATTCAGAGCTAGGGATTCGAACTGAACTGCTAACCTGATCGACAAGCCCCATGTCTTAGCCACTGAGCTACTGCTTCTTGTTCAAATGTTTATGTACCATCTATTATTACAAATACACCTACTCATATGATCCTAGTAGATGTATGCTCCATAGAGGCATACTGTAAGGTTTAGTTCATAACTGCAAAAGAAGTAATAAGATGTTGAAAAGTTCCTTTTTACATTGATATTTATAGTGTGAGCACATAACATAATAGCCCTATTATGCCATGCTGATCTAGGAGACAAAAGGAAGTCTATGCTGCTAGCTCGTGTGTGTGTGTGTGTGTGTGTGTGTGTGTGTGTGTGTGTTTTTAAAAAGAGAATCGAAGTGTCATGTGAATCTCCCTAGGTGAACAGGAGTGCAGATTTGTTTCTCTGGACAATATAATTTAAAATGTAATGCAGTGGAACTAGTTTGAGTTTTTTCTTTATGATAAAGTTTGGTTAATTCAGATTTTATTACCTCTCCATTCATTCCATCACCATTTCTGTTTTCTCTCATTCTCAATCTCTTTTTCTCTCTCTTCCTCTTTTACATTTAGCAGATACATGCACAAAGAGCCCTTAAAGGTATTTTTTTAAAATCACCACATCATTTTGACTTGAGGTAAAGCCAATAAGGAGGGGTTACAGACATATTGTACATCTTTTAAACCACTTCTAGTGGGACAAGTAAAACTAATGCTAAATTAGCACACATGCAATACAAAGAGATTCCAATAAATGAAATAGCTTTTGTAAAAGTAGATTGGGGAAAATGGGATGACAGAAGAATGATCTCAAGCAGGAAAACAGGTTAGCAAGCAGATCAGTCAAACATGAGTGAATAAGACATTACAATAGATACTAAAATTGTGACTGAGCCTCGCCACATGTTGTGAGATTTCATAATGTTTTCTGATGTTCATTAAGTGCTCTGCTAGCCTTCTACCTGCCTTCTACATTGTGCTATTAACAGTCCTAGCCTTGTATCGGACCAGAATATATCTGGGACCGCCTTCTGCCGCACAAATCCCAGCAACCAGTTAGGTCCCACAGAGTTGGCCTTCTCCAGGTCCCGTTGACTAAACAATGTCGGCTGGCGGGACCCAGGTGAAGAGCCTTCTCTGTGGCGGCCCCGACCCTTTGGAACCAGCTCCCCCCAGAGATTAGAATTGCACCGACCCTCCTTGCCTTTCATAAACTTCTTAAGACCCACCTCTGCCGTCAGGCATGGGGGAATTGAGACATCTCTCCTGGCCTATATATTTTATGCATGGTATGTTTGTGTGTATGTTTTATTTTAAATAAGTTTTTTTTTAGTTTTTTAATTATTAGATTTGTTACCGTATATTGTTCTTATTATTGCTGTGAGCCACCCCGAGTCTACGGAGAGGGGCAGCATACAAATCTAATAAATAATAATAATAATAATAATAATAATAATAATAATGTGATAAGATGACTCAAGCACAATTTCAACTAGGATACTATTAGCATCTTATACCAAGCCATATCCAAAACATTAGGGAGTGGAGATGCATAACTGAATATTATCTACTTTTTGATGATATTCACTCCAAACCAGAAGATGATTTTGCCCAGAGACTTCAGTTAGAGTAGGGTAGAGAAAAGGTCTGAACCCTGAAGAGCATCATAATAACATGTACCTATCAATTTGAGTTCTCTGTCTTAACAATCACCTTCTCAACCTACCCACTCAGGCAGGACTGGATTCATAGTAAAACTTTGTACCAAACCCCCTTTGTCTCCAACATTTGCAGACTGTCCAGAAGGGTATGATGGTTGATGGTATTGAAGGTTGCTGAAAGATCTAAGAGGATAAGAATGGTCATGTCACTTCCGTCTGAAGGTTTACCATAGATCCCCTATGAGAGTGGCCAGTGTACTTCTCATGTCATGTCCAAGTCTGAATCCAGGTCGCTGTAGGTCCAGATATAAATCTTATCATGCTAGGATTCTGCTAGGATGTTACATCAAGCGAGGATTATATTCTCTTAAACTTCACATAGTGAATTTGCATGAAGTGAGGCACTGAATCAGTGGAAAAGAAGTACTGTAGATTGTTAGGTACAATGTGAAATTTTGAAATCTAAATGCATTGAAATCTGCTCACAAATTTCTGAATTAATATTACTTATCTTCCTTATCTCCATATACAGTCAGGCTAGAAAAGGCCATATTCATTTTAGAATGTTTATCATACACAAAGGTGACTAATATGACAAATTGTCAGGAAACAGAGAAAATTTCTTGGCAGTTCTTTTTCCAACCTATATGTGTGTGTGTGTATGTGTCACATGTTTTTTTGCTGAATTTGAAATTTAAGGGAGACTAGAATAGATCTATTTCGGCCTTATTTTGGCCTCATCAGCTAGCCATACCCACTGGGACTTGAACCTGCAACCTTTGCCTTGTAAGGCAGAGAATTATCCTCTAGGCTACAGTATCCAATCCTTTCACCTCTACACCAGGGAAGGGTTACATATTTTTGTGTCGAATCACCCTGGTCTATTGAAGGAACATCACAGCTCCTTATTTGCCTCTCAGCCCAACCCAGGGCCATTTCCAAGGCAGTTAATTTTATTGATAGCCGACAATTCTATCTGTATGTGTCACGTGGTTTTTTGCTGAATTTGAAAATTAAGGGAGACTAGGACAGATTTATTTCGGCCTTATTTTGGCCTCATCAGCTAGCCATACCCACTGGGACTTGAACCTGCAACCTTTGCCTTGTAAGGCAGAGAATTATCCTCTAGGCTACAGTATCCAATCCCTTCAGCTCTGCACCAGGGAAGGGTTATTTATTTTTGTGTCGAATCACAATATATATACAGTGTTCCCTCGATTTTCGCGACTTCGAACTTCGCGAAAAGTCTATACCACGGTTTTTCAAAAATATTAATAAAAAAATACTTCGCGGGTTTTTTCCCTATACCACGGTTTTTCCCACCCGGTGACATCATATGTCATCACCAAACTTTCATCTGCTTTTAATAAATATTTTTTTAAATAAACTTTAATAAATAAACATGGTGAGTAATAATCTAAACGGTTGCTAAGGGAATGTAAAATTGCAATTTAGGGGTTTAAAGTGTTAAGGGAAGGTTTGTGATACTGTTCATAGGCAAAAAATAGTGTATTTACTTCCGCATCTCTACTTCGCGGAAATTCGACTTTCGCGGGCGGTCTCGGAACGCATCCCCTGCGAAAAGCGAGGGAACACTGTATTCACAAAGTGCAATAAGGCTCACAATCATAAATGGTTTCAAGTCATTCAGTAGCGGTCATCAGCCGCTACTATGACTTTCAAGTTCACTTTGGACAAAACTCTCACTGCACCTTTAACCTCTTTTTATTAAAGATTATTGAGAAAATGGTGGGGCTTCAGTGGCAAAGGTTCTGAGGGACACCAATTCTTTTTGGCCCTCCCTATTCCCTCTATACATTTGAATTGTACACAGATTTATTTCAAATATTTATTCACCATCTTTCCCCCCCCTTTATTTTCTATGCTGTGAGTTACTGAGTCAAATATTATTTATTAAGTTTAGGATTAATATATATAAACTGCAAAAGTATAGATGACCACTAAGTGGCAGTAAAGAGATAGGGAAACCTCCAGGTTTCCTTTTGAGCTAGTCACCGCCAGCCCTAAAAACCTGTGCAAAACCTATTGAAAGATGGGATTTAATTCAAAGATCTGTCAACATATCTTCATACTGCACCATATTTGCTTATTATTGCCCATTGCCCCATTTTGAGTTGCAGATGTAACAGATGTTTTGTTGTCACATTTATAGATTCATTTGTAGGTGTGTTCCTGAAATAGGATTGAATTGGCCTTTGTCGTATGGTTAGAAAAAGTGTGAGATGAAATGTTTAATATGGCAACTGTATCAGCGGTGGGTTTCTCCCGGTTCAGCCTGACCCTGCGAACCGGTGACAGTGATGAAACATTCCACCCGCCTGCCTGGGATGCTTCTGTACATGCGCAGAAGCTCCCGTGCACAGAATGGTAGCAACGGGTTTTAGAACCCACTACTGAACTGTATGTTTTGAGGCTATTTACCTAAAATCAAGTTTGCTTCCAGAAATCACAATGAGAAAGTTGTCTGTTGGATTCTTCACAATATTAACATTCACTTTGTCTATTGAACGAATGGTCAATCATTCGAACACTTCAGTTCCCTTCAGTTCCCTTCAGTTCCCTTCAGGTTAAGGTTCATTTCACATTCCCACACCCACAAGTGCAATCATGTGGGCCAATCCGGTGCAGGGATTACCGGCTTCTTCATTAGTTCAGTTGACCTTGGACTCTGTGTAAATGAACGTGTGGTGGTAACAATCTCTCTCTCTCTCTCACCCCTCCCGTTTCCCTATGTCTGCTAACTGTGTCAGGCCAAAACCTCTAACTTCACATAATGACTTTGGGCCTGACACCTACATTGTCTGAAATATATTTCTGCATCTTATGGCTAGCATAGAAGTACAGAATGCTGTAACTTTCCACCATAGTACCCATTTATCTACTCACATTTGCATGCTTTCAAACTGCTCGGTTGGCAAGAGCCAGGGTGAGTAATGGGAGCTCATCCGAGCATTTAGTCTCAAACCTGGGCATTTCAGCTGGCGAGACCAGATTTTAACCACTGAGTCATCATGCTGCCCCTGTGTAAATAGTATCATCATGTAATCATAACTTTGTTAGATGTCATGATTACAGTAGGAGTTTTGGTACTTCAAGGTGCTAGTGATCATCCCTTCATAGCACAGGTCCTAGACTCCTAGATATTTATGGCATGCTCATTGCCTATAAAATCTGACCAGGTTGGTCTGAACTTGTCAATTAAACAATGCTATTTTGGGATCAAGGAGTCATACCTTGTCTGTTGTGGAATATTATTTCTGCTGAGATTCATATAGCTCTGACCAAGGTGGCCTTCAGGAAGGAAATTAAGATTTGATTGTTCCAGCAGGCTTTGAGTTACATGGGCACTGCACCAGAAATGGCATAAAATATCTGATTTGCTCTTGCCAGCAAATTTCGTAGATTTTCACGGGTACAGGTATGACGGTCTTGGTATATTTAGGTTTCTTCCCATGTAGGATTTGGAAATTTCTGGCGACGTTTCGACGAGGTCACACTCATCATCTTCAGGCTGGTGTTTCTGTCCTTGTTCTAAGGCGAATATATATATATATATATATATATATATATATATATATGTATGTATGTATGTATGTATGTATGTATGTATGTATGTATGTATGTATGTATGTATATGTATATATATACTGTATATTTGTTTTCGTAGATTTTCATGGGTATATGTATGTAGATTGTTCTGAGTTCGGGTTTTGCCCCATGACACTCAAAATATTACACGGGGCAAAACTCGAACTCAGAACAATCTACACACACACACACACACACACACACACACACACACACACAAAATTTTTGTTAGACATGCCATATTAAGAATATGGATATAAACTCAGCTTGGGTCTAAAAATACTGCAGTGGCTGTCAGCAGAAGGAGCCTTTTATAGAAAAAAAAGAATAAATCAACACAAACAGCTAACTTATTGTAACATGCGAAAACTAGAATTTTGCAAGAACAATGCAAAATAAAATCAAGAGAAGGTCTGGCAACAGAAGAATATTCTTTTGAATGGCTTTCTTATGTGTAGTTATCAGAAAGTTTTAATAGATAAAATAATTTTTGGTTTTGAACATTACAACAATGAGTTTTAAATAAAACTGTTTACAAATGATGAACATGTTTTTGATAAAATGTAGAAATAGGTAGTGAAATTCAAAAGAAATGGAAGAATGAATAATAGGATGAGTTAAAAATCTGATTACAATAAATAAATGGATCAAATGAGAGAATTTGTGATTGAAAGATCTTTACATTATGTCATCATCTTAAAGAGAATATTTTTTAATAAAATGATGTATCTTGGGTTTATGTTGCCAGATAAAAAACCTGCAAACCAAAATAGGAAACCATACATTTGGCAAGTCTGCCTGAACCTGGACCTATTTCAGCCTTATTTTATAGGATTGCTGAAGATTGATAGTAAATGATGCCCATGGTCAATATTCTGAGCTTAGTTCCAGAAAAGTGGAATACTAGTTAATGTAAAAACAATCAAATACAGTGGATAGGGGAAGGGTCCTATTACTCTCTCATTGTTTCTCTTTGTCCAATAAGAAGACAGGATGGAGAGTGGCATGTGATCGGGATATGATGAGCAGTATAAATTTCTCTTTATATATTTATTTTGGCAGGAGGACAGAGGCTGATCCCCAGACCGCTCCTCTGTGGGGTACCTCAGGGTTCTATCCTCTCTCCTCTCCTATTTAACATCTACATGAAATCACTGGATGAGATCGTCTGACGGCATGGAGTGAAGGACCAGCAATATGTTGGTGATACCCAGTTATATACCTCTACCCTGTGTCAGTTCAGTGACACAGTGGATATGATGTTCCAGTGCCTGGAGACTGTGAGGATCTGGAGTTAACAGGGTCAGACATAACCCTGAGAAGACTGAATGGCTGTGGGTATTGCCTCCAAAGTATTATGTCCATCCTTGGTTCTGGGAGGGAGAAAAATTGCACCCCTCAGAACAGTTTGCGATTTGGGTGTCCTCCTAGACTCACAGCTAAGATTAGACCAACATCTGACAGTTGTAGCTAGGGTGACCTTTGCATAGGTTTGCCTAGTGCACAAATTGCAACTCTACTTGGATCAGGAAGCTCTTCTCACAGACACTCATACCCTTATCACCTCATGGTTAGATTATCACAATATGCTCTACATGGGGCTACACCTGAAGAGCGTTCGGAGACTAAAGATGGTACAGAATGCAGCCGCGCCAGCTGTTGTGGGTGCACCTAGATACACCCATGTTAGACCCATCCTTTGCGGACTGCACTGGCTCCTGATTGGTCTCCGGGCACAATTCAAGGTGTTGGTCATTACCTAACCTACATAGCTGAGGGCCAGACTATCTTCAAGACCACCTTCTACTACATAGCTCCCAGTGACTGATAAAAGGCCATAGGGCTGGTTTTCTCTGGGCCCCATCAACTAAACAGTGTCAGCTGGGGTGGTCCATAGGGGAGGCCTTCTCTGTGACTGCTCTGATTCTCTGGAACCAGCTACCTTCTGAGATCTGGACTACCCCCACCTTACTGGCTTTCTGGAAAGCTGTAAAGGTTTGGATTTTCTGAGAGTCCTGGGGTCGTTGATCTGATGGAGTACATCCGGCCATAAACGGCATGTATGTTTTTTTTTAATCTATGCGATTTAATTTGTTTTAAAATTGTTTTCTAGAGGTTTTAGTACTATTTATATGTTTAATTTTTTATTGTGAGCTGCCTAGACTTCGTAGGGAGATAGGTGGCATACAAATCACATCACATAAAATAAATAAATAAATAAATAAATAAATAAATAAATAAATAAATAAATAAATAAATAAATAAAATAAATAAATATTTTGTTTAGGCATTACAAAATAGGTGCCTAGTAGTAGAGACTGAGTTCCAACCCCTCCATAAAGCCAATTGGGTCGCCTTGGGCCAGGATGTTTCTGAGAATTAGACATGATAGAATGGAAGAAAAATAAAACTAGGTTCATAAAAGAAATATTATGAGCAAGAGCCATAACGACCTATAATTAAGCACTAAGTCTCAGAAGTAATAATCAGTAGAATTGCTATAGATCTGGAAGTTAGAAAAGCAGATCTAGGAACTTTAAATTTGAAGTAAATTTAAATATTGATTTCATCTTCAATTGGAATTAATTCAGAAGTGCGTGGAATTGGAGAAAGAGCACTTCTATACATTTAATTTCTTCTTTGTTGTACTTTTATACTTATTGCAATTTTTTCATTTCACAATTTAAAAGCTGAAGATCTCCACCTCCACCCTACAAAATGGACTTGAAAATATTCCACTTAAGATTTTTTTTTTCTGTAGCCCAGATTTATAGAATCACAATAGAATTTGAAAACCTCTCTCAATACAGTAATTGACGGAAATCTAGACAAAAAGCTTTTATATAAAGTCCTTGTGATTCTATAACAGCCATTTGGTAAGAAAACACCTAACCATATAGTTAAATGTCAGGGCTAATAGGAATATAACCTAAAAGAAAAATATATATTCATTTGAAGAACATATTTAGTAAATGAATAGATTAAATTTAGAAATATATGTAATATAGTCAAAATTCATTATAATGTTGAATAATACAATTTGTATTCAAATTAGATTTGTATCTATGAGATTTGTATGTAGATCTGTATAAAATGACATGATGTTTAAAGATACCTCTCCCCCTTTCTAAGAGGTCTGTAAGGGGCGTGCATAAGCGCACCACTGTGCCTACCGTCCCTGTCCTATTGTCTTCTTTTGTTACTTTTTATCATTACTTATCTAATGTTTTATTTGTACAAATTACCACCCTATACTTGTTTGAAAAAATAAATAAATTAAATAAATAAATAAATAAACAATAAAAATAAATTATAAAAAAAAAAGATTTGTATTCAGAATATATTGTTGATCACTGAAATTAGGATAAAAGTTTTAAGCCGTTTAATTTTTGTAATGATATATTTGATGATGATTTCTGTTGTTACTGGTAAGATAAAATTAGATTCCTGTTTGAGAAGACACTTGTTTAAATTATTAGGGTTTCTTTTCATATCTTGGTAAACTATAGCTACAATGTCTCATTATCCATTAACTGAGGATAACATTATCAATATTAGAAACAGTGGACAAGCCAGCCATGGGATATACCTTTAATTTACCTGCTGGAGTTCTAAAATGAAAGCCTTGAAGAGTACAAAAGATGACTAAAGCTAAGAAAGTATTACAATTATTTCTAAATTCCTAAAAGGAACTCTGCCAGGATAATCTATTGTGTTATGTATTGTCATTCCGAGCTATGCAAAATGAATTTTATTATACAGTATGACAAACTGTATAAATGACATGGCGACCTTACTACCCCCACAATCTGAAATCAGACCATTCGGAAAGACTGGATGTTTCTCATATTCAGTATATCTAGTTAGGTCAAATTCACATATTCATCAATTGCAAGAACCTAAGACAAGGGTCCCTAAACTTGGCAACTTTAAGATTTGTGGACTTCAACTCCCAGAATTCTGGGAGTTGAAGCCCAAAGTGTTAAAACTGCTAAGTTTGAAGACTTCTGACCTAAATGCCTTGGATTATATCAAAGATCCACATAGTGCAGCATTTTGTATCACACAGTACTCTTCCAAAGGATTCTGGGAATTGAAAAACACAACACATACAAAAAAGTTCTCTTCTGCTCCAGCTCCCCAACAATATTTAAGGCCTTCTGCCTGTGACTCAGGAAGCAGTGTATGCAACCATCAAAACTAATAGCCACTCACAGATATACCCTATTACATTTTTGTCACACTCTTGTAAAACAATATAAATGGATCTTCTCCAACTTGGCAGTACCAAATTCCATTATTTAGCTATACATACATTTTATCAACCTGAAATCTCCCTGTTTTAATTTTTAGTGGATGATTTTGAAGTTTAACATGGCAAAATGGGAGAGAGGATAAAGAAGAACAAAGGAGGAAAACATTTCTTTGCCTGGAGTTTCATGTCAATGTTTTACACTGCTCAAAAAAATAAAAGGAACACTTAAACAACACAATATAACTCCAAATAAATCAAGCTTCTGTTAAATCAAACTGTCCACTTAGGAAGCAACACTGATTGACAATCAAATTCACATGCTGTTGTACACATTCAACTTTTACAGAATGAAGTATTGAATGAGAATATTTCATTCATTCAGATCTAGGATGTGTTATTTGGGTGTTCCTTTTATTTTTTTGAGCAGGAAATATACTTTACCTCTATTGTAACTTCCAATATATGTTTTCACCCTATTTCAATCTATCTGGTTACAATTTTTCGCATAGGAGAACTTCTAGCAACATATTCATTTATCTTATTTAGGAAAGTTATTTTTTGTTTTTCATCCCTGCTGACAACTGCTCCAGTTTTATATTTATCTTCAATCTTTGTTAATAAGAGTTGTTTGAACTGAAATTCTTCTAGGTTTAGTTCAAAGTTTCTAGATATTAACAAACTGATAGCACAATCCATACTCCTATGCTTCTTTTTTCAAAATGTAGTCACATTATCTGTTCTGTCCCAGCATCGAGCCCCCCAAAATAAGATGCACACCATCAGATTTAGTACTAAATGATTACTACAAATAAAAATCTTAGCAGTTTTAAGTCACTTTTAAAAGCAAGTAAAAGCAAGTAAAAGTCTTCACCACACTGCTAATAATGTCTTAGCAGCTGACCAGAGTTTCAAGAATAGATAAACACAACAGTAATTAGTAGATTGTAACAGAGTTCCTTATTGTAGACTTATAGAGGTTGGCTGGAACCAGACAAGAATGTGGTTTTTTTAAAATCACAAACCGGAGACAAAAATGCAGCAAGAGTCTGGAACAAAATGGTGTTGTCCTCTGCATCAAAGTGTCACGTAACTCCTCCTTAAATAGCCTGAGGGTGTGGCCCATTAGCCAGTAGTGCTACTCATGAGTAAGCCTCCTCCTGAGTAACCACTCTTGCCTCCTAGAGGCCCTGCAATCCTAGCATCAAAAAGAGGCTCCTCCTCTTCTTCTGAGTCAGTCATCTCAGGAGGTGCAGAAGGCTCTGGTTGCTCTTCTGCCTCTGACACCATGTCCTCTTTGCTCTCAAGCTCAGGTGTCAGGAACACAGATCGTTTGTGCCATGCCTTACCATCTGTGAGTCCTCTGGATCAATTGCTAATTGCGCCGGATGTGAATGGGCCACAACATTATATGGCATATATTGCTTATGTGTACCCTATGACAATCATTAAGTGTTGTACCTTATGATTCTTGACAAATATGTATTTTCTTTTATGTACACTGAGAGCATATGCACCAAAGACAAATTCCTTGTATGTACAATCACACTTGGTCAATAAAGAATTCTGTTCTGTTCTGTTCTGTTCCGTCCTGTCCTATCCTATATAAACACGTGTGAATGACTGCGAGACATAGCCATTTTACTAACAGCAATTGAAGTTCATTTTATCCTAGAGAGTGACAGATATTTTTCTCTCTCTGGGCACACTGAGAATATATCTGCTGAACAATACTCTGCATTGGTGACAGAAAGGGCATCTGGCCATTAAAACACTTTGCTAGCTCCTTTCAGTTGCCCAGACTCCACCCTGCAAGGGATTATGGGGTTATTAAAAGAAGATGATGATGAATTGTTGTAGTTCATTGAGCTAAATTATGTCAAAGTATGATGTAAACCCTAATCTAACACCATACTCTATGTCTCTCCAGGGGGGTGGCGGTGTATGAAATTCCCTTTTCAACGGCAACCCTATAATTGAAGAATGTCATCCTTAGAAATCTTTGTGGTCTGATTTAATGTCTTTTTGAAGCAGGCAAAAACTTCTTTATGTTTCAGGTTTCTAATTTACATAATAGTTCAGTATTATTTTTGTTTTTTGGATCTTATTTTTCTGCGTTTGCATTTTATAATGTTGTAGCATGGCATTGTGTTTTTGGCATTTTCTGCTAAATGGAAGCCTCACCCCTGCCCTTCACAGTGTTAAATTGGTGTAAGAGAGTTTATTGCAATATATACCAATAATATACCACATGATCACCATCACTCCGCAGTCTGCATTGGCTGCCGATCAATTTCCGGTCACAATTCAAAGTGTTGGTTATGACCTTTAAAGCCCTTCATGGCATTGGACCAGAATATCTCCGAGACCGCCTCCTGCCGCACGAATCCCAGCGACCGATTAGGTCCCACAGAGTGGGCCTTCTCCGGGTCCCATCAACTAAACAATGTCGGTTGGCGGGCCCCAGGGGAAGAGCCTTCTCTGTGGCGGCCCCGGCCCTCTGGAACCAACTCCCCCCGGAGATTAGAACTGCCCCTACTCTTCCTGCCTTCTGTAAACTCCTTAAAACCCACCTTTGCCATCAGGCATGGGGGAACTGAAACATCTCCCCCTGGGCACGTTTAATTTATGCATGGTATGTCTGTGTGTATGACTGTTAGTATATGGGTTTTTTAAATATTTAAATATTTTAAATTTGTCTGATTGCTTATGATTTGTTTTTACATGTTGTGAGCCGCCCCGAGTCTTCGGAGAGGGGCGGCATACAAATCTAAGTAATAAATAAAATAATAAATAAATGATGATGAGTTTTCAGCCAAGTATAGAATGGGTGGGCAAACCATTAGTGATTCATTATCTGATGCCACGTTTTGTAGGGATTGCCAGGTTTAACAGGGTGTGCAGTTCTTTTATAGTTTGATCATGTATTTCACCAAAGAATTATGCCCAGAAATCTGTACTTCCCTTTTAAACTAATTGTATTCTCTACTGTAAAGTTGTGACTGCTTTCGCCAATCATCTATTGAGATTTCAAATTCAATGCATGTCAGTATGCTGCTGTATCTCTGCTTCTTACCTTATCTTGCTGGATGGTACATTGAAAAGACGACTTCAGAACTTAAATATAATTACATTAATACATGTCCATCCCACTGTTCCCTTTCAGTGTATACTAAACAATATTTTGCTAAGCAAAAAAAAAAAGAGAGTTACCAATGGATTTTAGATTCTATTGCCTATTTGACTTTGATCAATTGAAGTTTTCACCTAATGCTTTCTAATGAAATAAAAGTTGTTTTGATTATCAGCCTTGCTTGTAACTGTATCAGATCTATCCCCTGGGGCCGCCCTAAAGACAGCAAAGGACCAACCCACAGTGCCTCTATGGTAAAAATCAGGACCCTCTGAGCTCTGTTTTTGGTGGCAGAGGGTTGCAGGAAGCCTTCTCCGCTGAAAACAGAGATCAGGAGCCCATTTTTGCTGGCAGAGCACTAGGGCTACCATAGGTGGCCCTGACATGACATCAAGCTGGCCATGCCCACTCCAGCCCCCCAATGTGGCCCTTAATGAAATTGAGTTTGACTCCTCTGAGCTAGAGCATTTCCTACTAATGATATGGCATATTTTCCCACTAGTGATAATGGAGTGTTACAAGCAACCAATCCCTAGTTTTATCCCAAATGGTTTTGTGCTATTCCATGCAAAAAAGGCTCTCTAATCCCGAAACTATCTTGCACATCAATCATTATTGGGTTCCTACCTGGATGGTGGAGGGATAGAATTCCGGTAGCGAAAATGGAGCTGTGTTTGCAGCTCTGGGTGACTGGCAGGTGGGCATGCACGTCGGAGCATCTGCAAGAAGCAAAATCTTGCAAGAGGATGCACGGACATGCAAGATTTCAGCAATATTTGGCGATGTTTGCTTCAGTACATGTGCAGAAACAAAAAAAAGCCAAAACCTCCCACTCCCACACGTCTTCTCGCAAGATTTGCTTCCTGCACATGCGCAGTCACCCTGAGCTGTGCACGCATCCACACCAGTAGTGAAGGTAAATCAGGCAAACCCTGCCTAACATCAATATATTCTTGCTTACATGCTATTGCCAACAGACTCAAACTCAACCCTGATAAGACGGAGTGGCTGTGGGTTTTGCCTCCCAGGGGCAATTCCATCTATCCGTCCGTCACCCTGGGGGGGATTATTGACCCCCTCAGAGAGGGTCCACAACTTGGGCGTCCTCCTTGATCCACAGCTTACATTAGAGAACCATCTTTCAGCTGTTGCTAGGGGGGCGTTTGCCCAGGTTCGCCTGGTGCACCAGTTGCGGCCCTATCTGGACCGGGAGTCACTGCTCACAGGCACTCATGCCCTCATCACCTCAAGGTTTGATTACTGCAACGCTCTCTACATGGGGCTACCTTTGAAGAGTGTTCGGAAACTTCAGATCGTGCAAAATGCAGCTGCGAGAGCAATCATGGGCTTCCCTAGGTATGCCCATATTACACCATATTACACCTAGGTATGCCCTAATCTGCATTGTTTGCCGGTTAGTTTCCAGTCACAATTCAAAGTGTTGGTTTTGACCTATAAAGCCCTTCATGGCATCAGACCAGAATATCTCTGGGACCGCCTTCTGCCGCACAAATCCCAGCGACCAGTTAGGTCCCACAGAGTTGGCCTTCTCCAGGTCCCATTGACTAAACAATGTCATTTGGTGGGACCCAGGGGAAGAGCCTTCTCTGTTGTGGCCCCAACCCTCTGGAACCAGCTCCCTCCAGAGATTAGAATTGCCCCCACCCTCCTTGCCTTTCGTAAACTCCTTAAAACCCACCTCTGCCGTCAGGCATGGAGGAATTGAGACATCTCCCCTGGGCCTATACAGTTTGTGCATGGTATGTTTGTGTGTATGTTTTGCTTTTTAATAAGGGGTTTTTAGTGACTTTTAATTATTAGATTTGTTATACATTGTTTTATTATTGTTGTGAGCCGCCCGAGTCTACGGAGAGGGGTGGCATACAAATCTAATTAATAATAATAATAATAACAACAACAACAACAACAACTGAGAAGCATGTGCCCCATTACGACAAATGAAATAAAATTCAGGATTATATAAAAAAGTGATACTTGCTGGAGTGGATGTATAGTCAGTTATTTATTTGCTTATTTATTTATGAGGTTTATCTACTCCCTCAATCCAGATGGACTATACCTGGCGTACAAATATTATGAATACAAAGTCCTATAATAAAAAATAATATAATCACCACACAGTAACAATGCTAAAACTAGTATTGATGCCAATGATTTCACAGACAATCCCCAGAGGCCTTTCAAAAAAGCCAAATTTTTACTGGCTTCGGGGGGGGGATGTCCATAGGAAATGGTCTATTTGAGAGAACTGCCTATGTGTGCAAAGGTAACATTACAAGTGCATAAGTGCACCAGAGTGCCTTCCGTCCCCTGTCCTAATGTTTCTTTTACTAGTATCATATATAGAGATATTATTATATCTTTGTATACAACCAATACGTACTTGACAAAACAAACAAACAAATAAATAAAGTTTTATCACAAAACACAGTTCTAGTAATCACCAGGGGTTTGTGGGATTTTTTTTGCAAGTAACCAACAAAAGAAAAAAAAGTTTGTCAAATTGTTTTCTTAATGCCTGATATTATAGATAAGGTTTATATGTATTGCTAGCCACAGACTATATTCCTCAATGAGTCTTTGACCATTCTTGAGAATATTAAAATCCAAAGCTATCTCTATGTCAAAGCAAGATATATTGGTGGAAGCACTCAAATACATTGTGAGCAATTCTTTAGAGAAGAAATACACTACAAGATGGAACCTATTTTAATGCCTTTGTCATCTCCATTCTGACTTAATTATAGTTCATAAAACCATATACCAAAATGTCCTACCTGTTAACAACTACTTCACCTTCAACCGCAACAACACACGAGCACGAAATCAACTTAAACTAAATGTCAACCGCTCCAAACTTGACTGCAAAAAATACGACTTCAGCAACAGAGTAATCAACGCCTGGAATGCACTACCTAATTCTGAGGTTTCTACTCCTAACCCCAAAACCTTTAACCTTAGACTATCTACAACTGATCTCTCCTCCTTTCTAAGAGGTCTGTAAAGGGTGTGCATAAGCGCACCACTGTGCCTACCGTCCCTGTCCTATTGTCTTCTTTTGTTACTTTTTATCATTAGTTATCTAATGTTTAATATGTACAAATTATCACCCTATAATTGTTTGACAGACAAACAAACAAACAAATAAATAAATAAATAAATTGTTAAGAGATGTAACAATTCAGAGGTGGGATTCAGCAGGTTCTAGCCAATTCTGGAGAACTAGCAAAAATTTTGAGTAGTTTGGAGAACCAATAAATATCACCTCTGACTGTCTCCACCCCCATCTATTCTCTGCCTCCCAAATCCCAGCTGATCGAGAGGAAATGGAGATTTTGCAGTAACCTTCCCCTTGAGTGGGGAGGGAATAGAGATTTTACAGTATCCTTCCCCTGCCATGTTCACCAAGCCCAGCCCTCCAATTCACATCCACCAAGCCATGACACGCCACACCTACCAAGCCACCTCCACAGAACTGGAAGCCCAAAAATTTTGAATCCCACCAATGTAACAATCCATTTGATAACTAAGATCATTTGGCCAAAAAACTATCTTCTTGCAACTTCATTCTTTAATGACTTTATAGAAAACAGACGAAAAAAACTGATGTCAACTCAAGAGAATGTCACTCAAATGTCTCCTGATAATCCCCGATAATCCTTTTTATATCAAGAACTCCAGATTCTTCTGGGAAGACAGGAAACAAATAGTCTAGCATACAATACTTTAAGATTTTTGTCTGGGAATAAAAGATGCATTTATAATTAATTAGGTTTGTATATTCTATATATTCTGTATAAATGTTAGTATTCTTAATCAAAGTACACATTCAAAATAATTCTGTGGGGAAAATATAAAATATTACACTTGGGACACAACTATATGTCACATAACATCTACTGTATAACACCTATTACGCAAATTTTTGAGTATCCCAAGGAGACAAGATATCGGTACATAAAATTCTTTTCCACATATTTTTCATATATTTATTATTTTATTTTATTTATTACTTAGATTTGTATGCCGCCCCTCTCCGAAGACTCGGGGCGGCATACTTTTTAAATACTGTTTTAAATACTGGTACAAGTGTGAGCATGTGTGTGTATATAACAACTATCTGTATACACATGCTAGCTGAACATAAAGTAGCTAAATGGGATGATTACGAAGTAGTAGATTAATTTTTTGCTAGAATGATTAAAACTTTAGTTTGTTTTATAATATTGTTTAATACCACCTTTCCCACTTGATGTTCACTTAAAGTCCCACTCACTTTAAGTCCATGATTTATTTCAGAGTCAGACTATTATAAATTATTGCCCAGTCAAACATAGAAAATAAATAATTATTGGGACAGTTTTGTGGCAATTAAGGCAAAATAAATATTTCAGAGGGGTTTTCCCCCCCAATAGGGCTTTCACCCAAAAGATGTACTATTTCAAAAGAAAAGAAGATAAGAAATTCTATACTTTGTCTACAGATATACTCAGAGTATTATTTATGTATTTATTTATTTTATTTTATTGGATTTGTATGCCGTCCTTCTCCGAGGACTTGGGGCGGCTCACAGCAAGTACAAAAAACAGAACAATAATATGAATCCAATTAATACATTAAAACAACCATTAAATTCAATTAAAAGAAAACCTATCAAACCAATCATTCAACAATCATACCGAAAACATTCATTGATCAGGGGGAAGATCTAAAATCCCCAAGCCTGGCGGCAAAGATGAGTTTTCAAACTCTTTCAGAAGGCGAGGAGGGAGTGGGCAGTGCAAATATCCAAGGGGGCTGATTCCAGAGGGCCGGGGCTCTCACAGAGAAGGCTCTTCCCCAGGTGCCACCAGCCAACATTGTTTGGTTAACGGGACCCTAAGGAGACCAAATCTGTGGGATCTCACCGGTCGCTGGGATTCGTGCGGCAGAAGGCAGTCTCGGAGATAGTCTGGTCCTATGCCATGTAGGGCTTTATAGATCATAACCAACACTTTGATTTGTGTCCAGAAACAGATTGGTAGCCAATGCAGTCCACGGAGTGATGGTGAGATGTGGGCATTTCTTGGAAGGCCCAAGACTGCTTGCATGGCTGCATTTTGGATGAGTTGAAGTTTCCGAACACTCTTCAAAGTGTTTGGAAATTCAAATTATCTTATAATATTTTATTGAATGAACTTTTAATTTGGCCAAAATCCTGGGTCAGATGAGTGATACATCGAGCTGGATAGGATTGTTTGGCTCCGGAACATGGAGAATAGATAAAGAAAACATAGATGCGAAAAGTTCTCCTTAACAATCCTGCCTTCATTCAGGAAGTCCATAACAATTTTCAGTAGATTGCTAATATCTTCTTTCTGTGAGGTTGTTACTGCTGTATTATTACATGTATTTTTGGAGGCAACATCTATAGACCTCATTTTAGTCTATTTTCAGAACTGATTTTTAACATAAGAAACTGGGACAAGTATCCTGATGAATAACAAATGTGGGGGAAAATACACAGGGAAATTGTTCTGCTGAACCTCTTGGTAGCCTTCAGTAGCATTGGCCATAATTTTCAGTGGTGTTAATAGTATGGTGTTCCTTACTACCACACTCTGGGCGTGGCTTATGCAGGATGCCCTGCATTTTCTTTCAACATTTTTCAGTGTAAATAGGGTGCTCTGGGGTGGAGCTCTGTTTTTGCTACCCCACTGCATTCTCCCCACCCCATCCCTGCCTTTATATAAGATACTACTTGTGGCCTTAGGAAGGGAGGACAAGGGCAACTAATAATAATATAGTAGTTGGTGGATGGTTTGCTTGTCAGTAGAGGTGATAAGTGTCAGGGTTCCAAGTAACACCCCCAATGCAAGAAGACTCCAAGGCATCAGTTTCATTTTATTACAGATGTCACATTAGCAACTCTGGGAAACTTGAATCTGAAAGCTTCCAGGGTTTCCCCACCCAAAGGAAAATTCAAGCCTCTACCTAGCACCTACAAGTCCATGACATGGTCCAATTAGTGCACTGCCCCAACCAGGGCCACCATCAGGAATTTTGGGGCCCCATACAGCCTAAGTGTCTGTCCCCCCGGCCATTTTAAAACTACTGCCCCCCAAATCCGGTGCCATGCCCACCATGGCCACACACCCTGGGCAAGCCCTCCCCCGGCCCTCTGAGGTCAAACACAGCCCTGATGTGGCCCTCAATGAAATTGAGTTTGACACCCCTGGCCTAGAGGCTAAATCCTATGAACAAGGGCTAAGAGAATGAGTATGTTTAACTCAATAAATAGAAAACTGAGGGGGAATATAATAGTATATATAATAGTAGTTTCCCAATCCTTAAAGGGCTGCCACAGAGCAGATGGCATCTATTTATTCTCCATGCCACCTGAAGGTAGTACAAGAAGCAATGGGCGGAACCTCACCAAGAAGAAATGCAATCTGGAAATAAGGAAAAACTTGGGACTGGGCGGCATAGAAATAAAAAATAAATAAATAAATAAATCCCTTCTTTTTTATTAAAAGAAATTAATAGAAACATAGAAACATAGAAGACTGATGGTAGAAAAAGACCTCATGGTCCATCTAGTCTGCCCTTATACCAGTGTTCCCTCTAATTTTTTTTGGGGGTGGGCGGAAAAGTATAGTGTCTGAGCGGCAGTCCCTTTGGGACTGGGCGGCACAGAAATAATAAACAAACAAACAAACAAACAAACAAACAAAAAACCCTCCCTGTTTTGCCTCAGAGAATTTCAAAATAAAATATTGTACTGTGTGTCTATAACAGTGAGCTCATAATAGGGCAACTCTATCAATATCAAAATTCCACTTAAATAGTTGAGCTAGTTTCAAACTAGATTTTGATTTTCTTTCTCTCTTCCTTACTCCCATTCTTTTTCTTTCTCTTTTCCTTCCTCTCTTTTTTCTATCTGTTTCTCTCTCTTCCTCTCTTCCTCTCTCTCTCCTTCCCTCTCACTCTTTCCCTCTCGGCTTCTGGGCAGGTTTGGAAAACTCTGAGTTGATGATGATTTTTAAGTGAGCGATTGCTCACTGCTCAGCTTAGAGGGAACTATGCCTTATACTATTTCCTGTATTTTATCTTACAATGTATATATGTTTATCCCAGGCATGTTTAAATTCAGATACTGTGGATTTACCAACCACGTCTGCTGGAAGTTTGTTCCAAGCATCTACTACTCTTTCAGTGAAATAATGTTTTCTCAGGTTGCTTTTGATCTTTCCCCCAACTAACTTCAGATTGTGTCCCCTTGTCCTTGTGTTCACTTTCCTATTAAAAACACTTCTCTCCTGGACCTTATTTAACCCTTTAACATATTTAAATGTTTCGATCATGTCCCCCCTTTTCCTTCTGTCCTCCAGACTATACAGATTGAGTTCATGAAGTCTTTCCTGATACGTTTTATGCTTAAGACCTTCCACCATTCTTGTAGCCCGTCTTTGGACCCGTTCAATTTTGTCAATAATAATTTTTAAAAACCAAAATCCATTACTATTAAAACTAAAACAACCAGCAAAACTATTAATAAAAACAGGTGAGGGCTGGGGTTTTTTCTCTGTTATTATTTAAGTGCTTTTACCATATGCTTTAAATCAAGAATCACTTCTCCCTCTGTTTCTCTCTCTTTTCTGTCATTCTCTGCCTCAATCATTTTCTTGTTTCTCTTTTTTTCTCCCCTTTTTTCTATCATTTCTCTCTCTCTTCCTTCCACTCTTCTCTCTCTCTTTCTTCCTCTCTTTCACTCTCTTCCTTCCTCTCTCATCTCTTTCTTTCTTTCTCTTTCTCTCTCTTGCTTTCTTTCTCTTTCTCTCACTCCCTTCCTCTCTCATCTCTTTCTTTCTTTCCTTCTCTCTCTCTCTTTCTCTATCTAGCTTTCTTCCTCTCTCTCACTCTCTTCCTTCCTCTCTCATTTCTCTCTCTCTCTTTCTATCTCTCTCTCTCTTTCTCTATCTTGCTTTCTTTCTCTCTCTCTCTCTCTTCCTTCCTCTCTCATCTCTTACTTTCTTTCTCTCTCTCTCTCTTTCTTGCTTTCTTCCTCTCTCTCACTCTTCCTTCCTCTCTGATATCTCTCTCTTTTCTTTCTCTCTCTTTCTCTATCTCTCCCCCTCTTTCTCTCTCTCTCTTTTTTTCACTTTCCCTCTCTTGTTTTCTTTCTCTCTCTCTCTTGCTTTCTCTCTCACACTCTTTCTCTCTCTCGTTCTTGTTCTCTTGCTATCTCTTTCTCTCCCCCTATTTCTCTCTCTCTCTTTCTCTCTCTCTCTCACTTTCTCTCTATCTTGTTCTGTCATCGCTCTCACTCTCTCCTTTCCTTCCTTTCCCCCCTCCCTCTTTTCCTTTCCTTCCTTCCCTTCCCCTTTCTCCTTCTTTCCCTTCTTCCTTCATTCCAACCAACCAACCTATCTCTTCTTCCTGTTTCCTTCTCCTCCCTCTTCCCCTTCCTTCCCCTCCGTCTTTCCCTTCCTTCCCTCCCTATTTTTCCTTCCTTCCTTCCCTTCTGTGTCCTCCTGGCCCTCTCTTCCCCTCCCCTCCGCTCCCTTTCCCCGATGAGGGCAGCCCGTAGAGTCACACCCATCCCGGGCCGAGTTACAAGAGCCGCAGCTGGGCAGGGAGCGCCCCACTCGCTTCGTTCCCGCCGCAGGGCTCGGTCGGGAGCCTGCTGGTCAGGGCTCGGTTGGCGCCACCAGGAATCCAGGAAACCGGGGTCAGGAGACGGCGCCTGGAATGTCGGGCGCGTGGGCTGACGCGCTCTCTCTCCACCCCCCTGCTGCCAGCCCAACCCGGAAAATTCAAAGTAAGAAAAACCTTCGGTCTTACTTTGAATGCTCCGGGCAGGCTAGCAGGGAGATGGAGAGAGCGCAGTGGCCCCCGCTGTGAGAATGCCTGCAGGGAGGAGAGGCGGAGCGGACGGGCGGGCGAGGGCAGCGGCGAGTAGCCATGTTCCCAAATGGATTTTTTTACACAGAAGGCTGCTTAGGAAAGAAACAAAATTTAACACAAGCGCAAGTTGCAACCGCCACCCCAAAGGGGCTCCTACCTTCGCCGCACGCTTTACTCTGGGACTGGAGGACCACGCTGCCAAAGGCTCCGTCGGGGCTTCTTCGAGTCCTGCCTCGCGAGGGCCAGAGGGCCCGCCTTTTTCGTTGGTGAGGCAGGCAAGAGAGGGCTGGTACTGCGCATGTGTGATGGCGGGCAAAACCGGGCCCCCTCATGGCCGGGCCCGGTACACCACTACCAGTAGTACCCCCCTATCGGCGGCCCTGGCCCCAACTAGAGATGTTTCCTAACCATTCTCCTCGAGGTGGAGGGCAAAGAAGCTTTGACTCTCTGAGAAAAGAATGTTATTTCCCATGCTCCATACAATCCCCCCGTCACAGTTTCACACGGTAGTAATTGTGGCAGGCCTTAAGGCCCAATGCAAAAGATGGCTTCTAGGCCTGACAATAAGTGGAATTATTAGATAATGTAGTGATTATTCATACTGTTTGTATTTCACCCTGTGATAGAAGTTGCTTAAATTCTCTCAAATCTTCTTGTAAATTGATGTCACATAAACTATTTCTAAGCTCTAAGGAGATTGATAATTGTACACAAATAGTTCTATGATAAAGAAATGGTTCATGAAGTCAAGTCAAATTCTTCCATTTTAATGGGTCATGCACCTTTGTATTTATTATTCTCCTTGAAACGTCTTGAGTGATAGATAATTAAGAATAAGTTAATGAAAATGCAACAAAAAGAATGAATTGGATTTAAAACAAAAACAAAATTAAATCTTCAACAGAAAACTCCAAGGACGAATCTGCTTTCTCAAATGTTCTAACCAATTACTTATATTTTTGTAACAATTATTATGATAAACAATAGTCCAATACTCAAATCAGATAAGTCAAAATGTGTTCAACTCCATTCACTTGCACTAGAATAACTATTAGTGAATAAAGTTTGAACACATTCATTTAAGCTACTTTGTGGAATATACGGTAATCAGTTTTTTATTTAAGTTAGTTTTCCATTCTTACAGCCATTCTCTTCTGCTTTTGTTGTTTGTTGATTATTAAAGGCATAACAAAGCAAGATACTCATGAAGAATTTCAGAAATGATTCAAATGATGAGATACACTTTGGTCTAAATTGTGGCATAAGGAATCATACTTGCAATGGAAAGAAAGGCATTAAAAGGCATTTGTTGAGAGTAAGTTTTTCTACCATTCTTAGCATATTTTTAATGTTCCCGTTTTATCATAAAGTCATTGGATAAGAAATAAAAAAAGAATTCAAAGGCAAAAATAAACTGAGAATGAAAGATATAGAAGAAAAAAGTTAGAACAAAAAGAAAAAAACAGGTATTCATATGGCAAAAGTTTTCATAGGACTGTCATGACTAAACCAGCTAAATATCAAATCTTTTCAAGTTCACAAGAGCTGTCCTAAGAATAGTGGCTAAAGAACAGACTTCACATGTGAAGCTAAATTGATGGTAGATAGGGTGAATGGAAGAGGCAGATAGAAGTGACTTCAAAACAACAGTTCTTTATTTGGCAACTATTTACGACCCAGCAAAAACTCTGTCTGACAGCCAGCCATTTTATATGGAGCTGCCAGTCTAGCCAATCAGCAGTCAGTATTTTTCCCTCCAGAATGGAGGACCAGACTGAAGTCTATGTGCTTCCGTCTGAGAATGTGACACCTTACCATTATACTTTTTTCATAAAGTAGTACTGTTTCCCAATCCCTTTAAAGTAATATCCAATATTAATTACATGTTTCACAATGCTATATTGTGGGTCTCCTATTCACATTATACATTATTGGGTATTATATTATCCTGGAACAAGACTGAATGACTAAATATGTTGGAAAGAGTTCTTGACGCTGGATTGCCATTTCCTGCAGCAGCTCTGAGTCAAGGATTGCCTGATTTTGCCTCTTGAAAGCCATATGAGTTGTGATGCCTCATAGGTGAATATTATAGATGGACAGTCAGAGGGAAAAGTATTAGAAGGTCCATTGTTTCTGGCATTGTTAATGCAGTCAATTTAGTTATTATATTTTTGCAAGCACATGAGGAATTAAAAGACAACAAGCTAACAATACTTGCTATAATACTTTTTACAATAGTCTTAATGTCATGTCTACATCAGAAGAAGAAACAGTAATCCTTGCCTTAAAGGGTAAATTAATTATCTTTGTTAGAAATACATTCCGAAAAGCCATAATTTTAAAGGATATTTAATGAAAATACTACTTCTGTGATTGTTTAATATAACCTTTTAAAGTACAGTATTTGGAAAATGTATGTGCAAATGTAATATCAGGAATTTGTGTTATATAGAATAGAATAGAACAGACCAAGTGTGATTGGACACACAAGGAATTCATCTTGATGCACATGCTCAAGGATACAAGCAACAAAGCTACAGTCATATAGTGATTGATTTGTGGAAGGAGACGGGTGATGGGAACTATGAGAAGATTAATAGTAATGCAACCTTAGTGAATAGTTTGATGGTGTTGAGGGAATTATTTGTTTAGCAGGGTAATGGCAGTTTGTCTCCAGGATGTGAGATGTCTGTAAATATTTTCACAATCCTCTGACTCTTGCAGTATAGGGGTCCTTAATGGAAGGCAGATTGGTAGCAATTGTTTTTTCTGTAGTTCTACTGTATTTTTCAGACTATAAGACGTTTCTTTTTACTCCCCAAAAGAGGGTGAAAATTTGGATGTGTCTTATACACCGAATGTAGCCCCACCCATCCACCCCCACTCTTTGGTCTCTGCCTGCCAGCAATTTATCTCCTTGCAGCAAACAGCAGCAGAACCTGCTTAGCACAAGTCACTGATTTATATACACCTCCCAGCACTCAGCTGATTGATTGAAGTTGCTGACAAGCCCACTGTGCTAAAATGAAAGTGAAACTAAGGCAAACTACTGGAGGAATCAGACTGTGCTGAAACTGGCTGTTTTTTGCTGCAAGAGATAAGTGAATAACTATAAATGCCTATAGAATGTTCAAATTATTAGACACATTTTTAAAGACTTTGTTATTAATTTAACAAAATAAAAAAGCTTTTAAAAATAAATGCTTGATCTGAAGAGGTTCAGTAAAAGTATTATCTGAAATGTAACAGTGTCCTGTTTTAGTACTAAGATAGGGCAGCTGAGTTAAACCCTCACTTGATCATGTTTGGAGTAGATCTCTATATAATTGGGAGGAGTTAGTTAAGAAAACTTTCTGGGATATTTATTTATTTGTTTGTTTGTTTATCTATTTATTTAGACTTATAAGCCACCCTTCTTGTAGCGAACTGCCATAATGTACATTTCTCTAATTCTTTGCTATTTCTATGGGTTAGACACACATACACAGAAATACACAGCAAACAATGTATATCATCTGTGCTGTTTTCTGTTTGGCAAATTGCTGAGAGGCAGAGGCCTTTTTCCCTTGTTTTCCTCCGCCAAAACTAAGGTGCGTCTTATATTCGGATGCGTCTTATACTTCAAAAATATGGTAATTATCCTCTGAAGTCTGTGTATGTTTTGTCTGATTATAGAACCAAACCAGACCATTATAGGGGGGCAGATTACAGACTCAATAATTCCCCTGTAAAACTGTATCAGCAGCTCCTTGGGCAGTTTGAGTTTTCTGAGTTGGCACAGAAATAACTTTCTTTGTTGTGCTTTTTTGATGATGTTTTTGATGTTAGGTGTCCATTTTGGATCTTGCGATATGGTCAAACCTAGCAATTTGAAGGTCTGTGCTGTTGATACTACGTTTAGTATTATAAGAGGTGGAATTATGGGCAGATTTTTTCTAAAGTCTACCACCATTTCTACGGTTTTGAGTGTATTCAGTTCCAGATTGTTCCAGTTGCACCACAAGGTTAGTTGTTCAACCTTCCATCTGTATCCAGATTCATCATTGTCTCAAATGAATCTGATCGCTGTTGTATCATCTGCAAACTTCAGCAGTTTAACAGATGGATTGTTAGAGATGCAGTCATTTGTATATAGAGAGAAGTGGAGAGAAACAGCCTTGGGAGGCCCCTGTGCTAATATCAGATGTGATTCTGCTAAGCTTCACTTGCTACTTCCTGTTTGTTAGGAAGCTTATGATCCCCTTACAAATGTGTTCAGATACCGCTAGATGGTTCAGCTTAGTTAGAAGAGGGTCTGGAATGATGGTATTAAATGCTGAATTAGGAAGCAGTATCAAGGAGGCACATAACTGCGTAAAGGCAAAGTCTTTAAGTATCTCTTTGCCTTTTTCATTTGCTTTAGATGGTTTTCAACACTTTAAAAATCTTTTTTCGTTGTTTTCTTCTACTTCATTTCATGTTTATCATTTAACTTTGTAAAAAAAATCTTTAATAAAATATATGTGTATGTGTGTGAGTGGGTGGGTGTGGGTGTATTATATAACTACAAAAGGTATACAAGCATGCTCTTTTCTTAAAATTCACCTACTTAAATATAAATGTCCCAAAGGTGCTTTGTCAAGAGGATGGACTGTCTGGTTTTTCTTTGAATATGTTTCACTTATCATCCAAGAAGCGTCTTCAGCTCTTTTTTTTAAACGTCTTCAAAGAAAAATCCAGAAAGTCCAGCTGCCTCTTGAAAAAGTACCTTTGGGACAACCATGACCTGGATGACTGAGAATCTCCATAGACATTAAGTGTGAGTGGTTTTTATTATGTATTGAATATATACAGTTGTGTTAAGCTCAGCTAAAGTGAAATTAACCTTTAGATGACCATAACTGTTAAGTTCAACTGTTTTGGAGGGAAATGTAGAACATTTGGGCGGGCTCTTTATAGTACAGTGATACCTCATCTTACAAACGCCTCGTCATACAAACTTTTCGAGATACAAACCCGGGATTTAAGATTTTTTTGCCTCTTCTTACAAACTATTTTTACCTTACAAACCCACCACCGCCGCTGGGATGCCCTGCCTCTGGACTTCCGTTGCCAGCGAAGCACCCGTTTTTGTGCTGCTTGGGATCCCCCTGAGGCTCCCCTCCATGGGAAACCCCACCTCCGGACTTCCATGTTTTTGTGATGCTGCAGAGGAATCCCAGCAGGGGAATCCCAGCATCACAAAAACGGGTGCTTTGCTGGCACCGGAAGTCTGGAGGTGGGGTTTCCCAGCGAGGCGAGCCTCAGTGAAATCACAACATCGCAAAAACACAGAGGTCCAGAGGTGGGGTTTCAAGGACTTTGGTGTTTTTGCGATGCTGCTATTTCACTGATGCTCCCTTTGCTGGGAAACCCCACCTCCAGACTTCCATTGCCAGAGAAGCGCTTGTTTTTGAAATGCTGGGATTCCCCTGCCGGGATTCCCCTGCAGCATCGCAAAAACACAGAAGTCTGGAGGTGGGGTTTCCCATGGAGGGGAGCCTCAGGGGAATCCCAGCAGTGCAGAAATGGGCGCTTCGGCTGGCAAAAGGGGTGAATTTTGGGCTTGCACGCATTAATCGCTTTTCCATTGATTCCTATGGGAAACATTGTTTCATCTTACAAACTTTTCACCTTAAGAACCTCATCCCGGAACCAATTAAGTTTGTAAGACAAGGTATCACTATATTATGATTGGTTAAGGCCCTGGGGGCCCAGATTATAAATTACAAGAATTTGTCTGTGTTCCTCAGTTCAGTTTGAGTCAATAAATGCTGTTGTATCTATGCTGGCCTGTTCTTGCCTAATGCAGCCGACTACACAATAGTGGCAACAAGGATAGGATGCTGTAGAGGAGAGAGCTGCTGCTAACAACAGACTGAAATCACTATGTGTCAGACTGGATAAAGAGCCCTAGTGGGACCACATCCCCTGCCCTTCCTGCCAGTATGACACACTGAAGGCACAGACATACCTGAGGGATCCATCACCAGGACTCCTAAGTGTAGCCTAGCTCCAACTGCAGCAGTAGAGGCATTAACCAGCACCACAGGGACCTTCTCAAAATGGCTAAACTGGGATGGCTCAATGGGTTTGATATAACTCACCCAGAACAGTGGAGTCTCCTGAGTAAACACCTATCTCTGGGCTTACCAGGTCAGGGCCAATGGCCTGAATGTGGCAACCCTACTATCTGTTTATGGACAAGCCATGTTTGATATCACTGAAAGCCATGTTTGATGTCACCAGCAAGCATAGAGACAGTGACATATGCAGACTTCAAGAAAAAAAATTAAGTGAACATTTTGAGCCTAAATTCTCGGTCATCGTCCAATGCTATATATTTCAGTAAAATGAACAGAGATCCGGGGAATCTGCAACAGAGTTTGTGGCAGCCCTTCGCTGAGCTTCGCACCAATGCAAGTTCCCTTATCTGGAAGATTGTCTCAGAGACAGGCTTGTGGCATGCATAATAGTTAATTACAGCAGTGACTATTTGCCAAGGATGAATTGACTTTCCAAGACGCATTGAAGGAAATCATGGTGGATGAAGCTGCCAGAAGGGCCCAACACCCCATCAAAGAAAAGATAAGACTCCAACTAAATCTTCAAGGGGTCCCATGCTCCATGGAGCTAGATACAGGATCATCCCTGTCCATTATTTCCTCCATGACTTTCAACCACATCTGCAAATGTAGCCGATGGCAGATCCTGTCCAAATCATCGAGCTTTTAGAGTTGCCATGTTTTTGTAAGGGTATAGCTACCATTATAGTACAATTAAGAGAGTTTGAGGATAGTAGTCAGAGAGGAGCTGCACACAGCCTCATAGGACTGGGCTGGGCTTATTCAAGGCCTTGGGCATCAGGATAATAGGCATCCATCAAACCCAAATAGCCAATTTAGAAGCAATACCCTGATGTATTCAGCACTGAACTGGGACAAGGGGGCATCCATTACACTCAACCTTGATCCAGCAGTAACTCCAATTTGATTAAAATCGTGCAGGGTATCATTTGCATTGAAGCTTAAAATTGATGTGGAGCTAGACAAGTTGGTACAGCAGGAGTGCTCCAACCCATGGACTGTAGCCATTGGGAGATTCCTATAGTAACCCCAGTTAAGTCTAATGGGAATGTTTGCATCTGTGCAGACTACAAGTGCACCATAAATAAGGCATTGTAGGTCCAAGGTGAAAGAAAGGAAGTGTGTGTATTTGTGTGATAGGGAGGGGCAGAGAGAGAGAGAGAGAGAGAACGGCTTACAACATATAAAAATAATGCAACATTATAATCCAATTAATTTAAATCAGTTAATCTAAAAACCCCGTAGTATTAAAATAATTCATTGCCATTCACACAACAAACATACACTACGTTTGTTTGGCCATGGTGCTAGGATCTAATGGCCCCAAGCCTGGTGGCATAAAGGAGTCTTGAGACTCTTGAGAAAGGCGAAGAGGGTGGGGACAGTGCAATCTCTGTGGGGAGCTGATTCCAGAGGGCCAGGGCTCCCACAGCGAAGGCTCTTCCTCTAGGCCCCGCCAAGCAACATTGTCTAGTTGACAGGACCAGGAAAAGGCCAACTCTGTGGTACCTAACTGGGGGCTGGAATTCATGCAGCAGGAGGCAGTGCTGCAAGCAATTTGGTCTGATGCCAGGTAGGGCTTTATAGGTCATAACCAACACTTTGAATTGTGTCAAGAAACCAATCGGCAACCAGTGCAGTCCACGAAGTGGGCATATCTGGGGAGGCCCATGGCTGCTTGCATGGCTGCATTTTGCACAATTTGCTGTTTCCAAACACTCTTCAAAGGTAGCCCCATATAGAGAGCATTGCAGTAGTAAAACCTCGAAGTGATAAGTCCGTAAATTTTCACGGGTATATGTATGTAGATTGTTCTGAGTTCGGGTTTTGCCCTGTGTAATATTTTGCATGTCTATGCGACGTTTCGGTGAAATCACATGTGATTTCACCGAAATGTCGCATAGACATGCAAAATATTACACAGGGCAAAACCCGAACTCAGAACAATCTACATATATATATAAATATATAATATATAATGTGTATTTTTAAAAATTCCTAAGTGAATACTTTTAGGAAACTCAAAGTAAATTGAGAAAGTAAGAATAATTTTTTTTGTGTGGAAAGGGAGGAGGGAAGAACAAACTCTTAAGTCTTCTTTATTTAAATTACGGTTAAAATAAAGACTTTTAACTTTACTCTCTTAATGCTTTACCACTGGGCATATATTTAATTTCCTTTTCTCTATGGAATCCAAGTGATTAGACCATGATGACTATGATTACAAAGTTATTATATGGTCACTTTGTCATAGTGGGGTTGTGGTCATCCTCTTAGTCATAATTGTTAATTGTTTTAACATGAAATCTTTGTTGGCATATTTAGAAGATGTTGGGATGGAAACACAATTTTGATCCTTACACAAATAATAGATTCATACTTTGAGATTAGACCAGTATAAGAAGAAAAGATTAGTTGATTTGGTTTATTTATTTTGAAATTCATAGACTAATCAAGATATTAATACCTTAGATAAGATTATTGCCAGTCATTTTTTTTTATAAAAAATACTTTAGTTAAAAGTATCTACAATAGAAATTTGGATTATCTAAAACAGAAAATGGCAGCTTATCAAATTAAATGATGTTTTGCATTTTGATGTTTAAGCATTCATTCATTTCTAAAATTTCTGAACCACTGAAAACATTGAAATGTGTTTTGAATTGGTATTACAGATTATTCATGAATGGGATATTGCTTATTTGCTGAAAGAATATCAGTAACATAGAATAAACAGTTTGAAGACTCGATATTAATAAATTGATTATTAATGTCATAAAGAATGTTAAATATGCCTTTATTTCATACTATTAAATTAATTCATTTTTTAAAAATTTACTAGACATGTCGGATAATGTTTTAAAAGAGTCACATCAATCCTTGAAATTGTGGAGGAGAGATGGGTATGTCTCACCTTCATCACAGTTTGCTGTAACACTTATTTGGTTTTGGGAAATCAGAGTAATGTGATTTAAAGGTGTAAATATAATTTTGAATTGTAGACTACTCTTTCATAATGAAAAGAAAACCCACACCAGGTTTACATTTTTAAAATGCTGATAGCTGTCCTCACTTGGCTGATGAACTGATTGTTTATCAACATAATGAAAACAATATCAATATTAACCTTTTGTTTTAAAGCAGTTGTTAATATTAACATATGTATTTTCTTGCTTTTTCCTCTTTTTAAAATTTTCCTTCCTTCCTTCCTTCCTCCCTCCCTCCCTCCTTTCTTTCTTTCTTTCTTTCTCTTTGTATCTTTATGAAAAGTACAATATACTATGTGGTAAGGTTTGCAGAAGATGTTAAAATATTTAAAAGAAGCAATCAATCAAATTAATTATGATTATAGACCATAACAAACTATTCAGAAGAAAAAATGAAGCAGACTGTGGTTAATTGTCTCCAAATTTTGATATTGCTAGATAATAAAACATTGGTTAAACATTAAGCAAATAAACGAATTATATGTGATATATATAGCATATGTTTTTTCTGAATTTTTTTGTCCTCCCTTCTTTTTCATTATCAACAAGAATATGTTACATACATACATACATACATACATACATACATACATGTCTTTATATGCTTAAATGGTGCAGACCTATTTAAAATACCCTCTACATTTCTGATCTAAAAGACATGAAAATAGAAAAGATCAAAGTAACCGAAAATAATTAAAAAACAACAACAGGAAAACTTCCATATTTCACAAAATAACATATTAAGGCCCTTTAAATTAAAAAAAATGGAGGAAGACCTAAGGTAGCATATAGGGAGATTTTAAAATCTCCATTATATTCTATGTGAATATAATGGAACAAATGTGGTTTTCTTCATTTTATACATTACATCTTTTCTTTCTTTCTTTCTGTTCCATGTTCATAAAAAATTATCACTTCAAATTTTTCATTAATCTTGAAGGATTAATATTTAAAGGTCTTGATATTTTTATTCTAAACTTAATAAATGGTTGATATAGCCATGTCCTGAATTATTCAAAGGGAGTTGTTTTTATATCTAGGTGAGACACATCTCAAACCTTTGGCATTCTATCATTTTTTAAAATCAGAAAACAGATCTGGTTCTTTAACTAAAAGAACCACAAGAACCAAATTCACAAAAATTAACTAAATGTTTCCCCACTATGCTCTTTTCTTAGGCTATGGACTCTCTTCTACTACTAGGCTAATACAGCCAGTATGGGTAATAGCCCTTATGGTTGGTTTGCACCATACAATTTCAACCCTAGATGTTATCTCCAGTAGAGGGGAAGAAAGGGTTGCCATCACTGCTCTAGCTCTTAAAATGTATTCAGTGTCTGTGCAATCTTTCTTCTGCATTATTTTAACTTTTCTGCCAACTTATAATTTTTCCACCTCCTTTTTGAACTAACAAACTAAACTTTTACAGTGAGTATTCATTATTTTTATCAAAATGTTTGAATCATCACCACACTGCTGATGTTCATTTAGTTACCATACTTTGCAGATTTTATGTCTCCTCATTAACACCAATTTTCTTTTAAAATAAAAATAAAAATTGATTGACCCATTTACTTGTCTCATTAATTATAATTTTCTTATTTTCTTGCATTTATTGCATTGCTAGCTCTATTTCTTTGTTTCTCTACTGATTCTTTTAAAGGGTCATATGTTTGGCAGAGATATTGGCTTAAAAGAAAGATGAGAAGGCCTAACAATTAGCAAGTCAAGGGGAATTTATTAGCATCTCAAGTGTCAGTTTTATATCCTAGGTTTCAAGTGCAAATTAGTCGATTCCAGTGACTTAGTTCAGATTGTAACCTTAGTAAGGAACAACAGTAGCTCCCCAAAAGGCCATTACTTCAAAGGAGCATTTCCTTTCTCTGGCACGTTCTGCTATGGCCATTAGTCTTGTGGGCCAGGAAGTTGAGTCCTGATCTGTACCTGAGCTCATCAGTTCTTTTCTCACCTGGCTCCTGGGCCCATTTCGGCCGGCCAGGAAGTAGTCTCCGTGACGTCAAAGCCCCACCCCCGGAATCCCATTCTGGGATTTCCCACCTCCTTTTGCTTGCAGAGCCACAAGCAAAAGGAGGTGGGGAATCCCACGATGGGATTCCCCACTCTCCTCCCAGGCGGCGGCATTTCGTGATGTTCGACCAAACACCGAACCCGAACTTTAGAAGTTCGGTTCGCCCAACACTAATTATAACATTGTTTTAATGTGCCTGATTTATCCCACATATTCCATAGCAATTTCAAGACTCCCAGATAATTCTGGGTAGCTTACTGTTTAAAAAAAGGAGTTTCTTCAGCTGTTTCTTATATCTAGGAAGGAATCCATTGTTACATGTTTCTTCCAAGTTATAGACAATTACATCCTTCTGGGAGGGGATTTTCTATATTAGTCTCTATAATGGACCATGCACATATGCTGTAGCTGCACAATACATTCACAGATATAAATAATAACATTCATCTTTGCTAAAAAAAAAATCAATATGAATTTAGCCAGTTGAAATTAAAATAGTAAGACCCACCCCTTATTATAAGGAGTCTTCAGAAAGGGGCGGCATACAAATCTAATGAATGAATGAATGAATGAATGAATGAATGAATGTAGGATTTTTATTTTTTATTAGCTGTTTACCCAGCCAGGGTATTTATTTATCCCAATAAGGTCAAAATCACAATAGTGACCGAAAAGGGCCCACAGAGTAGGTCTTCTCTGGGTCCTTTCATCTAAACATTGCCGGCTGGCAGGCCCGGGGGGAGGGCCTTCTCTGTGGTTGCTCCGACTCTTTGGAACCAGCTACCTCCTGAGATCCAGATTACCCCCATCCTACTGGCCTTCCGGAAAGCTGTAAAGACCTGACTTTTCTGGCAGGCTTTGGGCCGTTGATCTGATGGCACACCATCGGGATCCGACCATTAATGACATGCAAGGTTTTAATTGCTTTAATTATTTTTAATTGTTGGTTTTAAATTGTTTTAGATTGTTCTTTAAGGGGCTTTAATATTATAGTATATGTTTTACTATTTTTTGGGGGGGTTGTGAGCCACCCAGAGTCTCTCAGGAGTTGGGCGGCCTACAAATTTGAATAAATAAATAAATAAAACCCAATCTTGTATTAGGCAGGAAAAGGAATGAATTATTTCTATAGTAGTGATGGCGAACCTATGGCACAGGTGCCACAGGTGGCACATGGAGCTGACAATGGGTCTAAGTGGTGTTCCTTCTTTGTGTATCTTGGGGAGGCAGATACACAAAGAAGGAACACCACTCAGACCCATAGTCAGCTCCATAGGCTCACCCCTACAGAATCTTGCCAATTTTCTTGCCAAACAACTTCACCCCAAAACAGAATCCATCACGTCTCATGTACAAAACTCATTCCACTTCTTAGAAATCATAAAGGAACAAAACCCAGTGTCCTTCTTGTAAGCTTCGATGTCATAGCTCTCTTCACCCAAGTGCCTATTAAAGAAGCCCTGACAGCCATCAAAAATAAATACAACCCCCCAAAGCACATCTTAGATCTGACCAACCACTTCCTGATGAATACATACTTCATCCACAATGTGCAAAGATACAAACAGATAGAAGTAGCCCCCATGGGATCACCCCTCTCACCTGTCATCACAAACCTATACATGGAATGTTCATGGAGTTCACGAAGTTCACGGAGAGGGGCGACATACAAATCCAATAAATAAATAAATAAATAAATTTTGAAAACAATGCTTTGGGTAAATCTGAACCCAAACCCAAATTCTGGCTTCGATATGTAGATGATACCTTCGTAATTTAGCCACATGGGAAAGAAAAACTGGCCAACTTCCTCACACATCTCAACAGCCTACACCTCAAAATACAAATCACCATGGAAATAGAAACCAACAACCAGCTTCCCTTTCTGGATGTCCTAATCTACAAAAAACCCAATGGCTCCCTAGGACACACTGTCTACCAGAAAAAAACACACACCAACCACTACTTGAACACAAAATACCATCACCACCCTGCACAGATCAATTCCATAGCCAAGACCCTCATCTCCAGAACCAAGCGCCTAGCCGACAAAGACCACCTGGAAACTGAATTACACAGTCTCACAAATGTATTAATTTCCAATGGATTCCAAAGAGAAGCAATTACCAACCTACTCTGAAAGGAGACACCCCCCAAGAACCAAGACACAGAACAGGACAATGGCATTGCCCTCCTTCTGTACATCAAAGGCACCACAGATAAAACACAACATCAAGACAGCCTTTGGCACTGATCAAAAAATAGCCAACATCCTAAGAAACCCCAAAGACAATATCCAGCTAGAAAACCAAGGAGTTTATGAAATACCATGTAATGAAATACCATGTAAAATCTGCCCAGCCACATATATTGGACAATCTAATAGGAGAGTAAATGCACGTGTTGCAGAACATAAGAACGCATTAAGAAAAGAAGAAAAAACTTTCTCCCTTTCCCAACACTTCAAAACTACAGGACATGAAATTGATTTTGACAGAACTAAATTAATTTCCAAAACTGAACACTACAACAAAAGAATAATCATGGAAGCCATTGAAATAGAAAAACACCACCACAATATGAACAAATGTGATACCTCTCGCCTACCAGACATCTGGAAAACAGCCCTCATTAACAAATGTATTTCAGCCATACAAACTGAAACCAGACCCAGAACAACACAGGGCATTACCACCAATCACCTCCACCAGATCCAAACCCACACCTGCTCTACAGACCAGATACAACCACCACCCAGAAGCCAAACTACAGGAGTGCCCCCAACTGTTGCAGCCTCCTCTGATATGCACACAAAGCAAACTGACAAACACCATAAACACATGACCAGACCACAAACTCACAGCCAAACCAAAATTGTTACCCCCCATACACACATTGCAAAACAGCTAAGTAGTCTGAAAGCTCCAACTACTCAGAATATCACCCCCAATCCATAAACATCAATTAATCAGCATACACCAATTACATCAATGGCCCAGGTGTTACCCCACTGTCTAACCAGGAAGTTTCAACACAGCTTGCAGCTGCTGAGCCAGCACTCCACAACCACCTACCAGTATTTATAGAGGGAAGGCAACTCAGGTCTGGCTATGTTCCCTCTAGCCCAAGGAAAAAAGCACTAGCCTGAAGATGACGAGTGGGACCTTGTCGAAAGGTCGGCAGAAATCTCTAAAACTTACATGGGAAGAAACCCGAATATGCCAAGGCCTTCATATATATGTATGCACGTATGTATGTATATATATGTGTATATATATGTATATATAAAATTTTATTCAATGTGTAAAAAGATCTGGTTTTGTTATTGAAAGCTTTGTGAAATAGTTTGCTCCTTTTATATTTTCTAAATAATTGTACTTATTTGTTGCTCATATATCCTTGAATATATGCCTTTCTTTTATACAGTTTATACCTAGAGATAATTGTGACTTTCAATTCTGTCCAGTCTACCAATTTTCTCATAAGAGTGCCATCTTGTTCTTATTTCTTATAGAAACAGGCACTCCAGTTTTAATGTCAAGATTGGAACGCTTATTATCCATAATAGGCAACTTGTTCTGTAATACATTCTGAGATAGGGAATGCACCATTTTCTTTTAAGTTTTGCAAGGTTTTGCAAGAGTTGTTTCAAAGCAAGATGGACGGCAAGCCAATCAAATAACTAAATAACCTTTCTCTGGGTTGTTCCCACACACACACTCCATATTTACCCTAATTGCTCACTGCCAGTTAGAAAAAAAATTTGTGTAAGCTAGCTAACAGGTAGCCAGCATCTGTCCATGACCTCAATGTCTTCACTAATGGAAATAACTCCATAAAAGTCACCCCAGGCACTAGTCATATTTTCAAAACAAAACTCTTAAGAATATTTCTTGCAGAACTCAGTTTCATATTGAGTCTATGTTTAGCTTCTAAAAATTGTGTAATATATGTTGCATCATGATTGTTCCATTATGTAGTTCAAAATTCTTTCCTTACCAGATATTAGATTAAACTTATGTTTTTGGAATAAATGAAAATTAAGCTTGGAAAATATGGTCAAATTCACTCTTATGGCTTATTTGAGTTGCTTTGCTCTTTCAGCTTTTGCCTTTGCTTTTCTAAGCTTTCCCAACTAAATAAATCTTCATCCATATGATTCTAAATGCCATTGCAAATAAGATTCCTCATTGCTGTGGAATAATGAAATTACATCTGATTGTGAATATTATCTAAAATTGTTCCCAATAACTTAACTGAGGATTTAACAGATGCTTTCTAAAAGCTACTTTAAGTAAACATGAATCCACAATCTGTCCACGTAGATTAGGGGTGTCAAACTCACGTTATCATGGTGGCGTCACATCGGGGCTTTTTGATTGGGTGGCCAACACATGACATATCTGGCCTGTAGGCAATGAGTTTGACAGCACTGATGTAGATGGTTTGGGAGAACATGTATCCCATTTTCTGTTTTATTGCCTTTTGCTTTCAGATATTCAGTCTAATGAACTGATTGATTTCAATCCGATCTCTTAAGGTTAAGACAATTGGCATTAGTATTCAGCAAATTGTTTATTGTTGTTGTTTTTACTTCTCTGAATAGCAGTCAAGCCTCTTGACAGCAAGAGGTTTGGTCCTGTCAGCTATCCTCCACTTAGAGGAGGAGCTCTTGCCTCACAATCAGGAGGTTGTGAGTTCAATCCTAGGTAGAGGCAAATATAGGGTCTCGTGCTTGGGCAGGAGGTTGGGCTAAATGACCTGCAAGAGAGCTCCGCAGTAAGGTATGGCAAAAATGTCCCAATTTGGGCCATTCCCCCCCCCCCCAGAAATGGAGGCATTTTTGCCTTTCTCCAGTCCCCAGGAGCTCTCTTCAGGGTTCCCAGACCCTTTGCCCACTCCATTTTTGTGAAAAAATGGGCAAAAAAACAACCTGTAGTTTTTGTTTTTGCATAAATGGAGCCATTTTGCCATCCCCCAGCACCCAGGAGCTCTCTGCAGGCTTCCTGGACCTTCTGGGTCCAGGAGTGTTCTGTCGGGCTCTCTGGTAGAATCCTCCCAAAAATTCACAGGTACAAATTTCAGACACACACACGTTTGAAAATTCAAAACAATGTTCTTTATAATGAAAATTCACTTAAACCAAGCCCTATTTTGGTATAGCAAAGAGCTCTCGTCTCCAAACAAACTGGTAATTTGTACAAGTCCCTTATCAGTTCTGTGATACTTATCTTGCAGCTGTGAGGCAATTCACAGTCCTTCTTCTTCACAAAGTGACACACACTTTGCTCTGGTTTAGTTTCAAAGTGGGGGAAAATCAGCACACAAAAAGTCAAAGTCAGTAAAGCAGTCACGAAACACAATGATCAGATAATCCTCCACAATGGCCAAACCCACCGGCTGCTATTTATAGCAGCCTCACTAATTACCACAGCCCCACCCAACCACAGGTGGCCTCATTTTCTTTGATAATAATCTCTCAGTTGTTGCTGCCTATGCATCGCTCTCCGCATGCATGGCTGTATCATTAACTCTTGTTCTGAATCCAAGGAGGAGCTAGATAATTGATCTCCTTCTGAGCTGTCTGCCACACTGTCCTCCTCCCTGTCACTCATGTCTTCTTGGTCAGAGGAGCCTTCATCAGCAGATTCCACCGAGGGCAAAACAGGCCGGCAGCATGTGGATTTCTCCCCCACATCCACAGTCCTTGGGCAGGAGCAGGGCCAGAGCTAACCACAACAAGGAGCAGGGCTTTGGGATAGCAAAAAGGGCTGCATTCAGTGTATAAGACGCACCTACATTTCCACCCTCTTTTAAGGGGGAAAAAGTGCATATTATACTCCCCAAAATATGGTATATACTTTTATAACCTATAAAAACCAGGGAAATCCCAGGGCTTTGAACTAAGTTGAGAAATATAACAAAATAAGGAAGTGGTAAATTAGCTGCCTATTTTTGCCCAAGAAAACTGCTTGGTTGTACAAAGCACAAATCAAGGTGATCTGTACCTCATGCCTAATAATAAACAGTTGTATTGTTTCAACAGTACCAGAACCTGGAATCAATTGGCTAAATTATAAATATTTTAATAAAATAAATAGCCCCACCACATTTTATCTTTTTATGTAATCCATATATACTGCTCAAAAAGATAAATAAAGGGAACACTCAAATAACACATCCTAGATCTGAATGAATGAAATATTCTCATTGAATATTTCATTTGCACAACTATTCCATTTGCACGACAGCATGTAAAATTTATTGCCAATCAGTGTTGCTTCCTAAGTGGACAGTTTGATTTCACAGAAGTTTGATTTATTTGGAGTTATATTCTGTTGTTTAAGTGTTCCCTTTATATTTTTGAGCAGTGTATGTCCATAATCCATATATATATACAGTATGTAATCCATATATATCCAGTGTGTGTGTGTTTGTGTTTGTTTGTGTGTGTGTGTGTGAAACATATTTTTGCTGATAATAAAAAGGAAGGGAGACTACTATAGATCTATTTTGGGCTTATTTGCCTTCAACAGGTAGCCACACCCTTACTGGGATTTGAACCTGGGGCTCTGCCTTGTAAGGCATTGGCCTTAGCCTCTAGTGTCAGTCTTGTTGTGTTGCAGAACCAAACCAGACAGTTATAGAGGTGCAGATGACAGACTCAATAATTCCTCTGTAGAACTGTATCAGCAGCTCCTTGGGCAGTTTGAGTTTCCTGAGCTGGTGCAGAAAGAACATTATTTGTTGTGCTTTTTTGATGATGTTATTGAGGTTAGGTGACCATTTTAGGTCTTGAGATATAATAGAACCTAGAAATTTGGAGGTGTCTACTGTTGATACTGTGTAAATCCATATAAAGAATATTGATACATTAATAAAGGGAAAGTTATTTAATATATTTATGTTTTGTTACTTTTCTTCTGCAGTTATCTTCTGTATTTCTCCTGTCCTTTGAGAAAAAGTATCTATTCTGAACAGAAGAGATTCACTTTTGGTATGTATTTGAATAAGGTACGTATGCATACAATAAATATGTTTATATCAGTGGTGAGTTTCACGTATCTTTGCTACAGGTTCGGGAAGAGGAATGCATGTACAATATTTCTGCACATGTGCAGAACCTTTTAGGGATGCTCAGAAAATCCATGATGGCATCTGGGCAGGTGAGCAGAGCCTCCTGCCATTGCTGCTACAGGTTCGCCCAAACTGGGGCGAACTGGTAGAAACCCATCACTGATTTACATGCTGTATTCCAAAGATTTTTTTAGTGAATGTACCTGTCATAATTTCATTCAGAAAAACTAAAATAGAAAAAAAAAGAAAATGGATAGATACTTAAGTTTGTGTTTGTGAAAGTTGTATACTGAGTTAATGGTGCTTTTTGGCCAGATTCTCAAACTCATATATAAGAAACAGAAGTGTGACTTTTTTCTGTCTTCCAATGTTTGTTGGTATGTTATAAGAATCCCAAAGGTGCTTTTTCAGAGGGCAACTGGCATTCTTTGTTTTTTCGTTTGAAGACATTTTCCGTCTTGGATGAGAAGTGAAACATTTTCAAAAGAAAAAACAAGAAAGACTAGTTGCCTCCTGAAAAAACACCTTTGGGAGCACCAGGAACTGGATGACTGAGAATCTCTACAGACTTAAGTTATAAGAAGCATTACTTTCTCTTGTTTCTGTCCATATATGGGCAATTACATCACTATAACAAATAAAGATCAACCAATCCTGCAATTAACTGAAAAGTAGCAATTTTATAAGTATTAATAGCTGATAGATAAATTAGTGAAGATTGGACTTAATCCCTGGATAGTTCAATGGATTTGCAGCTGGCTGAAGCGTAGACATCAGAGAGTTATTGTTAATGGCGAGTATTCTGAGCAGAGTCAGGTTACAAGCGGTGTGCCACAAGGGTCTGTTCTGGGTCCTATTCTTTTTAATATGTTTGTGAGTGACATAGGGGAAGGTTTGGTAGGGAAGGTTTGCCTATTTGCCGATGACTCTAAAGTGTGCAATAGGGTTGATATTCCTGGAGGCGTCTGTAATATGGTAAATGATTTAGCTTTACTAGATAAATGGTCAAAGAAATGGAAACTGCAGTTTAATGTTTCCAAATGTAAAATAATGCACTTGGGGAAAAGGAATCCTCAATCTGAGTATTGTATTGGCAGTTCTGTGTTAGCAAATACTTCAAAGGAAAAGGATTTAGGGGTAGTGATTTCTGACAGTCTCAAAATGGGTGAACAGTGCAGTCAGGCGGTAGGGAAAGCAAGTAGGATGCTTGGCTGCATAGCTAGAGGTATAACAAGCAGGAAGAGGGAGATTATGATCCCGCTATATAGAATGCTGGTGAGACCACATTTGGAATACTGTGTTCAGTTCTGGAGACCTCACCTACAAAAAGATATTGACAAAATTGAACGGGTCCAAAGACGGGCTACAAGAATGGTGGAAGGTCTTAAGCATAAAACGTATCAGGAAAGACTTAATGAACTCAATCTGTATAGTCTGGAGCAGCGTTTCCCAACCGGTGTGCCGCGGCACACTGGTGTGCCGCGAGACATGGTCAGGTGTGCCATGACGCTCCCCACCCGATCTGCCCCCTCTCCTCCTCTGCCGCCCCCTGCCTTGGGGCGCGACTTCTCTCGCGGCCGCGGCGGCTTCAGCTCCTCGGGACAAAAGCGCTCCCAGCCAGGGGGCTGCGAGAGGGACGGGGCGGGCTTTCCCGAAACGAACGTAGAAAGCCCTCTCTCGCAGCCCCCTGGCTGGGAGCGCTTTCGCTGCGAGAGAGGGCTTTCTCCGTTCGTTTCAGTAATGCCCGCCCCCCCTCTCTCTCGCGCGCGCCGCTTCCCTTTTCTCTCAGCCCTCCCTGGCTTCGCTTCTCAATCCCTCCCTCCTTCTGTCTTTCCTTCCCCTCAGCCGTTCTGTCTGGGGGTCTCCCGCTCTTCCCTTCCCCGCCTCCCAGACTTTGCCTTTGCCACCCCCACCCCTTTTTTGGTTGGCAAGGAGTCCTTTGCCGCATCCCGCAGTTCACTGCTCTTTCTCTCTCTCTCTCTCTCCCGTGAGGTGGGGGAAGGAAAGAAAAAGCAAAAAAACCCTCACGCTCGTCCCTTCAGCAGTGAGGGAGGGAAGTCAGAGGGCGAGGGAACGAGCAAGCGCTCTTGTCCTCGGTGCCCTCTGCAGCCTGACTTCCTTCTTCTTTGCCGCCGCTGAGGGACGGAGAGAAAGATAAAAAGGAAAGAGGGAGGGAGAGATAGAAAGAAAAGAGATAGAAAGGAAAGAGGGAGGGAGCGAGGAAAGAGGGAGGGATAGAAAGGAAAGAGGGAGGGAGAGATAGAAAGGAAAGAGGGAGGCAGACAGAGAGAGAGAGAAAGAGAGACATAGCAAGAAAGAGAGAGAAAAAGAAAGAGATAGCAAGAGAGAGAGAAAGAGATAGCAAGAGAGACAGAGAAAGAGAGAGAAAGGGATAGAGAAAGAGAGAGAAAGAGACACAGAGATAGAAAGAAAGAGATAGCAAAAGAGACAGAGACAGAGAGACAGAGAAAGAGAGACAGAGAAAGAGAGAGAGAGAGAAAGAGATAGAAAGAGAGACAGAGAGAGACAGAGACAGAGAGAGAGACAGAGAAAGAGAGAGAAAGGGATAGAGAAAGAGAGAGAAAGAGACAGAGAGAGAGAAAGAAAGAGATAGCAAGAGAGACAGAGAAAGAGAGAGAGAGAAAGAGATAGAAAGAGAGACAGAGAAAGAGAGAGAGAGAGAGAGAAAGAAAGACATACCAAGAGAGACAGAAAGAGAGAGAATGAAAGAGATAGCAAGAGAGGCAGAGAGAGTAAGGGAGAGAGAAAGACATAGAGGGAGGGAAGGAGGGAGAGAGAAAGAGCAAAAAAGAGAGGAAGAAAGAAAGAAAGAGGGATGGAGAGAGAGAAAGAAAGGAAGTAAGGAAGAGAGAAAGAGGGAGGGAGAAATAGAGTGAAATGGAGGAAGATATTTTTTTTGTCCAAACTTTTCTTTAGCCCCCCCCCCCCCGCCCCCCCCGCCCCGTTCAGTGTTCCCCAGTGAAGTAGACCCAGAGACAGGGTTTTGAGCAATCGGTACTTTTATTCAGCTCAGAGAACAAGTGACAGCTCAGCAAGGTAAAGTGACAATTCAGCGAGTACCGACTGACTCTGGCTGGAGAAACCGCCCCTTTTATATATTTGCGGTTCCCGCCAAAGCCAGAGCCGGCCGCGTCTGAGCCAATCAGGAGCGACTTCCTGCTTGGGCTCAGACAGCGCTGAAAGAGGAACAAACTATTTACAGAGTTACAAGGTAGCCATTACAGGATACAACACCCCTCCCCTCATAGTTGGACACATCCATCAAGAAAGCCATGTGACAAAGTCGTCCAATCGGTGGGGCCTCTGAGGAGCTCGCGCTGACCTGCGCAGTTCAATTTCTCCTTCGCCACCGACTGTGGAGGATGGCTCGCCGCTGTTCTCCCGGTGTTGCGGACTTGGCCTGGCGGGCCCAACGAAGGCTTCGGAGGACGAGGATGGTTCGGCGTCGCTGGATGGTTCCCCCTGGCCCGATAAGTCTCTTTGCGTGTCTCTTATTTCGGGCAATGTACTAAAGTCTGTTGAAGGGGGAGAGTCCATGTCAGCGGTTTGTGGCAATTGATTTTCTGTTCGCTTCCGGATGTGGTCTATGTGTCGTTTCCACAAACGACCATCCTCTAGTTTAACAACATAGGTCTTAGGTGCATTTTGCTTAACAATAATTCCCTTCATCCAGTTTACATTTCCATCAAAACTTTTTACATATACATTTTGTCCCAAATACATTTCTCTTTCAGGTTTTGTACACATTTGGTTATTATTAACACAGAACCTTGGGTTTAACCTGTCTAGTGGTGACCTCAACTTCCTTCCCATCAATAACTCTGCAGGGCTTACATGTGTGTGCGAGTTAGGGGTAATGTGTTGGGTGAGTAAGAATTGGTCCAAGTTCTGTTGCACATCCCCAGGGCCTGATCTGCGCAATGCCTCCTTTGCCACCCGTACGTAACGTTCTGCCAATCCGTTAGCCCAGGGCGAATAAGGCGAGATGAGGGCATGCCTGACCCCTAGGCCATCTAGGAACAATTCGAATTGCCTGGCTGTTAGCTGTGGCCCATTGTCAGACACTAAGAGATCTGGGCAACCATGGGATGCAAACAGTCTGCTCAATACCTTGATAGTGGCACTTGTGGTTATGTTGTTCATTGCTATTATTTCCAACCATTTGGAGAAAGCATCAACCACTATTAAAAAATACTGAGACCCCACTGGGCCAGCAAAATCAATGTGGATTCTAGACCAAGGACCAGCAGGCTGTTCCCACTCAGCCGGAGTTGTTTTGGGGGGACTGGGTCGTGACTCTTGGCACGGATCGCACTTTGAAACCCAATTTTCAATATCAGCATCCAGCCCTGGCCACCATAAATGCCCCCTTGCCAGGCTCTTCATCCTGACAATCCCAGGATGACCCACATGTAACCTTTTGAGTACCTTTCCCCTTAGGCTTTTGGGAATGATCACTCTATCCCCCCACAGTAAACAACCTTTTACATACGATAATTCAAGTCTTTTGTTTTTAAAATCACACAATTCAGGTTTCACAACATCATTTTGCCATCCCTTTAGAACACAGTTCACCACTTGTTTAAGGATTTGATCTTGCTGCGTGTGTGCAGCTACCTCTTTTGCTGTGGTTAGTGGGTTTTCCTCGAGTTCTATCATTAACACATCTGTGGAGGGAACAGGGTCTTCCACTAAGTCTGCTATGGGGCATCTGCTTAGGCCGTCTGCATGATTGATTTCCTTCCCCCCCTTGTGGGTGAGCTCATACTGATACCCTGAGAGGAAAAGAGCCCATCTGATTAGTCTTGGAGACATGAAAGGTGGAGTGGGCTTGTTGGGGGCTAGCAGGCCTAGTAAGGGTTTGTGGTCAGTGACTAGCTCAAAGCTTCTTCCAAAAATGTAATTGTGAAACTTCTTTACCCCTGCCACTAATGCTAGAGCCTCCTTGTCTAACTGGCTATAATTCCTTTCTGTGCTGGTCATGGTTCTAGAAAAAAATGCTATTGGGGCCTCTGTCTTATTAGGTAGAACGTGAGCTAGGACTCCTCCTATGCCGTACGGCGAAGCGTCGCACGTGAGCCTAATGGGTAGTGAAGCACTATATTGGACTACTACACTTTTAGAGGTTAATAAATTTTTAATTTGAGAAAAAGCTTCACGTTCAGTTTTCCCCCATGTCCAGCGGGCTTCCTTCTGGAGTAAACGATGGAGAGGCTCTGCTACTGTTGCCTTCTGCTTTAAAAAAACGGAGTAAAAATTAAGGAGGCCCAAAAATGCTTGCAACTCATTCTTATCTCGTGGCTCTGGGGCTTCTCTAATTGCTCTCAGCTTCTCTGTTGTGGGGTGGATACCTTCCTTATCTATTTTATATCCTAGGAATTCTATACTGTTGGTTCCCCAGACACATTTATCAGGCTTGATTCTTAAACCTTTGTCCTGTAACCTCTTAAGTACTTCCCTTATTCTTTTGTTTACTTGTTCCTGGTTTTCCCCTGCAATTAAGATGTCATCAAAGTATGGAATGGCCCCATTTACCCCTGACAATAGGCGTTCCATAATGCTCTGGAATATTCCTGGGGCTATGCTTACCCCAAACTGTAACCTCGTGCATTTGAAAGCCCCCCTGTGGGTTACAATTGTTTGAGCGTTTGCTGTTTGTTCATCGACCGGAAGTTGCTGGTAAGCCTGCGCCAGGTCGATCTTTGCGAACCTTTTCCCCTCCCCCAGGGAGTGTAGCAGTTGTTGCACAACCGGGATGGGGTAGGGGTGGTGTTGGAGTGCCTTGTTTAGGGTCGATTTGTAATCAGCGCAAACTCTTAACGAGCCATCTGGCTTCAGAGGGGTAACTATGGGAGTTTCCCATGGCCCCTGCTCCACAGGGACCAAAATACCTTGGCTAATGAGTTTGTCCAGCTGTATGTCTAGTTTGGGGAGGAGCGGCAGGGGGACCCTGCGAGGTTTTAGTCTGATCGGTGGGACCTTGGGGTCAATAGAGAAAGATATAGGGGGCCCCTTATACAATCCCAGTGTGGGGCTGAACACCTCAGGGAACTCTTTCACAAAGTTAGGCATATCATAACAGTTTACATTACACACACCCGAAATCTCGATCCCCAGTGGTTCCATCCATGCTAAACCCAGAAGAGAGTGTTTGGCCCCTGTTACAATAAGCATGGGAAGGGTACATTTAACATTCTTGAATGCGATAGGTACATTTGCTGTTCCCAGGACCGAGATTACTCCCCCCTGAAAGTCTCTAATCACCAAAGAGGTTTGATTTAGGTCAGCCTTAGATACATTAGGCATATACAGTTTAAATTTTTCCCAGGGCATGATGGTATATCTAGAGCCCGTGTCCAGCTCCATTGAGCAAGGTTGGTTATTGAGTAACAGTGATATAACAATTTTAGCCCCTTTTTTGGTTGCCGTGTTATTCACGGAAAATTGAGAGTTACCTCTATAGTAGTCGCGGTTAGCGGTTGAGTAGTTCCTTTGACCCGCGTTGCGGAATGGTCTCCTTTCTCGCGCTTGGGGGGTCTGGTTTTGAGGTCGCTGGTATTGCGGTGTGGCAAATGTTTCCTCTGGCGCTGTTGCTCTGCATGCGATGGCGATGTGGCCTCTCCGGTTGCAACGGCGGCATGTAGCGTCTCGGAAGGGGCATCGATGGCGTTGGTGATTTCCCCGGCAGCCCGCGCAGGGGGCTGGGTGAGTAGCTCTCAGGTGTCTCGGCTGGTCTTGCACCAGGAGGCAGTTGTCTCCGCTGGGAATTTGTTGGCTGTTGTCTGTTTCCACGGCGCTGGGAGACGCGGAGTCGATTTTTGCAATGAGTTCTCGCCTTCCGTGCTCTTTCAATTCTCTCGCCGCTGCGTCGGCTGCTTCTGTGGTTTGCGCCAGTTTAATCACGGTTTGTAGGCTCGGCTCTTCTTCGGTGAGGAGTTTATTTCTCACCGTGCTGTTTTTCATGCCGAAAACCAAGGCGTCGGTGAGGCGAGCTTCCGGGTCTTTAAACTTGCATTGGGCAAGTACCGTTCGAAGCCGCGTTGTAAACTGGCTGATCGACTCGGTTTCCCTCTGAGCCATCATGTGGAATTGATGCCGAAAAACCATGGCTGGTTTGGTCGGCTTGAAATGGCTCGCCAGTTTTTGTTGTAGGACGTCCCACGCTGTGGCTCTTGCTTGTTCCGGTTCGGTGAGAGTTTGGGCAAGTCTACGGATTTCTGCGCCGCAGTAGTTAAGGAAAATAGCCCGTTTGCGATCGGCTTCGGCGTCCTGCATTCCCGCCGCCTCGAGGAAGATCTCGAAGGTGGCCATGTACTCGTCCCATGTCGATTTCTCGGGATCGAAAAGTTCCGGAGCCTGGCCGATCTGGATTTTGTCCATGTTGCACGCGAAGTTTCTTCCGTCCGTTCGTCGCCAGTGAAGTAGACCCAGAGACAGGGTTTTGAGCAATCGGTACTTTTATTCAGCTCAGAGAACAAGTGACAGCTCAGCAAGGTAAAGTGACAATTCAGCGAGTACCGACTGACTCTGGCTGGAGAAACCGCCCCTTTTATATATTTGCGGTTCCCGCCAAAGCCAGAGCCGGCCGCGCCTGAGCCAATCAGGAGCGACTTCCTGCTTGGGCTCAGACAGCGCTGAAAGAGGAACAAACTATTTACAGAGTTACAAGGTAGCCATTACAGGATACAACACCCAGGATTTTGAAAATATGAATAATGTGCCGTGGCTCAAAAAAGGTTGGGAAACACTGGTCTGGAGGACAGAAGGAAAAGGGGGGACATGATCAAAACATTTAAATATATTAAAGGGTTAAATAAGGTCCAGGAGGGGAGTGTTTTTAATAGGAAAGTGAACACAAGAACAAGGGGACACAATCTGAAGTTAGTTGGGGGAAAGATCAAAAGCAACCTGAGAAAATATTATTTTTCTGAAAGAGTAGTAGATCCTTGGAACAAACTTCCAGCAGACTTGGTAGATAAATCCACAGTAACTGAATTTAAACATGCCTGGGATAAACATATATCCATCCTAAGATAAAATACAGAAAATAGTATAAGGGCAGACTAGATGGACCATGAGGTCTTTTTCTGCCGTCAGACTTCTATGTTTCTATGTTTCTATTAATTATGTTCAAATAGCATATCTTGTAAACATCTTAGTAAGTATAATATCAACATATTTGACACTATTTTTGTCTAGATGGCTTTAAAACCACCTTTCAACCTTATGTAGAAAGAAAGTAGTATACAAATATCATTTTGGTAATCCTTAAGTACAAAGGACTATTTTAAAACTTTTTAAATGTTACAGCATAGTAAATATTATATTATTAGTAGTAGCAGTGGCGGTATTGTTTAGTTTTTTTTATCTGCCTTCAGATTATATTCCAGTCTGAATCTCATAAAAGTCCTCTATATATCAGACATTTGTGAATCACTGTGTGGTGTATTTGCCATCATAATTAAGAAATATTATGTATGGAAATGCAGTAGGCATAACTTATATCTAATGTGATATAACATTAGACAGATACTTTTGCATGTTTAAAAAATTTGTAGGTTTATTAGGCCTTCATTATTTTGTTTAATGTATATGTTTTCTTCATCAAAGTGGTTTACATATTAAAAATTATACATTATTTTTGGAAAATGAAGCCTTTAAAATTAATTTCCCATTTGTAATAGCCTTAGTGAACTTAAAGAGTTAGAACTTGACCTATTAAACCTACAATAGAAGTATTTATAATCATGACATACTGTACATCAACACACCATTATTTTAAAATATGTTTTGCTGGTTCATTTTTCTACAAATGGATCATTTAGTTTAGCAATCACTGATAAGCTTGTGTTCAACTCACTGAGTTAATTCTGGAAATACAATAACATAATTTCAGGCTGTGACTATACTGTACAGTGTATTATTTGATTTTTTAAAGTAATAAATATAAATCTATTTTGAATAAAACGGCGGTCAATATAAACAGTCAGCAAGAGGAAGTTTAATTTGCTACTCTACAGCTATAAGTTTGTCAAAATTATTCTTTCTAAATATAATCAGAAAGGAGGGATGGACATGGAAATTCCATTTGTGCCAGCCTAAAGTTTTGTTTTGTTTTTTCTTAGTATAATTTGTTTCTTAAGATAAGATCCTTTTTTTATGAAACTGAGTAATGGGGGAAGAAGAACTAAATAAGGTATGCTATGATTTTAAGTCAAAATAGACTGGTGATCTTTATTGTTATATTTCTTTTTTAATCCGTGATGTGCTATTGCTTTGAACGTTACATTTGTTATGTCCATCATTGGGTTGATACAGTTCAATTTTCAATTTTGACACAGTATAAAACATTGAGTTTACGGCTGGCTACCATATGCATGCAAGCTCTTGATAGTTGATGACTCACTACCAAACATATAAACTGACTGCTGAAAAGGAATGTTAAAAATTAAAGTGGATGATCTAATACTGTCCAATCGTGGAAGCATTAAAAAACGGGCGTTTGTGGTATTAGGCTCTGCAAAATGTAGTTGGCCATTCAGGAGCTGTGCAACTCTCTCTTGCAGTTTAAGCATCTTATAACATTGGGTCCTCACTTTGTGGCTCTCAATGACACCGGAAAATGATTGCATTGAGCCTCCAAATGTCTTTGTGGCCACTTTAAAGGGGAAAGAGCATCTAATTTACTTGGCTTACAATTCTAGCCACAACATCAAGGAATAAACTACTCAAGACTCATTTATACCGCCAGGCATGGGGGAGTTGAGATAGCTCTTCCCCCTAGGCCATTACAAGTTATGCATGGTATGTTTGTGTGTATGTTTGGTTTTATAATAGGGGTTTTTAGTTGTTTTTTATTATTGGATTGTACATGTTGTGTTTATTATTGTTCTTAGCCGCCCCGAGTCTGCGGAGAGGGGCGGCATACAAATCCAATAAATAATAATAATAATAATAATAATAATAATAATAATAATAATTATTATTATTATTATTATTATTATTATTATTAAGCTCCCCCCCCGAGTTTACTTTTGCAGAAACAAGTCCTGTTTCTAATTATTAAATAGGATACTGAAAATTATCTTCCTAAACCTTTCCTTGAAGAATTTAGACAAAAAACAAAGAAGTAACCCTCATCTGTTAATTTAGCAGTATGTTTTTGTAAGTTTTTTATTTTTTAAGTGTCAATGTTGTTCCAGATTTGCTATATAAAATCTTTGGAGAAGCTTTCATGGCATTTTGCTGCCGAGAACTATGGGTGGATTCAAATCATGTTTGTCATTTTCTCCATTCATAATGGCATTAGCAGTCATCCGATAATGATAATCGTTAAGGTAGACTTAAGAAGGTCATGCTCGACTTAAAGAGACAAGATTTAATGTCATATGACACAAGATTTGCAAGGGAACCCTATCAAGATCTTGGGCCAAGCAGCAGTACAAATGAAATTTTAAAAACGTCAGAGGGAACCTGACACTAACAGCCATTGAAGAACCTAGACCAATGCTCCTGGGGGTTGAATGATCCATAAGAGTCTGCACTAAAAGATAACCATTAATAAAGCATTGCAACCTAATGCTTACCGGGTGGCAGTAGTACAGCACCTTTTACACTCACTTGGACAAGGGAAATTTTTTGCCAAGCTGGATTTAGCTCAGGCATACCAACATTTGTCTGTGGATGAAGCAATATCAGAGGCACAAAACATTATGACTCATAGGGGGGCATTTAGATGCAATTGGTTACAATTTGGAGTAAGCGTGGCCCTGGGGTTGTTCCAGGGTATGATGGAACAGCGCCCCAACTGGGGTAGCTGGATTAGATAAACGTTTAGGAGTGTCGGGTTAATGTTAGCATTCCAAATAACATCAGAGAAATAAATCAGAGTCCAAATCTTGGCCTTCTTCCAAGTTCCAATTTATTAACAGAGCTATGTTGATTATGAACTGTAGTCAACCCAATACTAACTTCTGCAGTTCTCCACCCAGGTTAAGTTTCATCCCTCATCCCCACAACCGCAAGTTCATCACATGGACCACTTTGGTTCTCTCAACATCCACGGTCCTCCCCTGTACTTTTGGCTGGTGCTGAACAAAGAATGACCTTGAATCTCTGGAAAGAATTTGTTCTTTCCCTCTCATGCAACCATCCCTCGCCAATTCCTCCCCAATTCCTCGAATACAGCTCATCTGTCTGGAACCCACACCACATTTCGGACATCAACACCCTAAAAAATGTCCAACAATACTTCACCAGAAAAGCCCTTCACTCCACCACTCGAAACAGAATAACCTACGAAATTAGACTTACAATCCTGGGTCTAGAAAGCCTAGAACTACAACGTCTTAAACATGATCTAAGTATTGCCCACAAGATCATATACTGCAACATCCTGCCTGTCAACAACTAGTTCAGCTTCAACCGCAATAACACCAGAGCACGCAACAGGTTCAAACTTAATATCAACCGCTCCAAACATGACTGTAAAAAATATGACTTTAGCAATCGAGTTGTTGAAGCATGGAACTCATTGCCGGACTCCGTGGTGTCAACCCCCAACCCCCAAGATTTTCCCCTTAGACTATCCACGATTGACCTCACCCGGTCCTTAGAGGTCAGTAAGGGGTGAGAATAAGTGCACTAGTGTGCCTTTTGTCCCCTGTCCAATTGTCTCTCCTATACTTTATTTATCTTTTCTTCCATTCATATATCCTTTCCTCTACTCTTCATTGACGTATTCTATTCTCATATCTTTTCTTCTATCCTTTCCCTGATATTTACTACTACATGTTTTTATTCTCTTTAACTTTCAATTTGTATTGGACAAAATAAATAAACAAATAAATAAATAAAATTCCCACATTACTTTTCTACTTGTGTCAGGCCAAAGTCTCTAATGCAAAATGATGGCTTCACCCTGATAGGCTGGTTGCCTTCAGCAAGTCCTTAAAAGCGGCTTGCCCGGAGCCAGCTGGCATTCAGTATTCACTACAGCTTGGATAGAAATAAAGTGCTGAACTGTTCCTGTGACTCTTCATTCTTCACTCCAGCACGAATCTAACACTAAAAAAATACTTTATTGCAACAAACACCTTCTCCAAATAATAGGCTATTGCTCAAGAATTGCATAATCTCCACCCTTGCAAAGGGATGTTGCCATATAAATGTCTCTTTGATATTCAGTTCTTCATTTCAGTCTGTTAACATTCAGGTTACACCCATCTTCCCACTCTTGTATTAGCATTTGCTTTTGTAACCTCAAAAGTCTGGATGGGTGATGTTGCCTCTTGATTTCAGCACCAGGGTGTGGCTAAATTAACACAGATATTATCAATTGCCAAGTTTGAAGATCTTTGCTTTATACAATGTGTAAATACCAAGGTATCTTGGAACAGCAATACTGTCAGGTATTCTACAAAATAAGGCCAAAAGTAAAGGACTGAAGGACCACCTCAATTAGTTCTTCCAACCAATTCAGAAGTTATTTAAAAATCTGAGCCTATTTTAATGGTTGAGATATATTCTTAATATAAATGGGGGGATTTATTTAAAGGAGGAAAAGGTTGCTTTTCCTATCTATCTATCTATCTATCTATCTATCTATCTATCTATCTATTTATTGTTAGAGTTGGAAAGGACCATGCAGGTCATCAAGTCCAACCCCCTGCCTAAGCAGGAACCCTATAGCATCCCAGCCAAATGGCAGTCCAATTTCCTCTTTAAAATGTCCAGAGTATTGGAGTTCACAACGTCTGCTGGTAGGTTGTTCTACTGGTTGATCGTTCTGACCGTCAGGAAGTTCTTCCTTATTTCCAGGTTGAATCTCTCCTTTGTCAGCTTCCAGCCGTTGTTCCTCGTCCGGCCCTCCGGTGCCCTGGAGAATAAAGTGATCCCCTCCTCTCTGTGGCAACCCCTCGTATACCTGTAGACTGCTATCATGTCCGCTCTGGCCCTCCTTTTCTCTAGGCTATCCATGCCCAGTTCCCGCAGTCTCTCTTCGTAAGTCTTGGTTTCTAGACCCCTGATCATTTTGGTTGCTCTTTTCTGCACCTTCTCCAGAGTTTCAATGTCTTTTTTGAAGTGTGGTGACCAGAACTGAACACAGTACTCAATCATTTAATCATGGCAACCTGTTCAGAGAAAGTCCTCCCTGAATGTTCTGCCTCAGAGTGGTATCAGGTGCACAAACAAAGGGTAGTCAATCAAATATTCTATTTCTAAGCAAGATGAAGAAAAACTTTTGCCTCTGGTAACAAGAATTGGTGGTTTTGGCCAATGTTAATCCATCTCTTTTAAAGACGAGTCCCTTAAAGCAAGAGAACTCTAGATATTCTTAAGGCTTAATAGAATTTTATGGTCATTCTGTACTATCTGAAAAAAACCCTGTACCTAATTAAAATAACTGAAATGAAGTTTGTGTGTATGTGTGTGAGAGAGATGGGGGGGAGGGAGGGAGGGAGGGAAAGTGGAGGGAGTGAAGGAGAGAGATTCGGTTACCAAAGCACCAAAGTGGTTTGCAATGGAAAAATCCATTTCTGTTTTAAATCTGAACATAATTTGTCTTCCATTACCATCCGGTCCACTACATCTTCAGCAGTCTAATTGCGGATGATCTAGGACAAATGTATATTTAATAAATTTGAACTGGTGTCTTAAATCTTCAGTTCTTGATATCAATATGATGGTTTGTATAATTCCAATTTTAATAAATTTAGATTGCATTAGCAGTGTATCATCTGAACAGCAATGCCATAGCACCTGCTGTTATTCTAGATTTGCAAATTAAGTTGCTCTGAATTGAAAGAATAGGATTTTTTCAAGTAAATGGTTAGAATTAGAACTCATTGACTGACTTTCAGAGATCCAAAATGTGTTAAAAGTTAAATGTCTTATAGAAACATGAGCCCTGTAGACTAACAAAAATATTTAAAAATAAAAATATCAGTATTACAGTCAGAAAAGCAGACCATCTTTAAATGCTGCTGATGTAGAAGTACTTGCCTGATTGATTAGAATCAATTTGATACAAATAGTAAGCAACAACAACAGACATTTAAGGGACCGTAGAGGTCTTCTAGTCTACCCCAGCCCCTTTGGGCAGGAGACCCTACACTACTTCAGACAAATGGTTATCCAACATTTTCTTTAAAACACTGGAAGTTTTTAAAATGTTGGATAACCATTTGTCTAAAATAGTGTAGAGTCTCCTGCCCAAACGGGGTTGGACTAGAAGACCTCCAAGGTCCTTTAAAAGTCTGTTGTTGTTGTTGTTGTTGTTGTTGTTGTTTACTATTTATCAAATTGATTCTAATCACTCAGGCAACTACTTCTACATCAGCAGTGTTTAAAGATGGACTCTTTTTCTATCTTTACTCCTGACTTTGTTTAAAGATGAGGAGGATATTTTTCAGTGCTAATGCTGGTATCATGCATATCATATATAATTTAAGAATTATTAAGGAGGGGGGAAAGTCACATCTTTGGGAAGCATTTAAACCTAACACCATTATCTTCTGTGCCTTTAAGCAGGATAAAACCCAATTATGGACAATTGCAGAAGAACCAGAATGGCTTAAGTGATGAAACAGTGATGCTTCAAATATTGAACTGACTTACCTGTGTGGAAATTGGGATTCAAATACTAAAGCTAAGTTTTGTCTCTTGATATCATCTTGTGTATTATCCAGTTTGCATCATTTGGTTTTACAATCAGTACAGGAACTAATCCTGTATTTATATACTCTTGGCTGAGATGTTTTAGTTTCATAGTTAATAGAAGACTAATATAAAGCTTCATTGTGAGTTTTTAACAATTTCTATATTGCACTAGATTTCTATATACAGTGTATGCTAATATTCACCATGTTTCCATATTGCTTAGATTATTCTTTTAGCATGAATATTTCAGTATTGATATATACTTTTGTCAGTTTTTATGTTACAAATATGTAATGTACTTTCAGAAGTATATGAATAGCCACAGCATCTATGTGAAAAATATATGAATGATATTAAGCAGTTTTTCTTTATGATGTCTGTCTTTTAATATTACCTTTTCAAAATACTAATCAAATTGTTAGTCAATTCCCACAACCTATAACCTTACATTTAAATTGTCCAGTAAAAACCTCAGAATAAAACTGTTAAAAAGTGGATTAATTTAAAGTTTTTATTTTACATTGTTTCTTGAAATTTTAGAATTTGGATTAATAGTGAAGACAAAATACTATGAAGGATACAGTACAGAGTTGAACGGGACCTTGCAGATCATCTAGTCCAACCACCTACCCAAATTGAAGACTCTACCTCTATCTAGGATTGAACTCACAATCTCCTGATTGTGAGATAAAAGTTCCACCTCTAGGACAGAGCAGCTGGGGATAATGCTATACATTAAAATCAACTTTTGGGAGGGACATTAGTAAAGGAACTCACTGATCTATCTCTTTTCAAACAAGCTTTTCTTTTGTTTTCCAGATTACAGAAATACAAAACTAGATTAAAGATTAGGAGAGATGAATTGATATATTCTAGCTGCTTTGACCAAAGAAATACTTATTTCAGGGTCATATAAAAAGTTTATTTATTTATGCAAAAACCTGACAAAATTTGTTGTGTTTTTTTCCCCTTCATCTTTACAGATAATCTTCATGGGAAATACAAAGTGTATCATATCAAAATATTAAAATAAGACTTATATCAAGGAAAGTGTAAGAAATCATATATTGTTCAACAGCTAAAATGTTATTGTTGGAGATATAGAAGATGAACAATTCTCACTCATAGTGTAAATAAGTGTAATAAGTGTAAAGTGGGTTTAAGTGGGTTTATCTGGTTATTATGAAGTGCACTTAAGTTTACATTGGATGGTGGAAAATGAAGACTGGGGCACTTGATAAAATTCATGAAGGAAAGCAAGCAGTGGTGAGAGCTACTTACCTCCCGTACCAGTTTGGAAGTGCGCATGCACAGAAGGTTAAAAAAAAGAAAATGGTGACATCTGGGTGGGTGGGCAAAGTCTCACCCAGCCACCGCTACCGGTTCTCCAAACCACTGGTCACCACCACTACCAGTATGCCCAGTATGGGCCAAACCGGCAGCATTTCACTCCTGGCAACAAGTAACAATTGCCAACACACACAGGAGAGTTGTACTTTTTGTGATTGACCACCAATGACAATAGGGATTTAAGAAGCAAATTGGTACATAACCTCACTAAATTCACACAAATTATTTAGCTTTACTAGATAAATGGTCAAAGCAATGGAAACTGCAGTTTAATGTTTCCAAATGTAAAATAATGCACTTGGGGAAAAGGAATCCTCAATCTGAGTATTGCATTGGCAGTTCTGTGTTAGCAAAAACTTTAGAAGAGAAGGATTTAGGGGTAGTGATTTCTGACAGTCTCAAAATGGGTGAGCAGTCTGGTCGGGCGGTAGGAAAAGCAAGTAGGATGCTTGGCTGCATAGCTAGAGGTATAACAAGCAGGAAGAGGGAGATTGTGATCCCCTTACATAGAGCGCTGGTGAGACCACATTTGGAATACTGTGTTCAGTTCTGGAGACCTCACCTACAAAATTGAACGGGTCCAAAGACGGGCTACAAGAATGGTGGAAAGTCTTAAGCATAAAACATATCAGGAAAGACTTAATGAACTCAATCTGTATAGTCTGGAGGACAGAAGGAAAAGGGGGGACATGATCAAAACATTTAAATATGTTAAAGGGTTAAATAAGGTCCAGGAGGGAATTGTTTTTAATAGGAAAGTGAACACAAGAACAAGGGGACACAATCTGAAGTTAGTTGGGGGAAAGATCAAAAGCAACGTGAGAAAATATTATTTTACTGAAAGAGTAGTAGATCCTTGGAACAAACTTCCAGCAGACGTGGTTGGTAAATCCACAGTAACTGAATTTAAACATGCCTGGGATAAACATATATCCATTGTAAGATAAAATACAGGAAATAGTATAAGGGCAGACTAGATGGACCATGAGGTCTTTTTCTGCCGTCAGTCTTCTATGTTTCTATTTTTCTAAATGGTACATATGTGTGATGAATGATCATCTGGCAAAGGATGGTTCCTGGTAACAACATATTTTGCTCTTTAGCTTCATTTCCACTGAATAAAAAGATGGTAGAAGAATGTAGGACATTTACCATCGTATTAGCATGTGATCAAAATTCAGAGGTTAGGCAACTGACTCATATTTATGACAGTTGCAGTGTCCCAGAGTCATGTGCTCACATTTTCTGACCTTAAATTCGGAAGCCAGATTCACTTAACAACCGTGTGACTAACGTAACAAATGCATTGATTCACTTAGCAACTGTGGACAAGAAAGATTGCAAAATGATACAAAATTCACTCAACACGCCTCACTTAAAAACAGAATTTTTGGGTGATCCTAAATTTAAGATTACCTATATTAACCCATGTAGTATGTAATATTGTTACTTATCCTTCTTATCTTCTTTACTCACCCCACCTTATTGATATTACTATGATTATCATTATTCCATGACTTTGCATGTACACTAAGAGCTTCTGCACCAGAGACAAATTCCTTGTATGTCTAATAATACTTTTATTTTTTATTATTATTATTATTTATTGGATTTGTATGCCGCCCCTCTCCCCTGTCCAAATAAAGTGTTCAATTCAATTTAAATAGTATATTAACTTTAAATTGTCTGCTTGATAGCTAAATCCTATCCTATCTGAGAAACAAAGTTGATGAAACATTATGTCCCTGTAGCCTTAATGCAAGAGTAGTTTCAGGAAAGCAACTGGTGGGTTCCCCCAATTTTCCCCCAACAAAGATCATTCAACAACAGGGAAAGCCACCAACAGCTTTTCTGAATCTGAAGAATATCAGGAGATTTTCATCCTACTTCACCCTGCATATTGCTGGAGAGACGGAGTAACGACACGGACACAAGAGCTGGATTTAAACTGGGTCATTTTTATTAACATAAACTTGCATAATTTATTCATTAAATTTGCATATATTAGCATAATCAACTATGACCCGGAAATGGACCTGCAGGGTCAAACAAATACTTCCGGGGCGGAAATGACGTTATGACAAAAAACTTCCTGGGCAACTCATGGGCGTATCTCGATGCAAGTCCAGGTGAGGGACCAGTCCATCACCTGCGACCCTGCCATGCTTTGCATGAGGGGGGTCCCACCGGCTACCCCGAATCCGGGAATTAAAGGTGCAGGACCCAAAGACAGGTTCCCCCCAGCTGTTCAGGCAGACACTCCCTCCATGAGCTTGCGGAGAACCTGTCAATCATCCCCAAAGATGCCCAAGGGAGAACGCGCGGTTGCTAAACCACCCCAATTTTCCGCCCCTAACCTGCCTACCCAAATGACCAAAGGTAAGCCAATTAACCTAATAAATGCAAGCACCCCCTAATCGCACATCCATCTCCTCAGTGTGGAATGGGCGAAAAAACAGCCCGGCTAAGAGGCAGAACTGCAAAAAATTCCCATTCGGCCCCCTAATGGCGACCCCTAAGCACACTGCAAAATAGGGAGGGCGGGCGGGTGTCTGCTCGTGGCTTGCTGTCCGGGCGAAAAGGAAGAGCCCCGGGCCTGCTCGCCCTTATATAGGGCAAGCAGGCCCCGCCCGGGCCAATCAGCAGCCGGGCCAAGCAGGCCCGAACTCCCGAGCGAAGTCTCATCTCGCGAGACTTCGCTCGGGATTCAAGATGGCGGCCGCCATGAGGGTCCGGTGTCTCCCAGTCCCTCCAGCAAAGCCTGCTGCCGGGTAAGTCCGGCGCTGCAATTTATTCCAGGTCTGTGATCTGTCATTTGAGCAAAGGGGCACTTAGATTATATGGGCTGAAGTAATTAACAACTATAGTAAAAATCAATGCCAAACACTGTCCTCGACTGATGTTACAAGAAAAGTGTTTTTAATAGAAAAGTGAACACAAGAACAAGGGGACACAATCTGAAGTTAGTTGGGGGAAAGATCAAAAGCAACATGAGAAAATATTATTTTACTGAAAGAGTAGTAGATCCTTGGAACAAACTGCCAACAGATGTGGTTGGTAAATCCACAGTAACTGAATTTAAACATGACTGAGATAAACATATATCCATCCTAAGATAAAATACAGGAAATAGTATAAGGGCAGACTAGATGGACCATGAGGTCTTCTTGTGCCGTCAATCTTCTATGTTTCTATGTTTCTAAAAGGGTCCAGCAAGCTCCTTGAATGGGCAAATTCCACCAAAGTAATAAAAATTAAAAACTCTACCAAAGTAATAAAATGTAAAAGCAAAGCTTATTGTTGGTAGCAGCAGTGCGGAACTCATTGGTAGCAAAATCAGCAACACAAATTGTCCAAAACCTCCTCTGTTTACTGATTTGAACCAACTTTCTCCATACCATAGATCTACTTCTCTTTTTAAAGCATAGGTCTAGTGCAGTATCCATATAAGAAGTCTGCACAGTACTTGACATGTGTTTCAAAAAGTATTACTCTTGCATTTCATAAGCAGATGTATCTATGGAAGCCAGATGTTCATCCACTCCCTATAGCCATGCCAAAATGGAACAAGTGCCCAGCAACAAGAAGTGAGACTTTAGTGCAATTAATAGGAGCTTGGTAAATCCAAATTCTTGATACATCAACAATTAGTATCATTGATGAAGCCTGCTAGATCAAATACGTGGCAAAATTTCTAATGGGTGAAGAAACACCCCCCCCCTAACTTAAAACTAGACTCATCAAAAATAATGCTAAGCTGCCTCAGCTCTGGATTTGGAATTAAATGAAGGCATCACAAGAACATGTCATATAAAAATAGCTACCAGCAGAATTGGGTGTCACAAGTGGTTCACCTAGAACCGAAAATGTGAACATGCGTGCAGCATCAAAAAATGGCAATTAAAAAGGGCAGGATAGCACCAGGGCAGGTGGGTAGGCCTAACTGGTCTGAACTGGCAGTAGCCCACTTCTGGTTACCAGGGTATAATTGGGTGCAAATAGAGAGCTGTAAAAAGGAACTCTGAGATAACGTGCACCTTATAATTATTAAAAGAAACCAAAACTTACAGACATTATGTCTGTTTCTTTTAATGCCTCATTTCAATTTTAGTATACAGTTATTTCAAAGTACTTGGCTCTTTCAGACAAAATGGCCTTTTTTCCAAGTTGCATATACAAGTAGCAGCTGGACGAGTAGTTGAATTTACAGTGGTACCTCTACTTACGAACTTAATTCGTTCTGTGACCAGGTTCTTAAGTAGAAAAGTTTGTAAGAAACACTTTTTCCCATAGGAATCAATGTAAAAGCAAATAATGTGTGCGATTGAGGAAACCACAAGGAGGGTGGAGACCCTGTTTCCTCCCAGGAGATTCCTAGAGAGGCCCCATGGAGGCTTCTCCCTGCCTTTTCTGGCCCTGTTTCCTCCCAGAAGATTCCTAGAGAGGCCCCACGGAGGTTTCTCCCTGCCTTTTCCTGTTACAGTTTCGGAGGCTCCGGTTTGTAAGTGGAAAATGGTTCTTGAGAAGAGGCAAAAAAATCTTGAACACCCGGTTCTTATCTAGAAAAGTTCATACATAAAGGCGTTTGTAGGTAGAGGTACCACTGTACATCAATACTGTTGCTTTAACAGCCTTATCTGAAGTAGCAGGTTATATTAAGGGTCTCAGGAAAAACTGTGTGGTATACCTAATTCTACCTTCCAACAGAGGAACCAGCTGGAGAGAAACAATCTAAGAAGATATCAGTACTGCTCCTAAGCACTGCCACCTGAGGTAACCTTTGCTTTATCTAGTCATATGGGCGATTTCAAAATAATCAGTTTTAAGCAGATTAAAAATCAATAGAGACTGTATCTGAAATTCTGAAGTACCAAGTTGATTTAATGGCAAAATAAATTGAAAGACAGTATACTCTTTATGTAACAAATATATGTTATTGTAACATGAAATATTGCATTTTTAACTTAGTATGTATATATAGAGTTATCAAGAAATCGATTTCTTGAAGTTATTGAAAGAGAATATAGCAATCATATAGCGGGGTTCTTGAGAAGCAAATTCTCTGAATTTGAAAAAAAAATGCACTAGCACTTAAAACATAAAGGAGTAATTTCCCCCAAAATAAACTTATGGGAACCTTTTTTTTATGCACATAATGAACTTCTAAGATGATCTGAGTGGAACTGAAATTCAATAATGGTCTCTTAAAAACAAGTCACTCTGGACTTTGATTGCTTTATAGATAAAATGTATAGTTCATTATATGATACAAAAAAGAGAACTAGCCTCAGAATTAACAGATTCTTTCCATTTAATAGTACCACAGTACATAACCATGCAAAGGTACATTCTGTTTATTTTTGAAACTAAAAATAGAATTAAACTGAAATGAAGACATTTAAGGAGAAAATCATGTGCAAACTTTCCTGAGGAGAAGCTACTCCTTTTGGATAGTCATGAAAGTGATGGCAATGTTTATTTATTTATTTATTTATTTTGTCCAATACACAATGAGGGTTTTAGTGGGTATATATCTATATACACATAGTAAAATGTGTATATAGATATAAAATACATGATGAAGGTTATAGAGGAGATACTCATAGTAAAATATATCTAAGAAATAATAGAAAAGAAGATATAGTAATAGAACAATGCAAGAATAGAAGAAGAGATATAGGAATAGAAGAAAGGTATAGGAGATATAGGAGAGCAATAGGACAGGGGACGGAAGGCACTTTAGTGCACTATCCCAAAGCAAATATCTAATTTATATGAATCCATGGATCATTGGCAAGGTTTAACTCCTGTAATTATTTGGCAGGATTCAGTGAGAATTGCATCCTGGTAAATATAAACAGGATTGCATTCAAATAGGCTTCTGAACAGATATGGTTTAAATTTCCTGGGAAAACTGCAACTTATCTGCAGGTCTTTCTGAGACTGAATTGAATGCATTTCAGAGTAAACATGCAGAGAAATATAGCAATAACAATAACATTTAGACTGCTTAATATTGCTTTAAGTAGTTTACAGAGTCAGCACATTGCCCCTCATTGGTTCTCACTTTACTGACCTCAGAATGATAGGCGGCTGAGTCAACCTTGAGCTGGTCAGAATCAAACTCCTGGAGTAAGCAGTGAGTTAGCCTGCAGTACTACATTCTAACCACTGAGCCATCATGGCTGTTAAAAACTTGTTAATATCATGTTAAATTATTATTATTATTATTATTATTATTATTATTATTATTATTATTACTATTACTATTATTATTATTATTATTACTATTATTATTATTATGTCAATACAACACATCAAACGAGATCACTATGCTGGATTTCGTATTTCATCACCAGTCGGTTGCTTCCTAAGCACCTAGGACTGCGTGATGTAGCGGCGAATTATGTTTGCCGATCCCAGTAAAGCGGCCTTTTGCAATTGACAGGTGGAGATTTTGTCAATTCCGATGGTTTTCAAATGTCTGCTGAGATCCTTTGGCACTGCACCCAGCGTGCCAAGGACCACTGGGACCACTTTCACTGGCTTATGCCAGAGTCATTGCAGCTCGATTTTTAGATCTTTGTATTTCAATAATAATAATAATAATAATAATAATAATAATAATAATTATTATTATTATTATTATTATTATTATTATTATTATTATTAGATTTGTATGCTGCCCTTCTCTGAAGACTCGGGGCAGCTCACAGGATACAATGTAAACAATACAACAACAAATGTAATCAGTTAAAAATTACAAACTAAAAATCCAATATATTAAAATTAATCAGCCAATTCATTCACAACTACACATCTCATTTAGTAAAGGGGATGGGGGAGCTTTTGTTCTAAGTAACATTGTAAATATTTCTAAATATAGTATTTTCTGGCGTGGAAATTAATTGTCCAAATTCCATACAGTTAAAGCTGTATGAACAATGGGTTTTTTCTCTTAAAATTTACCTAAATAATAATAAACAGACAGACAGACAGATAGTAGAGAATTCTTATCATTGAAATCAAAAGCACAAGCAAAATAAATATATATAAACTCCATTTCTTTTGTCTAGTTCTTCCAAACTGTATGCTTTTCATTAAACACTGTAAATCTCAGAATATAGAGAAATGATATTTTAAACAATTCGTCTGAATCTACAGTGTTACAGCAACATCAATAATCTATTATTGCATTTCAGTGAGCCTTAATTGTAATTAAAGTCATATTAAAATAATTGTCTTTCCATGTAAGAAGTACTGCTAGGTACAGAACTATATGCTGGTATTTCAAAAGCTAATGATCATTAGCTTTTACCTATGATGGAAACATTTGTTAATATATCTAAGAAGAACTGCCTGTGTCTTTTCCAAATTAAGACAACAGTTTTCCAAATTAAATGGAGCAGTATAAAAACAGGACAATACTAGTATTTTAGATAGAGATCAAAATTATTAATCAAAGTGTAATCTACACATTGCATGCTTGCAAATTTTACAAAAGGAATGCCTGATCTATTTAAATTGTGTGCAGTGATTAAGATTAGACATACTGAAAGTATTTGTTAAAATGACTGTGATCATTTCACTAAATATGAATTATATGAATCAACCAAACTCATGTGATATATCAGATGGTAATACCATCATATCCTGATTATAGAAATAATATTTTACATTGTAAAGGGGGGGGGGAAGGGATTTAGGAAGAGATCCCCCTCCCCCGCTTTTTATGAAATCTATTTCTTTTGCATCCACAAACTAGGATTCCAAGAATAACAATGAGTTCTTGTTTTCTTTCATAAACATATTGTTTGCTTCTCAAAATTCCATTCATTTCAGTAATGAGTGCTTGTGGTCCAAAAAAGTATTTCCAAAAATAGTAAATTTTTCAATAAATCCTGATTCAGGGGAAATACTTAATTTTCGTTGGAAATCAAATGAATTTACATATGAGTAATGTATTTATACCAACAAACTGGTATAAACAAATCTAACACTTGGGATAGCATTAAGACAATTATTACTTCTATCTTGCTGGAAATTTCAGGTGGAGCATTTAAAAATATATATATAATGGCATCTTAACTAGCAAAATAATGAAGGATCTCTTATCAATTAAATCTTGCGCTTGGGGAAATATTACAAAATTATCTGGAATCACTGAATAAATTCACATCACATGCCTTCTAATACTTCACACACAATGTAAATGCAATTGCTTTGCATATTTTTGCTCTGATTTATAAACCATGATTTATGGCTTGGCACATCTGCGATCCCATCTTAAATGCAGTACATTTTGCTTCCGTGAACTAAAGCAAATATTAAAGATACAGGAGCATCTGCAGTGTATGGTATTAATGGAACTCAGTTTCCTAAATAACATATCATGGTTTTAAGGATATTGGATTCATGAGATAATTTGTACTTAATGTTAAGTTGCTGTTTACTTGATGCCTATGGAGATTCTCAGTAATCCAGCATCTTTAGGACTACTGTAGCTTTATTCATGCATTGTGTTTAATCACATAGAAGCAGATTATAATATCATTCAGATAATGTGTGAATCCAATCAAAAATGTCAATGTGATTTGTTTGGTTTCTTATTATATGAAGTGGGAATCCAACTAAACCATTACATGAGAATCAGACTCCTACAGTGTATTGATCAAGTTATGATTTGAATATATAATTTAGTATTATATGTTATGCGAGATTCTTTTATAAACTTTGACAGTTTATAAAACAATTTAATTAGTATCATATTTAAGATGTTAACATAAAATGGAAGAACTGAACTAAAATAAAATTTAATACTGTAGCCCAGTAGGTGGTTTAATTTGGTATACATCCACATTTCCTTAATTTTGGCTTAGAATTATGGCTCCAAAACCCTAGTCTATTATATTTATTCAATAATCAAAGTTAAATAAACTATTATTTTATTTGTAGTGAATATTTCAATGAAGGATCAGTTTGATGATAGTTAAGGCACTGAACTAGAAATCAGAAAAGTCTGAAATCTAATCCTATCTTAGTCTTAAAATCATATACTTGACTATAAACAATTATAGATTATTCATTGTTTAATTCTTCACTTCTTCAGGAATGGGATGTCTTGCCTTTTTAATGCTAGTCTATCCTTCAGATATGTTCAGAGTTTAAATTCAAAATAAAATATTGTGCCTGTTGTGTATGCCATTTGTGTGTGCCAATATAAGAAGATAGATGTTTTATTATCTTTCATATTTATGGAACATATCTTACCAGCACCCTGTGATTCTCAGGCTAACTGGATGTAAATGTATGGGTGACAATTAGATAGCAGAAAAATATTATATACGTATATGCTATTCTACTTTTCAAGTTTTTAAAATAGTATTTGTTTGTTTACAAGATTTAAATTACCGTGTTGTGCCAGATAGCTCTGGACAAATAACAACAGTAACAAAAATGCAAATAATTAAAACAATGCAAATTAAAAAAAATCAAGAATATGTTAATTTCAAAATAACTAAATTTGCAAAGCCTCTAGAGTAAGCTTGGCCATTTAAGATGTGTGGACATCAAATCCTGCATTTCCCCAGCCAGCATTCTGGGTATTGAAGTCCACACAAAGTTGCCAAGTTTTAAAAACAGTGCATAGATTAAAACAAAGGTAACGAACTGTACATTGTTCTACATTATGGTTTCGTATGAGTTATTTAAGCTGTTGGTTAGGACCAGTGAAGGGCTACCAAATTTTTTACTACCACACTGTGGGTGTGGCTTATGTAGGATGCCCTGCATTTTCTTTCAACATCTTTCAGTGCAAATTGGGTGCTCTGGGGTAGAGTTTCATTTTCGCTACCCCACTGCAGTCCCCCAATCCTGGCAGCAGCCCACCCCTGGTTACGACGTGTTCATAGACAAAAAATGTATTTTTGTCATTTAATTTACTGTAACAGATAACTAAAAAACCCTCCACAATTGATTTTATTAGCTTTTAAGTTGCAGTAGGCCTCTGTTGCTTTTTTTCAGAGGAAACAATTTGAAGTTCCATATCCCAGTAAATTTTCTCAACATACAGAACAATCAAGTCTGTTTACATAGATGTATATTATAAAATTCAATACAACAAATTTCATTATACTTCTCTTAAATATTAATTTTGACCTACCCAAATCTGATAACACCTCCATTTAATTATTACTTATTTTAAAGAAGTTAAAGCAGTATTTTAATCTTGCAAATATGTAGTGATTAATACATTGTGTTGGAAGGTAGGTCATTACTGCAGTAAAGTTTGTTTTAATTTTACTTTGAAGAATAAAATTACTTTGTGATGATAAATTCATGCACAATGTTAAATGCTAAACAATTATTTGCAACCAAAATGGTATTTAGACATTATTCTAAGCCATTATTGTGGATTCTTTTATTTGTCTGCTATAAAGCTTTGTAAATTAGGTTTTTATGGTTCGAATACCAAGTTGCCATCAGGCTTAATATTTTAACCTATTTTATTTTATACTAGTCACAAAGATCTAGGATGAAACCAACAATCAAAATTGGAGGTCAATTTTATTTGCTGGAATTAATTTTGCTGGAATTTAAAAAGAGTCATGAAAGACTATTTTTATATATGACAACTTTTGCAAGACCATTATATGTGCAAAAATAGCAAGACTGAAAAGCCCACAACTGAGAATGATTGGTGAAGACATGGAAGTAGCAGAAGTGGCAAAATTAACTTGTTTGATTAGAGAACAATTAACAACTACTGTATATTTATTTGTGACTGGAAAATCTTTATGGACTTTTTTCTAAAAAAGAGGGAGAAAAAAAGAAACTTGTAATTATGAATTTAAAGATGGAAAGAGAAAATTATGATATAACTTTAGAGAGGGAAAAATATAGATGTACATGTTAATTATAAAAGGTGCTTTATAATCTTTATTTTTCTTTCCTTTTCCTGTCTTTTTCTTTGTTTTACTATTTTCTAATGTTCTTGTTTTTCTTTTATGGTTTTTACTTTGTTAAAAATTTTCTCAATAAAAATTATATTTTTTAAAAAATATTTTTTTCATCATCACTATGAAAGATGTAGTATTTTTCCAGTTAACATTAAGAAGGAATCCTGTGGTTCCTTGGAATCTTGGAATCCTGTGGTTGCTTACGAACAAATATTAGTGTTTTAATTCCACCAAGTATTAACAGAGTTGAAAAGGTTTCTTGAATGAGGAGTAAAACGTCTTCAAAGAAAATCCAGAAAATCTAGTTGCCTCATGGTGGTGGTGGTGGGGAAGCACTTTTGGGACAACCATGACTTGGATGCCTGAAAATCTTCATAGACATTGAATTCAAAACTTTGGCTACCATAACAGTAGACTAGCCCATCTGGGACTTTCTCCCCATTGCCAAGAAAACCTCTGGCACTAGCTTTGCACTCTTTGAATTAATTGTGGAAAGAGATTTCTCTGGAAACCTGATTCTCTGTGGCCAGTGATCTAAGAGTTAGAACTGCATCTTTATTTAGTGACTTAATCAGGATTTTTGAAACTAGAACTATTTGGCTCTGTTTGCTTGTTTTTTAAATTTAAAAAATAAAAATAAAACAAGCTGAAGCATAAAACAGGTATGGGGAGAACAAACCTGAGACTCCCAAAAATGTCACAAGTTTTTAAAAATCTGGTAATGATCTATGGCATGTTTTGTCTTTGTGACTTGTCACTAGTTTAAAACCATACCTTTTAAACTGCTGTGCTTCTTATGTAATGCATGCAAACAGCATGAGAGAGAAATAATGTAACCAAAATAGCAATCCACAATTTGTAACCAAAATAGCAACCCACAATTTGATTTTATTAATTAAGCTCCCAATTGTGGCTGATTTTGTGCAAGAGGAAGTTTAAACACATTTTTAAACTGGGTTCAACTATAGGGTTTCAAAAGATAACTCACCTTAATTCTAGTGTTTTGTATAAAGTTAGAGAAAAAGGAATTTGAAACAATCAATTTTGATAAAAACAAAAGTGTTTTAAATAGTCAGATGTGTATTAGGATAAAACTTTGGTTCTAGAAATTCATCACACACAATGCTGTGCAGTCACTAGTTTTATTGAGACAAGAATATTTGCATGTGTATAAATGAGGATTTTTTAAAAAAATAACAGCAATAGTAGTTTAAAAAAATAGGAAGTATAAATGTAATTGTTGATTTTTAGGAATTCATTTAAAGTAATTTAAAAGTAAACGATTAAGACATCCAAATGGTTCAGAAGTAAAACATTCCAACCTTTCTACCTTCAATATCAAACTCCCTAGCAAATAGCATCTAAATGTAAATTTGATTTTCAATATCTTCTGTAATATTAGAAAATTAAGAAAATATTTCTTAAACCCAAATCAAGTGGGATAATTTAAACTATACCTTAGAACTTCAGGCCTTTTGTCAATTATATCTACTCTAAATTGTGAAAATCTGAGCTTCCTGTCTTTTGGGAAAAGTTATAGTAGGTCTGCTATACTGTTGCAACCTATAATAGCTTTGCACAGAGATTTTAATACATAAGCATGAGGGGAGTAGTAGTTTTGGTCTGTTGTGGTTTTTTAAGCTAGGGAATAAACTTCTATAGTAAGGGGAAATATAAAACAACATATCAACATACTTTTATCAGGATTAAAATATGGAGAAAAAAGATAATTTGAAATCTGATTTAATTCTTGTACTGAAATTCTAGATTTTCCCTTTGAAAAATGGAAAGTACTGACTTTTTGTTGTAAATTGAGTCTTTAAATGGCCCTATATAGGCATTTATCCTTGGAATACTGTGCATCTATTGCCTAAGTAATATGATATTAAAAGGAAAAGGAAAAAAGAATTATGAAAATAGAAAATATATAGTGGTGTTGAAAAAAGTGCCTTTATGGTGAAAAATTAAGCTGAATTATTTGAACCTTTTTGCAGATAGATGCTATAACAGTATTTATGCAACATTATTTAAAATATTATAAGCTAATTTCGGAAATGAATGAGCATTTATTCAAAAGGACAATTAGCAACATGATATTCCATTGGGGGTTTTAAAAAGAAAAATAAAGGATTTTTTTGGCTTCATAAAAAGATATCCTGTAGACCTTTTATTTCCAAATATGTTACAGTAATACTTTTTTTTAAAAATGGAAAGAATTAAAACCTGCATAATTTAAACAAAAAGCTTGTATTGGTTGTGTTGATGAACATATTTTTCCATGTGCTTGCATAGATACATTGATTCAAAACCATTGAATTTTTTATTTAATGTTCTTCAAATATTTTCTAAATAGCATTCTGTTGGTTTCATTTCCCTCCCTTCCTGGAAGTAGCATTTTTAAAACTTTTGAAGTCTGGATCATATTTTAAACATATATAAGTTTCCTGTATTATATTTGATTATCTTGCAAATTTATTGTTACATCTCTTTCAATTTACAGAAGATATTCAAGGCAATCATTTCACAGTATATGATGGAAAAATGTAGGCAGATTACAGGTAAGCTCTGCATTGCTATTGTTTAAATATTTTATTGATTTGAAAAAAAATAGATGTACGATAATTCTTTAATTTTAAATTCTCTGCTTTTATGATATTAAGCTATGCAAATCTGTTCCTTTTTTGTAAAATATTTCAGCATTTTTCAAACTAGTTAAGGATGATAAAATTGTTAAACACGCATCACAAGTAAGGGAAACAATGTATTATAAAATATGGAATAGATGGTAATGCTGGCTTGAAAGGGAAAGTAAAATTAACATGTAAAGTAATATAAAATGATGTAACAAAATAAATGTAAATGTAAAATGTAAATAGATGTAAAGTAATATTCAACACATATAAAATTTTAAATAGAAATAAGAATGTTTAAGTTAAAAATAATAGCCTTAGATATTGTTCTGCCGGCGTGTTTCAACCGCCGGTAATTACAGGGTAATTAGTCCACGAAGACACACACCACACAATAAAAGGAAAACCCAAAAGTTTTTTTAAATGTCAAAGGGATTTTCTGGTACACACAAGGCACGGGTTAAATGCAATCCAATTGCTCACCCAATAACTGGGAAATTGAATTCAATTCTAAAGTCCAGAGAGTTCACACACAATCTTGAACAGCACAAAACCCACGATCTTGACGAAACAATGAATCAGATAAACTGCCATGAGGCTAAAACACCAGGCTGCACTTTTATCTGTAGCACTAATTACAGCAGCCCCACCCAACCACAGGTGGCCTCATTTTCTCTTGTAATAATCCTTCAGTTGTTGTCTCCTATGCATCACTCTACGCATGTGTGGATGTGTCATTAATTCTTGTTCAGAATCCAGGAATGATACAGATGATTGATCTCCTCTTGGGCTGTCTGCCAAACTCCCCTTCTCCCTGTCACTCACGTCTCCTTGGTCAGAGGAGACTTTGTCATCAGATTCCACTGGGAGCAAAACAGGCCTGCGGCATGTGAATGTCTCCCCCATATCCACCTTCACATTCCTTGGGGCAGGAGCTGGGCCAGAGCTAACCACAACAGATATAGAAAATGTAAAATGAAGGAGAAACTTCCAGTAGTGACAAGCTGTATTAGTGAAATTATCTTTTGTCTTTTTAATGTGAAAAAAATCAATAAAATAAAAAGTAGTTGTGAAGGTTCCAGGTAACATCCAAATTTAAATCAGAGTCTAAGTCAAGGTATTCCTCAAAGTTCCAATTTATTTCAGGAGCCATCCTGGCACCTACACTGGGGAACTCGAATCTGAGCTTCCCACCCAGTTTCAAGTTCACATGCCTTGCCCCCCACTCACAAACAAGTCCCATTGCCCACTCAGGTTGTGCCAGCATGGCAACTCCTTCTTCTGCTTCCACCCAGGTGGTGGATGTATGATGGCCTTGAACTTCTCTAAAGAATGCTTTGTGGCTGCATCTACTTCCTCATGAAATCACCCCTCCCAGGTTCCCATAAATATCAGGCCTTCTAAAGATAGTGGAGCAAGCTGTTGATTTATCTGCACCATCTTGACAGTATTTTAATAATAATTAAAAAAAAGAAATAGTCTAATGTAAGTTATAAAGAGCTTAGCACCCTGAAACTGTATTTATGTAAGTCAAATTTATTTCAGAATGTGAACATTTAAGTGGAAGGTAGCTTTAGATTGTAGAAAATGGAATTATAAACTAATTCTTAATAGTAAAAAATATGTTACAATTTTGCAATAGATTACTTTGAGAAGCAACACTATCTACCAATCAGATTTCCCATGTAACTTTAATAAAATGGACATATACAATGTCTCTTTTGCTACTTTGATTAATTTCTGTTGGATCTGTGTATAGAAAATTTTCAGCAAGTTGAATATTGTTTTAAAACAGAATAATTGAAAATTGGTTATGATGTAATGATTTTGATTCATTGTGTTTGATGGCAGTACTATTTCCATAAAAGCAAATTTTACAATATAGAGGGTACACAATTAAGCTGATGTAAAAGATGACTGTGTTACAAACTTAGCATTCCCAACATGTTTTAATATTACAGATTATTTTGTGCCATATTTAACAGTCTGGGATAAGAAGTACTGTAATTTAGAGTGGAACACCTTATTGCACCTGTAGCTTAGCTAATTATATACTATAGGTTATTTATTCTATTTTGATTATAAAACATTGTGATTATTAGGATTTGAAGTTTATGGATAGTTATATTAGGAAAATAAATCTGAAATAGAAGGCCATATCTATTGTTCAAATTGTTCCAATACGCAAAAATTAAAAAACAAGACATTTTTTAAAAAGATAATGAACTGTTTAAAAATAGTACTGTACATTGTTTTTAACTTCAGTTCCTGTAAAATATATTCTACAATATATTATAAACTGTAATTAGTGGCCTCTGTTACATTATAAAAAGAATTCTACTGGTAGCTGAAAATAAAGATTGTCAGGAAATCCTATCCTATATACCTTACCAAAATATTCATTCTCCTTTTTAACTTCAATTTTTAAACTAGTTTGACAATGAAATTACTAGTACTGTACTCTCTTTATTTGTGAAATTTTGGGAAAATAGGCATGTACAGTTGTGTTAAGGCTTTAATTTTAAACTTATATATTAGTAAGAATAAAATTAACTAAAATAATAATACCAATATATTTTAGTAAGTTTTTTTTAAAAAAACATCATACTTTTACATGAGAAGTCCATCCATATATTGGAGAGATGTATGTCCCAAGAGAGAGATTTTATGGACTTATATTGAATATGGTATTTTTAAGTGTCTGATGTTTCTAGTTTATTTATAGTTCTTGTGTTCTGTGGTCCTGTTCATTATTTCAACCCATATATTAAAATGAAAAAAATGTCCATTATTCTGTTTAAAAATAAAAATAAACATAAATAAATTGTGTACCTTCTGTATTGTAAAATTAGTTGTTGAAAGGGATTTTTAAAAATAGAAATACTGAAATATTTCCTGTTGAAATTGGATGTTTCTGTGGGAAGTGGTGGGCACAATTCACCAAACACTTTTATGTTGTGTGAGTCTTATATTGTAAAAAATCAAGAAAAATATTAAATAAATTTTTAAAAAGATGTTTCTGTGGGAAATTTTGAATAAAATATAAGAACTACTGCTCAAAAAACTATGGTAAATAAATTATGGCTGTTACTTGACCAAAAACGTGCATTGGCTTTGGAGATTATATTACATATTAGCAGTTGATAAAGCAAGGAACTTGATTTTGGAGGGATTACATATTAGTTTTGGGGAAAACTGCTTTAAAATTGAAAGTATAATAGAAATGTTTTATTTTACTCAGCTTGGCATCACTTTGTGGAAAGAAAGAAAGAAGGAAGGAAAGAAAGAAAGAAAGAAGGAAAGAAAACTATTCTGCTTTGCTTTCATGGACTGATAACTAGAAGAAAAATGATAAGAAAATGATAACTAGAAGAAAAAGCTACATAAAAGCTACAGTAAGTGAGCATGCTTCAAATACTTGTACAAAATTAAGTATTGTGTGAAATAGATTTGAGATGTTTGATTTTGTTTTAGAAAGCATTTACCAATCATTTGTGTAATTATAGTATTAGCCAACAAAGTCAAGAAAAACTCTAGGCCTATAAAGTGAATATTACAGCATAAACTAGAATAACTGCAGTGGCTCTTTGGAATGGTCAATTATATTTTATTGATATTCAATAAAATTAAATATATTTTTCAAAAGAATAAATGCCCTTTATAGTTACAATTACGGCCACTCTATAAAGACCTGCTGCATGACCTATTTTGTTTCTTTTAAAATACATACTGTTTCAGGTTGCACTTTTTGTTTGTTGTTGTTTATAAATCTAATTTGTTGGCTTATCTAATTTAAAAGCCTTTGAAAAACAGTAGAAAAGCCTACTGATATTTGAAATATATAATTCTCTGTTGCATAGAGAAATAATTTCTTTGAGATTATTTTTTCCCCTAAATCTTTTATTTTTGCTATATTGGAGAATAAAATATTCTGAATCCGAAAAAGAAAGTTGGCTACTTTAAAAAATTGCTAGGGTGATCAGGTTTAATTAAGAACTATAAATACCTTCTCTTTCTCCAAGGTACACAGAAGGATTACCTATAAAAAGTTTCTGAAATTTGCCGGGTGGGGGGGGAAATACAAACCACTTCATTAAACTGCTGATTGCAGTTGCAGATTTTCTGATATTTATTGCCAATATTATTATTTGCGAGCAATGCTATATATTATTTGCTTAAAATTCTCAGGGATTTCTTTGGAAGTCCTGTTCGGGTGGGATGGGTGAGAGATGCATGCGTGAGTGTTGGATTCCGGCAGGTGAATGTTTTTAGCTGCTGGCACTAAGAGGAAAAGATGAAATACAGTAGATAAAATGGACCGTGGAATTTGGTGGCAGAAAGTTAGGTGCGGGTAATAAAAGGGTTAACCAGGGAGGCGAGCAAGTGCACTATGGGAGTTGTAGGCTATCAGGATGCTGGGAGATGTCGTAAAACCTTGTTGCTTCCTCTTGCAATGGCTGCCTGCAGAGGGGACTCCGATCATTATTCTCTCTAATAAAAGCTCGTTTTCCCACAAATCCCAGGGCAGTGAAGTGTGCACAACATAAAGTGAAGCAGGTCTCAGGACAGATCGCAATTAATGAAGTAGCAAAGTGGTTTGGAAGAAAAAGAAGAACTGATTTAGGTGTCTCTCCGGTGCCGATGCAGATGTGATCCTGTCTGTTTTTGCTGGCTGGAGTTCTTGTTTGTTTGCTTGCTGCCTTGGCGCCGTTAACAGAAGCTCGGTATTTTTGTTTCGTTTTCCAGCTTTTCATCCGTGTGGATTGTTTTTTTTTTAAACGTTGGCTTTGCGCGTTATTTATCAGTTTATAAATATAGTCGCGTTCCCCTTTTTCCTTTCCAAGCGCCTTTTTCCTTTCCAAGCGCTGCTTGGAATTTCGTGATTGGAGTGAATCAGTTGAGTGGCGTTATTAATGTGTCTCCTGTATCTTTCCAATGTGGGTCCATTGCGGTGTTTTTGGATGCTGCATTGTGCTATTTTGGATTTACAATTTGTTGGCATGGGCATTCTCTCTACCGTAGGAATTTTTGGAGCCAGACTTAGATTTAGAAAAGACAAAATAAGCATGATGAAAACCCAGAACCGAGAAAAAATTAGGAAGAAATATTTTCCTTGAGGTTCCCCCCCCCCCCCCAAAAAAAACCCCCCACTGGTACTTTTTAAGGTGGTTCTTATTTTGCATCCTGTGAAATGCTTAAAGAGGTAAAGAAAATTAGCCTAAGTTTAAAAATGCTCAAATCAAAAATTAAATGTAAAAGCATACAGATTCTTAGTGCAGAAATGCCTGTTTTCAAAAAATGCTGTTTTCAAAAAGAAACATTAGGCTGTTTATAGAGTAAATAGTTTAGATTTAGAAAATAAAACTGGCTAGACAAATCTCTTAAGACAGGGGTGTCAAACTCACAGTGTCACAATGGCATCATGTGACATATCTGGGATTTTGAAGTAACAGCGGCACTGAAAAAAGTAACTTATGACCATTTTTCACACTTATGATCATTGCAGCATTCTCGTGATCATGTGATTTATGTTTGGATGCTCGAAAAAGTTCTTATTTATGACAGTTGCAGTTTCCCGGGGTTATGTGGTTTCCTGTTGCAACCCTCTGATAAGCAAAGTGAATAGGGAAGCTACATTCACTTAACAATCATGTTAACTAACTTAACAAGTGCACTGGTTCACTTAACAACCATGGCAAGAAAAGTTGTAAAATGGGGCAAAATTCACTTAGCAGATTTCTCACTTAGTAACATAAATTCAGGACTCAGTTGTGGTCATAAGTTGAGGACTACCTGTAGATTCATACCTGTGTTTCCGAGTCTGCGGCATACAAATCCAATTAATAATAATAATAATAATAATAATAATAATAATAATAATAATAATATCTTTGCAGTAGGTAAATGCCTTGCATAGTTTGCAGTTTAAAAAAAAAAGAATCAAATTCTCATTTTTTTACAAGAGACAATAATTATTGTCCTGATATAAGTTTCAATTTCTAACAAGGAGAGAAAGGTCAACGCAAGCACAATTCACTCATGTTGCGAGTCTAATATTACTTTCTGTCAACATAAATTCATCCTAAACTCACATCAGCATGGATATTTTCTCTTGTTCTACAAAGATGCTTGACTCAAGGTTCAGGAATTAAAGCGGTTGCTTTACTTCCTAAGGAAACCAATTTGCTCAGTGAAATCATATGCACTCATTGCAAAATAAAACATTTTCTTCTCATTTGTCTACATCACACCTGTCCTGTTAGTTCTTTTCCATTCCCCTAGTTGTCAGACTTAAAAACCATAAAACCATAAAGCCATATGCTCAGGATTTAGTCTTGTTTCCTGGCACTGGTTAATTCATTGATGCTTTCAAGTGATGATAAATCTTTCTGAGATGATGAGCAGCTTTACATATTCCTGATGAAAGAAAGATAAAGTTGAGTATCATCATGATACACTCTAGTCCTTTGCAAATCAATACCATCTAGTTCAGTGTGTTTCAACCTTTTTTCTTCAGGGGAACTCTTTGATGTCGTCAGATTTCTGGCAGAACCCTGGTTGAAAAACACTGCATTAAGCTGTACACCCTGACGCTGAAATAAAATTCTTTTATTGGCCAAGTGTGATTGGACACACAAGGAATTTGTCTTTGGTGCATATGCTCTCAGTGTACATAAAGGAAGATACATTTGTCAAGAATCGTGAGGTACAACACTTAATGATTGTCATAGGGATCAAATAAGCAATCAAAGAAACAATATAAATCATAAGGATACAAGCAACTTAACAGTCATAGTCATAAGTGGGAGATTGGCGATAGGAATGATGAGAAGACTAATAGTACCGTGTTTCCCCGAAAATAAGACGTATCCCGAAAGTAAGGCTTGTCAGAGATTTTGCAGAATTTGCTAATATAAGGCACCCCCCGAAAATAAGGCGTAGTGGTGGAAAAACATATGGTACTGTAATATGCTTCCTTTCTTCCTCCCCCCTTCCTCCTCCATACATGGTTTTACTTAACCCCAAAACTGAGCTGCTTGGTGGCTCACAGGACCTCTGCCGCCGCAGATCTTACCACCGTGTCTTCTGTTGGCCGCTGCGGGGGCAGGAGGTGCAATCTGGGCAGCAGCGGCCAAGGCTCAGCCCCCTCGCCAGACCCATCTTTTTTCGGCGGCGGTGCCGCTTGGGGAGGCGCCCTCGGTGGCCCTGGCCATGCCTCCGCATCCGGAGGCAGAAGACAGCCCGACGGATGGGCGGCTACCTGCCTGCAGATAATGAACTAAAAAATAGTACATTGTTTTTAACTTCAGTTCCTATAAAATATATTCTACAATATATTATAAAGTGTAATTAGTGGTCTCTGTTACATTATAAAAAGAATTCTACTGGTAGCTGAAAATAAAGATTGTCAGGAAATCCTATCCTATATACCTTACCAAAATATTGATTCTCCTTTTGAACTTCAATTTTTAAACTAGTTTGACAATGAAATTACTTGTGCTGCCTGCAGCAGCAAAGGGGGCCGACGGTTTGGGCTGGTCAGCGTTGGGAGCTGCTCCTCTGATGCCACCGCCGATTTCGCTGTCTGGTGGCCCACGTGTCTTCTGTCGACATTGCTTAGTCGAGGGGACCTGGAGAAGGCCCACTCTGTAGGACCTAATCGGCCGCTGGGATTCATGCGGCAGAAGACACTCCTGGAGGTATTCTGGTCCGATGCCATGTAGGGCTTTATAGGTCATAACCAACACTTTGAATTGTGACCGTAAACTGATCGGCAGCCAATGCAGGCCGTGGAGTGTTGATGAAACATGGGTGTACCTAGGGAGGCCCATGATTGCTCTCGCAGCTGCATTCTGCATGATCTCAAGTTTCCGAACACTTTTCAAAGGTAGCCCCATGTAGAGAGCATTACAGTAGTCGAACCTCAAGGTGATGAGGGCATTGAGTGACTGCCAAAAGATGGTGCTCTAATGTTAGCTGTGGATTGAGGAGGACGCCCAAGTTGCGGATCTTCTCTGAGGGGGTCAATAATTCCCCCCCCCCCAGGGTAATGGACAGATAGGTAGAATTGTCCTTGGGACGCAAAACCCACAGCCACTCCATCTTTTCAGGGTTGAGTTTGAGCCTGTTGACACCCATCCAGACCCCCAACAGCCTCCAGGCACCGGCACATCACTTCCACTGCTTTGCTGACTGGACATGGGGTGGAGATGTACAACTGGGTATCATCAGCATACTGATGATACCTCACCCCATTGAGAAGTTTAAATACAAGGCAGGCAGGAGACCACTCACAGTTTCATACGATGAAAATGGAAGGGTTCATGTGGGCAGATGAGTATTTACTTATTTAATTTATTTATCACATTTTAAAACTACCCATTTCTCTCACAGAGGGAGGTGATATGTGTGTTGTGTTTTTTATTTTGCTTGCAGATAATGCAGAAGTGTATGGATGTAAGTACATCTGTGTTTCACCCACAAGCATTCTAATGCTGCTGAGTTGTCCAAATGACTATATCCCTAGTACATTGTTAGTAGTCCTCATTTAATGACTGCCTTGTTTAGTGATTGTTTGCAATAATGAAATTGCAACTTTGCTAACCATCCTTGTATTCACAGTTTTTGCAGGTCTGTAAATGGAAAGAAACCTGAAGTGAGATCCTAAGCACAGTAACAGTTTTGCTTAATGCCCGAGTTGCCAGTCCCAGTTGTGGTTGCTGAACAAGGACTACCTTGTTAAACTTTGATTTGAATATGCACTTTGAACATTCTGTTATGACCTATTGATATCAAGCTTCAGGATGCATTTAACAACATAAAGAAGTTATGTTGTTGTGAAGATGTGTTCTCTTATGTTATGATTTGGTAGAACAGCAGAAATCTGGGCACAACTAAGTACAGTGGTACCTCTACTTAAGAACTTAATTCGTTTTGTGACCAGGTTCTTAAGTAGAAAAGTTTGTAAGTAGAAGCATTTTTTCCATAGGAATCAATGTAAAAGCAAATAATGTGTGCAAACCCATTAGGAAAGAAATAAAAGTTCGGAATTTGAGTGCCAAAGGAAGAAGGTGAGGTGAGGGGAATAAAAAAAAATCCAAAACTTTAAGGCTTAAAAAAAAAAGAGGGACTCTGAGGTGGCGAGGAGGAGCAGAGAGAGAAACCCAGGTGGGTAAGAGGGGGGAACCTCCCGCTCCTTTGACCAAAAGTTTGCTGCTGCTGCTGCTACCACCTGCTACCTGCTTCCTCTTCCATCCCATGCTGAAGGGCTCCCCTCTCCTGTCACTTGTTCGCTTTGTAGCTGGCACCTTTCTATCACTGTGGTGACTCCTCGGTTTGAGGGCTTGTGTCGTCTATCTCTTTGAAGCTACCCAGTGGTCCTCTGGATTTTTACAGACTAAATATGGCAGGATCCATGTGATATTCATATAGTCCTATGATCTTTTTTATGTTTCAGCCAGCAACCTTTTGTATATGCCTAACAAAGGAACAAAGAACCACACAGTTGCTTTCTCCTGGGCTTCTGCACTTTTTTCTACAAGGATAAGGATACCATCTCTGCTTGACCTCGCTAAACAGTCAGTGATGAGTCAGTAGGCACAGAAAAATTGGTCAAAGAAAATTTTAAAAAATTAAATCTTTCACTTTTAAATTTTACAAAGGATGTCTCAGCCATACCAGTCATAGTTTGTCTCAAAGGTGCTTTTTCAATAGGCAACTGGGCTGTTTTTTCCTTGAGGAAGAAGAAGAGGTTCTTCCAAGAAGTTGCATCAATTCTGGCAGGATAGTGGTGATGGTGGTGGGAAAGATCATATTTCTTTGCAGGCATGTTTGGTCTTAGCACTCTTCCTGAGAGCTCTTGAGGCCATTTGGGACTTTATCAATTGGGGTCACTTGTATCAGAATGCAAATGGGGTGGAATGTTTGTTTGTTTGTTTGTTTGTTTAGTCAAGGGTGTATATCTGTGGTTCTCAACCTGGGGGTTGGGACCCATTTTGGATTGAACAACTATTTCACAGAGGTTGCCTAAGACCATGGGAAAAGACAAATTTCCCATGGTGTTAGGAAACTAAAGCTTCTATTATGGTGCCTTGGAACATATTTTTACAATCCGACCAATCAGGCGTTTACAGTGGGGGTGTCCCTCTGACCTTCCTGCCAATCATCTTAAAGCTCTGTTGGGAGAATTGGCGCTAGACATATGGTTGGGGGTCACCACAACATGAGGAAATGTATTAAGGTGTCATGGCATTAGAAAGGTTGAGAGCCACTGTATATGAATACAAAATATAAACAATATGAATATACAAGAAGTACAAGCATGTTTTTGAATACATGATATTTCACAAATATATGTAAACTTTAGGACAGGGATGGTAGCAGTAATGGGCAAAATTTTTACTGCCACACTGTGGGTGTAGCTTATTTTGTGGGTGTGGCTTGATGGTCACGTGACTGGGTAGGAGTGGCTTGCTGGCTATGTGACCAGGTGGGAGTGGCTCGAACGATCATCATCGTTCAAGTGAACTATTAAGTTCTCGACTTACAACCTCACCAGTGTCGGTCCCTGGGGTGACAATTTGTTTCACGTTTCCTGTGCTCTCCTTTCTGGGTCACTCCCTGCCTCAGGCTGGGTAGCTCGGTGAACAGGTGCCAATCAGCTGTTGAGAAAAGATGGGGGAGGAAATGGGCCCCCTGCAACTCCTGCTGGTGCTGGTCTCCCTGCCGCTTTCCGAGGAGGAGGAGAAGGGTGGGAGGATAGGATGGTCAGCTGGAGTTGGGCACACAGCTTCATTTATGTTGTGAGCCACCCCAAGTCCTCAGAGAGGGTCAGCATACAAATTCAATAAATAAATTTCCACTGGTGGAACTGTGTTCCACCCCGTCCTGCCTGCTGCCCAACCCTGGATGGTAGGCACGCTGGTGCACTTACGCACTCCTTCTTGGAAATGCTTCTTGGGACAATCTTCTTGGATTTGCTGAAAGGACTATGTTGCAAACAGTGAGGCGATGTCTTATTCTTCCTCCTCTGTTGATTCCATTGGGTGATCCAGTGAGTGGTGAGAGTCAAAATGTAGATACTGATCCCTCTGTGGGAGTTCACATTAACATTGAAATTAAGATTGGTATTTCTAGAAATCACAGAGAGAGAGAGAGAGAGAGAGAGAGAGAGAGAGAGAGAGATCAGTATTTACATAAAAGGCAATGGTCACTCCTTTGAAGACAGCAAAGTCCCCATTCTGGATAGAGCAGACCATTGATTTGAAAGAGGGGTAAAAGAGGCCATTTATGTCACTATTGAGCAGCCCTCTCTCAACAGAGAGAGAGAGGGATAAGATGCCACCTGCCCACAGCACAGTCCTTTCAGAACTTCCAAGAAGATCTCACCCCCAATTGCACTCTGATATAGATGACCTGAGAGCATAAATAAACCCCCAAGTGGCCTCAAGAGCTCTCAGGGAGACTACTAATGTGTTTCCGCAAAAAAAGACAAGGGCCTTAGCTTTATTTATTGGGGGGCTTATTATTTTGGGGGTGCAGTAGGAGGTGAGCCTGGGACTGGATTTCCCATGGCTGCTGCCTCCCCTCCCTGTTCTTGGTGCCGGCCGAGTGGCTGGCCCGCCGCCGCTGCTTTATGGAACAGAACTCTGCAAGGCTTGTTGTGCCGTTGCAGAGTCCTGAATGCTTATAGCAGCGGTGGCATGATGAGTCTCACAGAGCTCATTTCTGGCAAGAGGAATGTGTTGGGCCGTAAGAGGCGCATCCTACCTGACACTTGTAGCTCTGTCGCGTTCTTCAGCTTTGTGTCCAGAGAAGCCCATTGTAAAAGAAAACTTCTCACGAGTTCAATCAAACTCCTCAAACTTGCAAAAAGTTTTCTTTTACAATGGGCTTCTCTGGACACAACCATGAGCAATGCAACGGAGCTACAACTGTCAGGTAGGAATTTAGTTATTTATTTTTATATTGTATTGTATTTCTATGCCGTCCAACTCCTGAAGGACTCTGGGTGGCTTACAACAGGATATAAAATACATTTAAAAACATCATAAAAGATTAAGAAAAAAAAACAGTTAAAAATCACATACATACATATCATTCAAGACTGGACCTTGTAAAATTGTGAGATAAATGGCCCCAAACCTGCCGGAAATGCCAGGTCTTCAATGCTTTCCAAAAGCTCAATAGACTGGGGGAAGTCCGGATCTTAGGGGGTAGTTGGTACCAGAGAGCCGGGGCAGCCACAGAGAATGCCCTTCCCTGTGGGCCTGCCAGCCAACACTCTTTAGCTGACAGGACCTGGAGGAAACCAGCTCTGTGACAGGAATGTAGACAGGAATGTGTTTCAGATTGCCGTAGGCGGAGCCCAGAGGATCCGAGCTAGTCCCGCGGCGTGTGTGTGCACCTGTCTCTTCCTTGTTCTTGCTTTCTCAGCTGGGAGCTGATCTTTCTATGGTGGGCACTCTTTTGGCCAGGAGAGAGAGAACGAGAGAGAAAAAGTGCACAGACACCCTGTGCGACTGGCTTGCCTGCTGTGGGTTTCCTCTGGCAGCTTTTTAAAACGCGTTCCTGCCTATGAGGAGACAGCGAGGGCGGGATCGATGCTCGCCTTCTCTTTCTCGCTGGCTGGAGTGCGTTTCAAACTGCAGTAGGCGGAGTCCAGAGGAGCCAAAATAATCCCGAGGGGGGTAAGCGCACCTGTCTCTCACTTTCACTTGCTCTCCCAGCCAAAAGAGTGCCTGCCGGAGAAAGCGCAGCTACTAGCATGTCCCCACTTTATCTGGAAAGTAGTTGAGGGGGCTTATTTCAACGCATATCCTGAAATGCCCTGTTGGCCTTATTATCAGGACATGTCTTATTTTGGGGGGAACACGGTAATGACCAGATGACTGCAAAGAAATATGATTCTTACACACATACACACACATACACATTCTAATCCCACCATAGCCCCCACCACCCATCCAGAAATGATGAAGTTTCTTGGATGAGAAGTGAAACAGTCCTGATGTCTTTTGAAAAAGCATTTTTGAAAGTGAGACAGATATGTGCTAATTGAAAAGAATACCACAGATTACCTGTTTCTTTTGTTCTGTAACTCATCGTGCCAGAGGTTTATTTTTTATTTTCATTTTAAATAAATTTTATTTATTTTTGTAATATAAAGAAATACACACAACACAAAACAGTTCACAGTGAAATGTGCTCCCGCCACCCAACAACAATCATTATTATTATTATTATTATTATTATTATTATTATTATTATTATTATTATTATTATTACTATTGTGGTTGTTGTTATTGTTGTTATTGTTATTATTATTATTATTTATTGGATTTGTATGCTGCCCCTCTCCAGAGACTCGGGGCAGCTAACAGCAATAATAAGACAGCGTACAATAATAATCCAATACTAAAAATGATTAAAAACCCATTAAAATAAAAACCAAACATACAGACAGATCAAATGAGGGTGTAATAATTTATAATTTTTTAAAACCAGGAACATCAACGTATTTACAAAGCGTAGAGTGATTCCAATTTGTTCTTTATGGCTCGGTCTCGAATTCTACTAGCCATAAAACCTTCGACCCTGTCCCATCTTCCCATCAGTTTTTCCACTTTATTTTCATCAAACGTATTCATTTTAATTTCCATAATTTCTTCTTTTATTATTTCTTTTTAATATTTTATTTTTAAATGCACAATACACAAACTAAAATAAAAAACAAAGAAAGAGAAAAAAAGGAAAAGAAAATACATAACAGAAGAAAGACAAAAAGAAGTTTAGAATTACAAAAATAAAATAAAATTACAGTTGGAGAGATATTTGCTCTCTCCTTCCTTATTTTGTTTTATAAATTTACAATATAATAATATTCAAACTTGCGGATTACCATATTTATATTTTCACGCTTTCCTAAAGTATTTACATTTCTTAATATCAAACAAAATGTTTTTCCTATCATTATTCATTTTAAAGTTATCGCAAAAACATATCATAACAAGAAAAAAACAGCTTTTAAAGGTATAAAAACGGTGATATCAAATGAATAACAGAACTAACAAACAATTATAGTCTGCAAATATTATATATTATTTCCATAATTTCAAAATGAATGTGTTCCACCATGTACCAATACCAGTTTTGTAATGTCCATTTTGTTGCACCCTTCCAACCTAAAACATTTAACACTTGGGCGCTTTCTATAGCTGCTTCTTTAATTTCTCTAAACTCGCCCATGTCCCTCCTCGTTATTAGTAGTGCCATCTCTTTTGTAATCACCCATTTTATATTCAGCATCCTATTAATCTCATCTTGCATCTCTTTCCAAAATTTCTGTACAACCGGACACTCCAAAAACATTTGCATAAACAACCATCTCCTCCTGACATCCATGTCAACAGAGTGCCTTAGCATTCTTAGAAAAGTGTGCAAGTTGTACAGGTGTATAATACCACTTATATAATATTTTCCTTCTCATTTCTCTAACCCTTGTATTATTAATTTTCCTTATACAGTGATACCTTGTCTTACAAACTTAATTGGTTCTGGGACGAGGTTCTTAAGGTGAAAAGTTTGTAAGATGAAACAATATTTCCCATAGGAATCAATGGAAAAGCGATTAATGCGTGCAAGCCCAAAATTCACCCCTTTTGCCAGCCAAAGTGCCGGTTTTTGTGCTGCTGGGATTTGCCTGAGGTTCCCCTCCATGGGAAACCCCACCTCCGGACTTCTGTGTTTTTGCGATGCTGCAGGGGAATCAAAGCAGGGGAATCCCAGCATCGCAAAGACAAGTGCTTCGCTGGCAACGGAAGTCTGGAGGTGGGGCATCCCAGCGGCGGCGGTGGGTTTGTAAGGTGAAAATAGTTTGTAAGAAGAGGCAAAAAAATCTTAAACCCCGGGTTTGTATCTCGAAAAGTTTGTATGATGAGGCATTTGTAAGATGAGGTATCACTGTACTCTCCACTATATTTTTCATCTCTTGTACATCTATTCAAAGTTCACTTTGCCACCAACTATTTAACCCGTCTACCTGCGTCAACATCCTATATATATTACCTGCCTGTGACCTTATATTATCATGTTTATTTCTTAGAATTTTCTCTAATTCTGTCTCTTCTCTTAGTAGTACTTCTTTATTCTCTCTTTCATTCAAATATGCATATATTGCATTTGTCTGCAACCAACTCTGTTGTCCTAACCATCATTCTATACCAGTTCTGCTAACTCTTCCATCATTCTCATATAACTGTTCTATTCTGTTTATGCCCTTACAATGTGCCAGAGGTTTATTAAAATTGAAAAGACCTATATCAGTATTCTTTATTGTCAAAAGGATTCAGTTATTATAACAATTCTATTATTTATAATTCTACCTTATACCAAGTCTTTAATAGATGAAATCAGTTGAATTCCAGTAATTTCCAATGGTTGTTGTAAGAGGTTTTTTAATGTTAAAAACATGGGTGAATTTTCTGCAGTTCTTGTGATCGATAACATTCAATATCCCAACTATTTTTGTGGCTCTTGAGTAAGAAAGGAACTAGCAGATGGTCCCGAGATAATACTGATTTTATTAGCCAGATCTCCTGAAATAGTTCCCATCCAACAGTACATTCCAAATCATTTCAGGTTTTAGTCTATCAGTTTTTCTGCAAGTTTTGATTCACTACCTTTGGACATGAAGATTGAAACACATCCAAAGAAAATGAGTTCTTGAAGAAAGAAGCCTAGGTGACAGAAGCTTGCATTTTTGTCAATTCATCAGTTAAATTACTGGAATGCATTCTATGTAGGATTTCCCAGAAATTGCAGTTGATATAAAATGCAACAACCAGCTTGTTGGCTGGTAGAAGTTACTATTTGTGTACAGTGCAGTAGCTATTAGCTCTCCCTGATTAATGTCCCAAAGGTGCTTTTTCAAGAAGCAGCTGGACCTTCTGTTTTTTCTTTGAAGATGTTTTTAAAAAGTGCTGAAGAAGCTTCTTGGTTGAGTAGTGAAAGGTCTTGAAAGAAAAGTCTGAAAGTTCAGTTGCCTCTTGAAAAAAGCACCTTTGAGACAACCATGACCTGGGTGACTGCGACTCTCCATTGACTCCCAGATGTAATTCTAGATGTAGTTCAAAATACAGATCTTCACCAATAGAGCCTTGTGTGATGATGCATAAGCATTTACAGAATTGTACTGTCTGCTTTAAATAGTACCTGGGGTATAAATTCTGTTTCAAAATATATGCCATCTTCTATTTAGACCAAGTTAACAAATGCTAGCATGTACTAAGGAAAAGACAAGAAATAGAAAAGGAACATGGGAAATTTGGAGGGTTGTGGATCTCAGTTATGATCCCAGCCCTATCAAACAGTCTTCCTCTGGAAATCCAGCAGTGTCCTCTCTTCTGACCTTCAGGAAACCAATTATTAAAAGGAGCTTTTAATGTTTTAAAGTGTCAAAGTGGGATGCCTAAACATGGAACATCTGCACATTATGAAAATTCCATCAATCACATACAAAGTGCCACATTGTTTGAATCCAAACATACTACGCCAATATATTAGGATATCCAGTTATTTTTGTGAATGAAGGCCAGCACCAGCTAAAGAACTATCAGCTGTGATTTTATATTTATGTGTAGGTAATGCAACAATACCTTTAACAACATCAAACAGCAACATTTGCCAATCTTAGGTCCTTGGGACGGAGTCCATAGGTGGATCAAAATCCAGTCTAAACATTTGGCTGACTGGGCAACAAACCATAATAACCATATTAATTAAGTATTTTTAGGGGATTATGTTGTTTTATTTTTGTTTTCATATTACCATGAGTCACTTAGAACAGAGGTCTAACCGCCAAGCTGCAGACTGGTACCTATTTGTGATCTATTGGGAACCAGTCTGTGAAAATGGCGGATGAGTGAGCAAAGCTTCATCTGGATTTGTGCAGGATCTAGGTTGCATGGAAGACTTTAATTCTGCCACTTCATCCTCCTCCTCTTCGCAATTAACCTGGTGGAACATTACTTTCTTTGAAAAAGACTGAATGAATGAATAATACTTCCATTTTAATTAAATGTATTGGTACATATCAGCTGCTGTCTATTTTGAAGATGAACACATAAGCCTTTTTTGTTATCCATCCTTTGCCAGATGAAATTTATTCTCCATCGTTCTGTATGTTATCTATATGTTACCTTAGTGGCTTACCTTTCTTTAACTTATATGTTTCCTTTTATTATTTCCAGCTACCCAAGATGTTAGGACAAATTATGCAAACAGATTTGGGCTTCTGCTTGTATCTTCAGGACCAGTTTTGGTAGAAAACGGGGAAGAAGCCATCAGCTAGAACCCATTTTGAAAAATGAGCCAGATTTGGCTGATGGAGAATAAAAATATCTTCCAATATATCCATTTGGGAAAGGACAATGGAAAAGGATTGATAGTACTTGTATCTACATGGACACAGAATCATCTTAAGGCAGAAGAAAGAGTTTTAAAACACCAAAGAATTAGCCTACCAATGCAATCTTTCTAGGAGACGAATAGTATTAAACAACAGGTACAGTGGTACCTCTACCTAAGAACGCCTCTACTTATGAACTTTTCTAGATAAGAACCGGGTGTTCAAGATTTTTTTGTCTATTCTCAAGAACCATTTTCCATTAAAAAACCCGAGCCTCCAAAACTGTAACCGGAAAAGGCGGGAAGAAGCCTCCATGGGGCCTCTCTAGGAATCTCCTGGGATGAAACAGGGCCTCCACCCTCCCTGTGTTTTCCCAATCGCACGCAATGGGGAAAATTGCTTCTTCTTACAAACTTTTCTACTTAAGAACCTGGTCACGGAACGAATTACGTTCGTAAGTAGAGGTACCACTGTATCATGGATAGTGCACAATACATCCTAAAAGCAAAAGAATTGTTGAATGTGAAGGAAAGATAAAAGAGTTTGAAGAAAAATTCTCACAGAACAAAATGGAACAGGTGGAAATAACTACTGAAATGATCAGCAAACGAGTGAGTAAAGTAAAGAACTGGACATCATCTGGCAGTGATCAACTGCATGGATTTTGGCTCAAATATCTGACCAGTCTTCAGGAAAAAATGGCCCAACAATTAAATGAGATACTGCAAAAAAGGAAGCATCAGTGAATGATTGACAACTGGGAGAACATATCTGATACAAAAAGATCCAGCAAAAGGAGCAGCACCAGGAAACTACCCACCATGTTTAAACTATTGAAAGGCATTATGGCTGACAGAATTCAAGATTATCTTGAGGAGAATGACATCTTACTGGATGAACAGAAAGGAAACAAACAAAAAAGCAGGGGCACAAAAGATCACTGGAATATTCCTCCCCTCTGCCACCCCAGAGATCGGTGCCTCCTCCCCTCCCGCCTCTCTCTCGTCAGGTGGGCCATGTAAATCATTCGTATCATACCCATTTACCCCATCCATACCATAATCCCACTCACCCCATCTATCCCATTCATACCACTCACTCATTCCATACATATTATTAAACCCACCCCAATTATCCATCATTTTTTTAAAAATAAAAAAATTAAATATTACTACTAATATTAATATTAAAAAATCTAAAAGTTAATATTAAGATTAAAAAGTTAAGAAAATAGGAAATAGATTAAAATTCATTGATCAGCAAGTCAAAGGTATGTAGCACCAGTTCTCAAAGGTGGACTCAAAAAATGTTTAATATTCAGTTTGGCACCGTTGAAAAGGGAATTGCAAAGTCCTAGATATATAAATTCTGTCCTCCAAGGTCTCTGAGGCAGGATTCTAGGTGTTTCTCTATGTTTCAGCCACCAATCTCAGCTTCTCTGACTCCACAGCGCCACTCGGCTCTTGATGTTCGTTCCAGCTTCCTTCTCGCATCTCTGTAATCGTTGGGTGACGATCTGTCATTCGCAAAAGGCCACCGTGCTTGGATCTGCACACATCATACGAAAATACATCACACAGTCCTAGACACTTGGGAAGTGTTTGCTCTTCATATCCAGAGATTCAAAATAGGTGAAGGAATCTATTGCATCACTCCTATATAGTCTACGGAGTCTACGGAGAGGGGCGGCATACAACTCCAATAAATAATAATAATAATAATAATAATAATAATAATAATAATAATAATAATAATAATAATAATAATATTATTTGTATATACAGAGAAGGTTATTTCTCTAAGCTGCTTTCAAATGTTGTCTACATGAAATGTTTTGCCTTGGGAATAAAGAATGTACATCATTATCTTCTTTATTCTCTACACAACTATAGCAGAATCATTACAATCCACAAAAAGAGTAACTTCCATACATCAAAATATGGGCGACTCCTCAGCATCACCCATAAAGCAACAGATTACATCTAAAGATATTAAGATCCTTTGAGCAAATCCAAAGACTTGGTAATCAAAAGAGGCAAAAAAAGATTCCCTGTACAATGTACAATGTAAAGACAGCTAAAATAAATTTGTACGGCAAGTCAAAGATTAGCAGAACATTTATGGAAAGACAGAATGTAGAAGTATGATGGGTTTGCAAACTGTAATGGCTGATTGTCTGCTTCTGGTTACTGCCGGATCAAATCCCAGTAAGGGTGTGGCCGAAATGGTGCCATCCTAGTCTCCCTTAATTTTAAAATTTCAGCAAAAAAAATGTGATACACACATATATATATACACTCACACACTAGTGTACTGTAGCTTCCCAGAAGACAAAGATGCAACAACCATACAGACATAACATACCTAGAGGACTAGAAGCATAGCAGAAACATACCAGACATAACAGAAAACATACCTAGAGGCAACTATATACAGTGTTCCCTCGATTTTCGCGGGTTCGAACTTCGCGGATAGCCTATACCACGTTTTTTCAAAAAATATTAATTAAAAAATACTTTGCAGGTTTTTTTCTATACCACGTTTTTTTCCGCCTGATGACATCAAACGTCATCGCCAAACTAATAATTTTTGCAAACAAATAACAAAAAAATTAATTATTGTTAATAAATAATTATGTTTATAAATATCAGGATCACTAAGTGTCTTATTCAATGGTGAGTACCAGTAATAATGGTGAGTAAATGGCTGTTAAGGGAATGGAAAATGGTAATTTAGGGGTTTAAAGTTTTAAGGGATGGCTTGTGATACTGTTCATAGCCAAAAATTGTGTATTTACTTCCGCATCTCTACTTCGCGGAAATTCAACTTTCGCGGGCGGTCTCAGAACGTATCCCCCGCGAAAATCGAGGGAACACTGTACTGCTATCCCCACTCAACTTATTTCCCTTTTCATATTTTATCCCTCTAAAATTTGCCAATTTAAGAGTGCCTGTAATCATTGAGTGCCCTCAATGAATCTAAAATAGAAACAAACCTTTCCAAAGAAAATCGTTTTTGAGATGGATGGGCAAAGTTCTAGTTTTCCTGTTCTATTTTCTAGTTTCCTATTACCACTTTGTGACTTCCACGATGATCCATATGTATATTATGTGTAGTTCTTCCAAAACACTTACTTGTTTATACTCTAACTTAACACATTTATTATATCTCTGTTGATTTGCAGAATTTGAAAATTTTTGTTGCCTGATTCATTCTAGTTGACATAAATAAAAATAGATAAAGGTGACTGACCAAAGTTTCCTTTCATTCTTATGAAGATTAATAGCGCTTATTTTGTAACAGCAGACAATTGTTATCATAAGATAAAAAATAAAACAATTATTGCATTAGGAGTGGCTTTTAGAAAATATGTACAAATCACAAGAATATGCAAATAATCTCTGGGGCATAATTGCTGTGTGGTTGGGGGGGGGGTTTCCTTCCAAAATTTCACTATCTGAATGTTTACAGAAAGATTGTATCCAAAGATATAAACTTAGTAAGTTAATTCCGACAAGCTCCAGTCATTCCAGTTCTAAAATGACTCCCAATGATTTATGATATATTCACATGATTCAATTCAATAGGAGTTAACTATGATGTCACGAAACGTCTATCTAAAATGGTTCTTTTGCAGCACTCAGATTTTCTGAATATATATCAAGAATATTGGCTCTGCTAAGAAGAGATAAACATTGAAAAAGCTGTTTAAGATGATCTCTTCTATAATAAATATGTGATTCCCACCAATCTAAGACATCAACTTCACAGGAAGGCAAAGCTACTTTGTTGAAATTAGCTATAAACAGAAACTTACAAGTAAGATTATGTTGTACCTCCTTTTACTACTTACAGGTTCTAAATTTACGACTGGTTGCTTATAGCAGTGTTTCCCAACCTTTTTTGAGCCGCGGCACATTATTCATATTTTCAAAATCCCGGGGAACACTGAAAGGGGGGGGGGCGGGGCGGGGGGAGGGCTAAAGAAAAGTTTGGACAAAAAAACCCTCTCTCTTCCTCCCTTTCGCTCCATTTCTCCCTCTTTCTCTTTTCCTTCCTTCCCTTCTTTCTCTCTCTCCATCCCTCTTTCTTTCTTTCTCTCTTTTTTGCTCTCTTTCTCTCTCCCTCCTTCCCTTCCTCTATGTCTTTCTCTCTCCTTTGCTCTCTCTCTCTCTGTCTCTCTTGCTATCTCTTTCTTGCTTTTCTCTCTCTCTTGCTCTCTCTCTTTCACTGTCTTGCTATATGTCTCTTTCTTTCTCTTTGCCTCTCTTGCTATCTCTCTTTCTTTCTCTTTCTCTCTCTGTCTCTCTTGCTATGTCTCTCTTTCTTTCTCTTTCTCTCTCTCTCTGTGCCTCTCTTGCTAAGTCTCTCTTTTTCTCTTGCTATGTCTCTCTTTCTTTCTCTTTCTCTCTCTCTCTGCCTCTCTTGCTATGTCTCTTTCTCTGCCTCTCTTTCTTGCTCTGTCTCTCTCTCTCTGCCTCTCTTGCTATGTCTCTCTTTCTCTGCCTCTCTTTCTTGCTCTGTCTCTTTCTCTGCCTCTCTTATATGTCTCTCTTTCTTTCTCTCTCTCTCTCTCAGCTGACTGCAAGCGGGAGCCCTGACGGCGGCAGCTGGACGTGCTGCTGGACACCGTATATGCCAGGCCCGCAGCGCCAGCATGTATGACGTCTAGCAGCACGTCCAACCGCCACCGTCAGGGCTCCCGCTTGCAGTCAGCTGAGAGAGAGAGAGAGAGCGCTCCCTCTCGCCGCCGCCATCTCCCCACGACTGCCTGCGGCCACTGCGGCCGCCCCCACCCCCCGCTCCCATCGCCAGTGCCCTCCCGCCGGGCCACAAAGGAAACTTGCCGTCGACGCAGGAGAAGCTCCAGCTGGGCGGGGCGCTGCCGGTACTTCCTCTTGGGGCTCCCGCTCGCAGCTGTCAACCGGCTCCTGCTCGATGCCGCGGTTTTCGGCGCTCTCCTGCTGGGTCCCAAAGAAGGAAGGCGGGGAAAAGGCGCGAAGAATAAAGCTCTCCTTCTTCCTGCCTTCCTTCTTTGGCGCCCAGCAGGAGAGCGCCGAAAACCGCGGCATCGAGCAGGAGGTGGGGGACAGCTCCGAGCGGGAGCCCCAAGAGGAAGTACCGGCAGCGCCCCGCCCAGCTGGAGCTTAGCGGCACACCTGGCCATGTCTCGCGGCACACCGGTGTGCCGCGGCACACCGGTTGGGAAACGCTGGCTTATAGAACATATAAAGTAAGGATGGACTAATTTATTTAGAAACTCTCTTTAAAGTTATGACTATTGCACCACCCTGATCATATTTTGGGTGCTTGTCAATTGGCTTGCATTTTGAAGTTGTCGCAGCATTCCACAGTCAGGTGATAGCTTGTGAATGCTTTGCTGTTTTCCAGCCAAAATCCTCACCCATTGGACAAGGTGGATTTAGATTTTTGATTCATTTAACAGTAATGTGTTTTGCTTAGCAGTTGCAATGACTTGCTTAACCAGAGTAAAAATGGATGTAAAATTGAATCCAGATCACATGGCAATTCAACACACAATGACCTAAAATCAAAATTCCAAGTTCAACTGGCTGCAAGTTGAGAAATACCTATGTCAGCCAATTAGAAAAGTATTTCGATTGCTTCTGAATATTATCTATTTGAGCTTCAAGTACTGTATATTATATCCCCTGTTGCCCAAGTATCCTGCATATCTCTGTCAAAGTAATCTTCATTGATTCAAATATATAAGAATTTTTTCTCACATTATTTGATGAAAAAAAATATTCTCAGCAGTCATTTCTGAATTTTTATTAGCACTGGATATAATAGGCAGAATTCTAAGCAGGATATTTTAGTCAGGAAGAACCAGTTTAATTATTTAATTATTTCAATTATTTATTCATTAATTAATAAAGATTATATAATTATTAGAAAATACATTCTTGTTTATATCTACATCTACTTGGAGATGTACTGTAGATATCATTTCTAAATACGTCATGAAGCTATTATTTATATTGATTTTAAGCTTCTTACTACTACTCACCATACTTTAAAAGCAATCACTAACATCAATTTTGATAAAATGCTTGAGAGGAATTGACACTAAAAGTGTCTGCCAAATTAGATTAATTTGTTCAATTCATTTTACTATATTTTCCTCAGAAACTCACAGGTAAATTATCCTTTACCTGCTTTTCCAACTAGAATAAATATTTAGTAGACTCAGAGAGCTATACAGTATTCTAAACATTGGTATGTAATTACCAATTAGTAAAATATTAGATTTATTCCAGTGTGAGAGCTGATTGTATGGTTTATAAATCTGGGCAAATATCTTTTATTAGTCCTGGATAGTTTAATGTAGCAACAGGTTATACTCAATTCCTGTTACTTAAACCAGGGGTCTCCAATCTTGGCAACTTTAAAACTTGTGGACTTTAACTCCCAGAATTCCTCAGCCAGCAAAACTTAAACTTTTAAAGTTGCCAAGGTTGGAGACCTCTGACTTAAACAATCCAAATGTCATATGATTGTCCTAATAAAGGTTTGTTGTTGGTTTCTTTGTTTATTCAATTCACATAGCCACCAAACTCACATTCATGACCATGAGCATCTTTAAATTAAAACAAACAGTAGGAAAAACCCAACCAATACAAACATCGGAAACAAAGATATACATTACAGTTCCCTGAACAATACAGCTATTTTATGGTTTCCACACTACCCTCTGAATCTCTCAAATAATCTGGCCATTATAGGGCTATATAAGTTATCACCAGCATCCTGAATTGGACCTGGAAGCAAATTTGTAACAACATGGTTTGTGGAAAGGGGTGCAACATACACAGATCTAGGCATAGTATGAAGATAACTGTTGGTGCTGCTGCATTTGGTACTAACTGAAGCTTTCTAATACTCTTCAAGGACAATCCCATGTAGGGTGCATTACAATAATTCATTTGGGAGATGACCAATGCATGAGCGACTTTATCATAGTGCCTTATGGTCCAATAATTGTTTGAAGAAGAATTACAAAGAGCTGATCTACTTGCTGGATCTTTGTTTTGCCACAATTGTCAGTTCCACTTTTAGCAGAGAGATATACAGTTCTCCATTTTTTGGAAGGCTTATCTAACAAGTACCCAATTTAAACAAACCCCATGTCAAGGTTCCAAGTAATAAGGCCTATAGCAAACAGAACTCCGAAGCAAGCATTTTCTTCAAAAAAACAAGTTTATTGGATATATCATATTGGCACAGGCTGGTGAAAATTTACTCTAAAAGTTTCTGCAGTTTTACCTAATTAAAAGATACCCACTCTTTCCCCAACAATCAGTCACATGGTTCAATCAAGATGCTGTCCTGTTGCTTGGAAATTTATGTCCTCAGCTACCTGTGGGAAGGTTCTTAATTCTCAGGGTAACTACGAGGATCACCCAAAAAGTAAGGCACCATATTTTTTTCTTCAACAATTATTTATTGAACACAACGAAACTTACACACAAGAAAGAATGATATTTCTTCTAAACTCCCTATTTTTCCACGTAATCTCCATCCTGTTCTATGACCTTCCTCCAGCGAGACACAAGGGTGTGTATGCCCTGTCGGTACCACTCCTTGTTGTGGTCATGGAGCTATTTCTTCACTGTGCGAATCACCTCTTCATCATCCTCAAATTGTCTTCTGTGACTAACTGTACTTCTGTCGACTGCAGATTCTCCATAAACTGTACACAAATGTTTGTGAATGTTCCCAACAGTTTCTTTCTCCGCATGAGAAATTCAATGACGACATGCTGCTTGTAACGTATATCACTTACAGACGCCATTTCGAAACACTGCTACAGTTACGCTATCTGAAGAAATGCAAAATTTACACACGCACTCCTGACAATTCAAATAATGAATATCTAAAGTTTTGCATTCATATCATTACTGTAGTCGGAGAAAATATTTTACATTGCTTTCTGGGCGACCCTCATATTTTTTCTTGGCTATAAAACCTTAGCTATCTCTAGTTCCCCTCTCTATCCCTCAGCACTATTGTGGCAACACTGAAGCCTCCAAGAGAGCCTCAGTCAGGTTAGTGTCAACCCTAAAGCTGACCTTGCTATGACCACTTTGTTTTCTGTAGCCTTTTCTATAGGGATTTTTCTTCATATGGCTTCAGGCTTAACGCAACCTGCAGCTGATGGGTGTGTGTGTGTGTGTGTGTGTGTGTAGAGATAATTGGGGTTTTGTAGCCAAAACAAAATAATTCCCTTGTGAGCCAAAGACTTCCAACTGCTGGCTGGCCAGAGGAGAAAAGTAACCAGGCAATTAGCCAGCAGCCAGATTGGACAATATGACTTACTGTTTGAGAGAACAGGAAACTCACTTTTTAATGAGATAAAAATCAGAGTTGGAATTCCATGTCTATGCCAAGATGGTATCTCCAAATAAAATTGTTCTTTGAGGAATCAACCTGCCTTGGAGTTCTGTTTGCAGTGGATGTATTACTTGGAACCCTGAGAGCTAGCTTTATTTTAAAAATAAAATATAACAATCATAAAGTAAAATACTATAAGTTTAAAAAATGAAATCTATGATTGTAGTCATTCCATCAAGATAATTCTACAAAATAAAAAAGGAGTCACCCAGAGTCGCCTTGAATAATATATGATATAAATAATATGATATAGATTTAATTAATAAATAAAAATATGAACTGAAAAAGGTAGAAAAATGTGGGTTTGTTTTCAAAAAGAGGAAAAAAGTGTGCCAGCATGCATTCTCAATAGAAATTTGTAAACCACACAAACATCATTCTCCTTTTCTCCCAACTGAAAAAAAATAGGAGAAAAAGAAACCTTTCCTCCAGAGAACTGAAGAAATTTCTGAGAAGTGAAATGTTATCAAAGAAAAAAAACCCAAAAAAGTTCAGTTGCCTTTTGAAAAAACACCTTTGGGACAACATGACCTGGATGACGGAGAATCTCCATAGATGCTCTTTCCTCCATCTTCACTGAGTTAATCTGCCTCTTCATATTTTCTGTAATCATACAGAAAATCAATATAAAACCATATAGTGTTTCAGTCACTGCAAATAAATGGAAGGTTTTATCTCCTGTTACCTGGCTTTGAGATATGATTACTTGATGAAATAAAGTAAAATTCTTTACAATTGGGAGCCAAAAAATTAACATTAATACCAACATGTTTCAGCGTAACTAATTTCCTGGATAACTTCAAAATGTAACCACATTTAGACCTTCCAAAAACCTCATGACAAAATTTGGGAAAGAGGTAGTCATACAAATATATTGATTGTTGCTTTGCGTGAGAAAAAGATTAGAACGTTGGATCAGACTTGCATGGCAAAGTTACAGTTTAGAGCTGAAATTAAACAACTAAAGAAAGTATGGATGTATGATTGTGATCTAATAGAGTAACTCAAATTTCAAATTGATAGTAAATTACCAGTTCTAAGCCCAATTCTAGAATACAGCTCACCACTCTGGAATCTGCATTGCAGATCAGACATTAATACAATTGAGAGAGTCCAGAAATATTTTACAAGAAGAGTCCTTCACTACTCTGCTTGCAACAAAATACCTTATTCCACCAGACTTGAAATACTGCAATTAGACAACTTACAACCATGTCACCTCCGATCTGATCTAACTGTAGCTCATAAAACCATACATCAAAATGTCCTTCCTGTTAATGACTACTTTACCTTCAGCAGCAGTACACAAGCATGTAATAGATTCAAACTAAATGTAAACTGCTCTAAACTCGACTGCAGAAAATACAACTTCAGCAATAGAGTGATCAATGCCTGGAATGCACTACCTGACTCTTCCCCAAACCCCAAACACTTTAACCCCCAAAATTTCCCCAAATGCCAAAAACTTTAACCTTAGATTGTCTACAGTTGACCTTTCACCATTTCTAAAAGGTCTGTAAGGGGGCGTGCATAAGCACACCATTGTGCCTACCGTCCCTGTCCTACTATCCTATTGTCCTTTTTTTTAATCATTACTTTTTACCTATGTTTATGCAAACTACTATCCTACATATGATAGATAGAAGATAATAATAATAATAATAATAATAATAATAATAATAATAACAACAGCAACAACAACAACTACTACTACTTAGATTTGTATGCCGCCCCTCTCCATAGACTTGGGGCAGCTCACAACAACAATAAAAACAATATACAGTGTAACAAATCTAATAATTAAAAGAAAGCATCTAAAAACCCGTCACTTAAAAAACCATACAATACAAGCATACCATACATAAACCCCTGTAAGCCTGGGGGAGGTGTCTCAATTCCCCCATGCCTGGCGATATAGGTGGGTCTTAAGCAATTTACGAAAGACAAGGAGGGTGGGGGCAATTCTGATCTTGTGTGGGAGTTGACTCCAGAGGGCCTAGATAGAGATAGATAGGTAGGTAGGTAGGTAGGTAGGTAGGTAGCCAGGCAGGCAGGCAGGCAGGCAGGCAGGCAGACAAAGAGACAATGAAACATGTACATCTGATTTCAGCTGATAAGCTAGAGTAAATCAACTTCAACCCAAAAGACCCATGGACAATCTCCGAGGAGAAGTAACAACCTTATCAGATGAATCAATAGGAGTAACTGAACTAACATGGATTTTTTTTTTTGCTTTTTCATTTATTTTTGTTTGAAATAAAACACTGAAACTTATTTTGAAAACTTTTGAGTTTGTTTCTCTCTGCAGAATATCAGAAGACATTAAGAGGACATCTCTGAAACAAACAGAGAAATACTTAATTCTTCATTTTCATAGAGAATAAGTAACTCAGTGGTGAAATCCAGCAGGTTCTGACAAGTTCTGGAGAACTTGGGAAGCAGAAATTTTGAATAGAATAGAAACAGCAAATACCACCTCTGGTTGGCTCCAGAGTGGAGTGGGAATGGAGATTTTGCAGTATCCTTTCCCTGAAGTGGTGTGGGAATTTATTTATTTATGTATTTATTTATTGGATTTATTATGCCGCCTCTCTCCAAGGACGCAAAGTTTCTGCAGTATCCTTTCCCTGCCATGCCCACCAAACAATGCCTACTAATCCACACCATACCCACCAAGCCATGCCCACAAAACTGGTAGTAAAAAAAAATGGATTTCACTACTGAACTAACTCCTTCTGACTTAGAAAGGTTCTTAGCTTTGGGATAATTTATATAGGCAAGCTTAAAAGGAATAAAGGAAAGATGCCAAGAGATGTCAAACAATTTCATATTTAATCCTTATATTCTGGCAATTATGTCTGAATGTTGCAAAAGAAGCAGAGTGTTCATTAGTCTCTAGATATATAGGTATTTATTAGTCTTTAAAATAAACAAAAATAAAACATAGGATTCTAATTAAAACAGATAAAAGAAAATACAGTCATAAAGTACATATTGTAGTAAATATAAAGAATCAGCAAACAGATGAATACAGGAAATCCCAATCTATTTGATATAACTAATTATTATTATTATTATTATTATTATTATTATTATTATTAATTGGATTTGTATGCCGCCCCTCTCCGCAGACTCGGGGCGGCTAACAACAGTTCTTATTCCATTATAAACTTGACGATTCTTTTCACAATGTATACAGAGCCCAGGAGGAAAATAGGAGAATCTATGATTAAATCTGTTAAATCCTATGTAAATAGTTAAAGCCTTGTACAAAGCTGTCTCCGGGCAGAAAATGTAAATAACAAGAGGTCGCGTCTGATTGGTTCAGATGCATGACAGTTCCTTTTGGCGCGAGCCGCAAAAGTATAAATAGAGCGGCTTTTCTCATTGACAGCAGACGCGTTCCCTGCCGAGTGTCACTTCCAAAAAGAGCTAAATAAAGGGACCGTCTTTTGAACCTGCCTGTCTCGAGTATTCTTCAAAATCTATGGTGGAACAGTATGCCATGGTGGTGCAGTGGTTAGATTGCAGTACCGCAGGCTACGTCTGACTGTTGGCTGCCAGCGGTTTGTTAGTTCGATTCTCACTGACTCAAGGTTAACTCAGACTTCCACCCTTCCAAGGTTGGTAAAATGAGGACTCAGATTGTTGGAGGCAATATGCTGACACTTAGAGATGTTCGTAAAGCACTGTGAGGTGGTATATAAGTGCTATTGCTATGATTTGGATCCTAGTGTGCTGTTCTTTCATGCCTAAGGTGGATATATAGTTGACAATCAAACAAAACATGAACAACGTCTTTGATGGCTGGGGCACTGCATGTACACATCTTTTAGATATGGCAAGTGGTGGAAGCTCCCATATTTAGCTATGGAATCCAACAACTCAAATCTTGCTCCAAAATAGGCCCTTCTCCTCATTTCAGTGGTAGGCCCCTTATAGGCTTTGTTTTCATTAGCCTACCTTTTATCTCTCAGTTTTTGTGGACAGTTATGTTACATTTTTAATTCTTTCTGTAGCGGTTTTATGCCAATTTCTTTCTTCTCCTTAAGTTTTCTATTTTCAGTGTCTCAATCAGTCGGCATAGCTTTTAAAAATTAATTTTATTGTCTGCTTGCTCTAGATTTTTTAGGGGTCTTAATATTCTTGACTTTTTAAAATCAATTTCCCATTCCTATTAGTCCAATTAGGCATCATGGTGTTGATGCTAAACTTAGAATTTGTATGACCTGGTTTAGAGTCTAGTCTTTCTCTTGTAAATGAAGGTTTCTCTCCTGGGATTGCTTCTTAGGTAGAATCATTTTAGGGCTGCTTCTGTGAGCTTTGTCAAAAGGTTGTTACATTCACTCCTATAAGTCCCAGTTAAGAGCATATCACTATTCCAGTTCTTGGCCTCTTGGCTTTTCAATACGTTACAAATTAGAAATAAGTTGGGTTCCAATAGTGACTGGTGGGATGGAGTAGTACTAAATCATTCTCAGTGGAGTTGGTTCAGTGTTGGGCATGATGTAAGGTCCCATAAGTTTTCCTGAGCTACTGAAAAGTCAAAAAGAACGACACTCGAGACGAGGCTTGCAAAAAGATACCAGATTTTTATTCTTTGGCCAAAGTAGAAAAGGTTTGGGTGTATACTATATCCAAACAGACAACATGCTTTTAATGAATAGCCACACACTGCAAAAGAGAGGTTCGCCACCAACATGATTTTAAAGTGTTCTTTGTTTAGGCCTGTCTCTGCTATTTTACAGAGTATCTCTTGTTCTGATGTGTCTGTTCATGCTCCTAGGCAGCCCGCCCCACTTATTTATGGTGCAAGATAGGAAATGTCTCCAAGAATAGTTTCTGAAACAAATTTCAGATGCGAGAAACAAGATAGAGAAAATATACAATTCTCTTACAGAACGAATTTCTAACAAATGATTTCTAACTATAGCAAAATAGCACAACCAACCTCTTTACCAGAAGCAAAGAGCAAAAGTTGGATTGTAATCGAGTTGTCGAAGCGTGGAACTCATTACCAGACTCCGTAGTATCTTACCCTAACCCCCAACATTTTACCCTTAGACTATCCACAATTGACCTCTCCAGATTCCTAAGAGGTCAGTAAGGAGCGTGAATAACTGCACTAGCGTGCCTCCTGTCCCCTGTCTCGTCTCTCCTATATCTCATACAGTGATACCTCGTCTTACAAACGCCTCGTCATACAAACTTTTCGAGATACAAACCCGAGGTTTAAGATTCTTTTGCCTCTTCTTACAAACTATTTTCACCTTACAAACCCACTGCTGCCGCTGGGATGGCCCACCTCCAGACTTCCGTTGCCAGCGAAGCACCCGTTTTTGTGCTGCTGGGATTTCCCTGAGGCTCCCCTCCATGGGAAACCCCACCTCCGGACTTCCGTTGCCAGTGAAGTGCTCATTTTTGCGATGCTGAGATTCCCCTGCTGGGATTCCCCTGCAGCATCGCAAAAACACGGAAGTCCGGAGGTGGGGTTTCCCGTGGAGGGGAGCCTCAGGGGAATCCTAGTAGCACAAAAACGGGTGCTTCGGCTGGCAAAAGGGGTGAATTTTGGGCTTGCACGCATTAATCGCTTTTCCATTGATTCCTATGGGAAACACTGTTTCGTCTTACAAACTTTTCACCTTAAGAACCTCATCCCGGAACCAATTAAGTTTGTAAGACAAGGTATCACTGTATATTGTATCTACTATCCCTATATATTTTCTTCTATTCTCTTATTGATATATTTTATTCCTTTATTTTAACTTCTATTCTTCCTCTAATATATTTTACTCAAGTATATCCTCTATAACCTTCATTGTGTATTATTGTGCATTGGAATCAATCAATCAATCAAGATGTCCTTTCCTTTTCCTCCCTTTTCTTATAACAGACAGGATGGTGGGCTAGGGGAGCATTTAAGGACCATGGGTTTTACTGGTCTAACGAGATGTGTATATGTATCACTCTCAGGGCCCAGCAGCTCATTGAAGGCGCAAGTGTAACATCAACGTGGAGGGTGCTCCCATACATACAGGGAGTGTCTGAAACTGCTGCATGCGTCTTTTTACTGTTTTTTAAAATGTAAGGGGATTTTAGCTTAGAGTTTTTAACTATTAGATTTGAATGCATATTATTATTGTATTGTATTCTGTGAGCCGTCCTTGGAGAACGGCGGCATACAAGTCTAATTAATAATAATAATAATAATAATAATAATAATAATAATAATAATAATAATAACAACAACAACAACACCAGGCATTAAGACACCAGGAAGGACTTAAGGGGGACCAATCACTATTGTTGAATGGAGATTGGGGGCAAATTCCCTCCTTTAAGCATAGAGATTGGCCCAATGAAGATGTGATAAACCTAACTGGGTGCAAGAGAGAATGCTAAAAGAGCAGCAGGATGAGAGAGACGGGTGGTGAAGAAGAACAAGATAATGGGCAAAACAGATGTTAGAGGAGGCAATGTGTGTGCCTAAAAGGGAGAGGAATAACAATGAGGGGTTGGGAGCAGGGAGAAGTACCTTCAAAGCAATGCCTGATAGCCCTGCATTACCCCCTAGAGAGAGAAAGAGGCAATACACAGAAACAATGAAATTAATTACAGGAGGGAAGAAAGGGTGTGGGCCTATTATGTGTGCAAAGAAACATAGAAACATAGAAACATAGAAGACTGACGGCAGAAAAAGACCCCATGGTCCATCTAGTCTGCCCTTTTACTATTTCCTGTATTTTATCTTACAATGGATATATGTTTATCCCAGGCATGTTTAAATTCGGTTACTGTGGATTTACCAACCACGTCTGCTGGAAGTTTGTTCCAAGGATCTACTACTCTTTCAGTAAAATAATACTTTCTCATGTTGCCTTTGATCTTTCCCCCAACTAACTTCAGATTGTGTCCCCTTGTTCTTGTGTTCACTTTCCTGTTAAAAACACTTCCCTCCTGAACCCTATTTAACCCTTTAACATATTTAAATGTTTCGATCATGTCCCCCCTTTTCCTTCTGTCTTCCAGACTATACAGATTGAGTTCATTAAGTCTTTCCTGATACGTTTTATACTTCAGACCTTCCACCATTCTTGTAGCCCGTCTTTGGACCCGTTCAATTTTGTCAATATCTTTTTGTAGGTGAGGTCTCCAGAACTGAACACAGTACTCCAAATGTGGTCTCACCAGCGCTCTATATAAGGGGATCACAATCTCCCTCTTCCTGCTTGTTATACCTCTAGCTATGCAGCCAAGCATCCTACTTGCCTTTCCTACTGCCCGACCACACTGCTCACCCATTTTGAGACTGTCAGAAATCACTACCCCTAAATCCTTCTCTTCTGAAGTTTTTGCTAACACAGAACTGCCAATGCAATACTCAGATTTAGGATTCCTTTTCCCCAAGTGCATTATTTTACATTTGGAAACATTAAACTGCAGTTTCCATTGCTTTGACCATTTATCTAGTAACGCTAAATCATTTACCATATTACAGACCCCTCCAGGAATATCAACCCTATTGCACACTTTAGAGTCATCGGCAAATAGGCAAACCTTCCCTACCAAACCTTCCCCTATGTCACTCACAAACATATTAAAAAGAATAGGACCCAGAACAGACCCTTGTGGCACACCGCTTGTAACCTGTCTCTGCTCAGAATACTCGCCATTAACAATAACTCTCTGATGTCTATGCTTCAGCCAGCTTGAAATCCACTGAACTATCCAGGGATTAAGTCCAATCTTCACTAATTTATCTATCAGCTCTTTATGTGGAACCGTATCAAAGGCTTTGCTGAAGTCCAGATAGGCAATATCCACGGCACCACCTTGATCCAACACCTTTGTGACATAGTCAAAGAACTCAATGAGATTAGTCTGACACGATTTGCCTTCAGTAAAGCCATGCTGATTTGGGTCCAATAAGTTATTGTTTTTTAGATGCTGATTTATCCTCTTTTTGAGTAGAGTCTCCATCATTTTAACTACAACTGATGTCAAGCTAACTGGCCTGTAGTTTCCAGCTTCTTCTCTACTGCCCTTCTTGTGGATAGGCACAACACTGGCCATTCTCCAATCCTCAGGAACATCTCCTGTTAACAGGGATTGGTTAAACAAATCAGTCAGGGGGGTAGCAATGACAGATCTGAGTTCTTTAAGAACTCTGGGATGGATGCCATCTGGACCCATTGCCTTATTTATCTTTAATAAATTACATAAAAGTAAATTACATAAAAGCAAACATCTCTTCAATGGGGATTTTAAACTCTGATGAAGTCAGCAGGGGCTGACAAAAGCTTAGTATTTTTTTAGTAGTTTTAAATAATTTTTTTAAATGTTCCATACACCTGAATTCTATAGACCATTCACTGTAGATCCATGGTCTGCTTCCACATAAAGAAGTACACCCAGTCTGTCACCTTGTTATGTGGACAGTAGGAAAAACAATACACATACTCCATACCAACAGCTAGACAATTGCACATAGGCAAACTTTTCACATATCCAATATATTTGTAGTATGCCATTTAAGAATTTTATTATCCACATCCATCTATAACCCACTCAGTCTAGCATCCATCGATAACCCACTCAGTCTAGCATTTTCAAATCGGTTACTAGAATGTGTCAGGTTAATTTTAGATTGAAAGGTTACATTAAGCAAAGAAAAGGCCTTTTCTTGTAATATACATTTTTTCAAATTAATCATTGCATTATATTCTCCTCATTAGTTCTACCCATAAAAAACTAAACCCATTGCATTAAATCAAAACATCTTGTATTTTCAGGATTATATCATTATCTCCAAGATTCTAGGACCTAGAACTACTATGTTCAAGTCAGGTTGATCAGGTTAAATCAGTGTTTCCCAACCTTGACAACTTTCACTGGTTGGGGAATTCTGGGAGTTGAAGTCCAAATATCTTCAAACTGCCAAGGTTGGGAAACACTGGGTTAAATGACCCAATTCTTACACATTTCATCCACCCAGTTTTCCACTACAGTGATATCTCTACTTAAGAACGTCTCTACCTAAGAACTTTTCTAGATAAGAACTGGGTGTTCAAGATTTTTTGCCTCTTTTTAAGATCCATTTTCTACTTAAGAACCCAAGCCCAGAAAAATTTCCCAGGAAATTTGAGAGCAGCACGAAGGCCCGGCCAGTTTCCTGCCATTCCCCATTTAATCCCGGCCATCTCAGGCTTTTATGGGCTGCCAGAGGAGCCTTTCAGTCGCGCTTAAGGAGGCTTTGGCAGTCCAGAGCAAACAAAACATTTTCCTTTGTCTGGGCGCTTGGACAGGGAAAAAACGTCTGCCAATGCCCAGAGAAAAGAAATGCTCCCTTCGCTCTGGACAGCTGAGAAGTCACCACAGCGAAGGAAAGGCGCCAGGTACAAAGCAAGAGTGCGAGAGAAGAGGGGATCCCTTCAGCATGGGAAGGAAGAGGCAGCAAGTAGCAGCAGCAGCAGCAGCAGCAGCAGCCAGTGTATGGGAGGCAGCCTCGCGCTGGGTGTATGGGAGGCATGTGCTCCTTCTCGCCGCCTCAGAGTCCCTCTTTCTTTTTTTTTAAAGCCTTAAAGTTTTGGATTTTTTGATTTACCTCACCTCACCTTCTTCCTTCGACAGCAACAGCGACTCTCCTCCTCCTCTTCTTCCTCCTCCTCCTCCTCCCACCCAAATTCTGAGCTTTTATTTCTTTCCTAATGCGTTTGCACACATTATTGGCTTTTACTATGGGAAAAATTGCTCCTACTTAAGAATGTTACTACTTAAGAACCTAGTCACGGAATGAATTAAGTTCTTAATTAGAAGTGCCACTGTATTACTATATTACAAGAGTCTTCACAAGTACATACTGGTCTATAACCACAACAGTAGTGACAACAACAACATTCAGTGATACATTTACAATCATAAAACCAACACATTCTGTAGGGGGCAAAGTTCCACAGCTTTACTTGGGATCTGCAGATGGAGTAACACAAATGGAATAACATAGGATAGCACTCAGGCAGGAAAAATCAAAAAGTTGGTACTCCTGTAATTAGAAAAAGAAACCTGAAACAAAACCCATGCATGCCACCATGACCACATTAGCTTTTGGTAATGTTTACTTTCAACAGGTCTTCTCCCAGGGACCACTTTTCACTCTTTGTTCAACAACTGGTCCTTTTATACATGTGTAGTAGGTTTACCCCTTTTTCATTTGTCCCAATTGCTGGTTTAATGGTCAGCAGGACTTGGCAGGACCTGTCCCAGGCTTGGCAAGGTTTTTCCTCACCTTAGCTTTTAATCAGAACTAAATATGAAACTTAATATTAACCGCTCCATACTTGACTGTAAAATATATGATTTCAGTAACAGAGTTGTCGAAGCGTGGAACTCATTACCGGACTCCCTAGTGTCATCCCCAAACCCCCAACACTTTACCCTTAGATTATCTACGGTTGACCTATCCAGATTCCTAAGAGGTCAGTAAGGGGTGACTACAAGTGCACTAGAGTGCTTTCCATCCCCTGTCCTATTGTTCTCCTATATCTCCTATTCCGTTCTTCTATTCCTATATCTTTTCTTCTATTCTTTCATTGATACGTTCTATTACTATATCTTCTTTTCTATTCTTTCTTAGATATATTTTACTATGAGTATCTCCTCTATAACCTTCATCATGCATTTTACTATGTGTATATACATATATACCCACTAAAACCCTCATTGTGTATTGGACAAAATAAATAAATAAAAATAAAAATAATCAGGCTGAAATTTATGGACAGCAAATTCAGGAGGTAGGTTTGAGCTAATAGTCTTTTGTTTCTGAGGTAAGATAAAGAAAGGGTGAGTCCAAGTATACAGTTCTTTTTAAAAAACACACCTTTAGTTTTGTTTCCTATTGTGAAATTTTGAAGTGTGGTAATCCAAGCATCATTTCATAAGGTAAAATATCAGTATCCCTTTGTAGTAGGGTTGAGTTCTGAACAAGGCCAAAGGTAAACATTTGATCCATGGCATAGATGAATTTGCATTCCACTGAAAAGATTGATGCATATACAGGGCGTGCCTAACCTGGCTTTTAATTCCCTGATCCATTGTAACCCAATGTGCCAGCTCCAAAGATAAAGCCTCCAGGCCATATGCTAGGAAATGCACACCCGAAAGTTCCCCTGCTTTCAGAATGCTGAAAAAAAGCATGATATGAAATTTTGTTTCTAACACTGTGCAAGCTATGGAAACTACATGAAGCGCAAGAAAAAGGAGCCACGGAGATCAGCCTGATTACTAGAGAAGATAAAGCCCTTTCGCTCTTCTGTCTTGATAAGCTGCCCTGAAAATCTGGCTATTTATCACAGCAGACAGAGGGAGGCGTTGCTGGGAACACATTTGTTTTTTAGCTGTGCAAGTTTTGGTCATCATGTTTTGTGCTTCATTCTGGATTGACACTGTTTCTCGAATTGATTTGTGCCTTGGAGATACAGAACTTTTCTTGCCTTGTGAGCTCTCTTGTGTGTAGATATAAATTTGCTAGGTGGAATGGTTTTGTTTGAACAACTTTCAATGACTTTGTGGACTATTGGGTCTTCGGAGAGGGGCGGCATACAAATCTAAGAAATAAATAAATAAATAAATAAATAAATAAATAAATAAATTGCTCTGTGGACTCACCTTAACCTGTTTGTGGCTGGATTTAATTGGGACAGTTCTGAGTATTGCTGAGGAATATTAATAAACTCACTAAACCACAATTATGTGAGTATGTGAGAGTGCAGGAGGCAGCACACCACTGCATTTTAAATATGACGTTGTTTTTTCCCTAGCTTTCCACAGGTCAGTAAGGGGCGTACATAAGTGCACTAGTGTGCCTTTCGTCCCCTGTCCAATTGTCTTGCCTTTATCTCATATATCATGTATATTTTCTTCCTTTCATATATTTTCTCCTCTATTTTATATTTTTCTTTATATATATTACCTCATGTCTATTCTCTTCTATGTGTATTGTGTATTGGACAAAATAAAAAAAAATTAAAAAAAATTAATCTTAATAGATCTGTTGCTCTTTATTTCACATGCTTGATATTAGATAGCAATTAACTGTTCACACAGTCAGCATTCTTATCCCCCAAAATTCCAACCACCAACGTAATTCCCATGCATAATAATGCAGACAACTAATCTGTTTGCTGTTTCCTCAGCACCATATAAATTTTTGCTTTTTCAGCAGGAGCTGAACTCCTGCTTGCAAAAAAAAAAACCTAGAGGAAAATGAAGTTGGTAGTGAAATCTGTCAAACTTGCTGCTCCAATTTTTTAAAAATAAATCTATGAGTTATCTGCAAATATATATATATATGAAGGGAGTGCACACTGAGGGAGATGTACCTATTTATAGTATGATTTTTGAAATATATAGTCAGCCATGGTGTAGCAGTGATTAGAATTCAGTATTGTAGGCTACATTGGTCCACAGCCAGGAGTTCGATCCTGATTGGACTGAAGATTGATTCAACCTTCCACCAAGTCGGTAAAATAAGGAGCCAGATTGTTCGGGGCAATGATGACATTGTAAACCACACAGAGAATGCTGTAAAGCATTATGGAGTGATATATAAGTCTAAATGTATAATTGTTATTGTAAACACAGGAATTTCAACTGCACTTACATAGAATGGGTATTTCATGTCGTGAAAGAAATCCATATTTCTAGATCCAAAATGACTTTGCCTCAGAAAACTTTATCTTGGGACTGACCAAGTGGGAGAAAACTTTGAATTTCATCCTAAATGCTAATCATGAATTGATATGAGAAATAAGTGGTATCAATTGGACGTAGAAACCATAATGCAATTATAGCTAACATACACACAAGTGGGGTCTAATACTATCACAATTTTAAAAGGGGCAAAATTAGGGAATTGGTGAAAAAGACTGAAAGGGAGAGAATCAAATCTCGTTTTAATGCCAGAGGGTTATTTAAAACGACAATAACCAAGGCTCAGTTGGAAGGTATTCCACCATGTAAGAAAGGGTCAAGTTGTTTGGTTCTCTATTCGTGTCCATTAAAGTATAAAAATCAAAGGTTTTCTTCAGAAAATGGAAAGTTTGCCTTAATAAGAAAAAATGAGGTAATATAAGGCAAGGCAGAAAAATCATAAGATATAAATAATGTTTCTGTGTGTGTGTGTGTGTGTGTGTGTGTGTAATGAAATATGGACCAAACACAACCTATTTTCAATAATGAACTCACATGGCACAGCTGATTTCCAAATCTCCACTGTTCTACCTCCTGGGAATGCCTTAGAAGGTAAGGAACTGAGCTTCAAATTGCTGTATCTTAAATGCGTGCAAGCATATTAGGAGTATGCAAAGTGCATGATCACCAAACTGGTTGTTAAAGCCCACCACTGCATCAGAAATGATTAAAAATAACAAAAGTACCAAAGTATAACAGCAAGAGGTCAAGACCATGGATTTTGACTCAAATATCTGATGACTCCTTATTAAAGACTAGAAACTTGCTTTAATGAATTATTACAAATTGGAAAAACTAAAGAATAGATAACATTCTTAGAACATTCAGGGGTGATAGGTCTACTAAGCAGTATTCCAGGGTGGGAACTGATTTGCTTCAAATACTTATTGAGAAACAAACTGCTGAAGTAAAAAGTGTCTTGCCAAGATCACACAGGATTATTCTTACGTTCCTAATGCAAGAACATATTACAATAGTCATCCAAGTTCACCATATTATTAAAAATTAATGCTTTATCATCAATCTCATATTAATTTTAATTAATTTTAACATGGTATTAAAAATTAAAAATGCTAAATTCTTTTCTTAACAGGCAAATATTATCAATAACTCTATTTAAAGACAGATGATTGCTACACATGTGGCTGGGAAATAATTTTATTTACTCACCTATAAAATTATTACAGAATATGGTACTATTTAAAACATGAAAGATATGAGTTATAGGCGTATGCAAATTAGACCTTGCAAATAATGTTAAAGAATAATGGCAGATATAATAACTCTGCAACTTTTCTGTTGCATGATGTCAAACATACTGGAAACTCTTTCCAAATTTACAACTTTGTAGGAGAAATGCTAAGTCAGTGATGGCAAACCTATGGCACGGGTGCCACAGATGGCACACGGAGCCATATCTGCTGGCACGCGAGCCGTTGCCCTAGCTCAGCGCCAACGTGCATGTGTGGGCCGGCCAGCTGATTTTTGGCTTGCACAGAGGCTCTGGGAAGGTGTTTTTGGCTTCCAGAGAGCCTCTGGAGGGATAGATGAGGGTGTTTTTACCTTTCCCGGCTCCAGGGAAGCTCTTGGGAGCCTGGGGAGGGTAAAATATGAGCCTCTGGGGCCCACCAAAAGTTGGGAAATAGGCCATTTTTGGCCTACAGAGGGTCTCTGGGTGGGAGGAGAAGCTGTTTTCACCCTTCCCAGACATTGAATTGTGGGTGGGGGCACTCGCGCAAGCGTGATAACGTGCATGCATGCTCTTTCGGCACTCGAAGAAAAAAAGGTTCGCCGTCACTAATCGGCCACTGAGATTCGTGCAGCAGAAGACAGTCCTATAGGTATTCCGGTCTGATGCCATGTAGGGCTTTATAGGTCATTACCAACACTTTGAATTGTGTTCCGAAACTAATTGGTAGCCAGTGCAAGCCGCAGAGTGTTGACGAGACATGGGTGTATCTAGGAAGACACTCTTCAGAGGTAGCCCCATGTAGAGAGCATTGCAGTAGTTGAACCTCGAGGTGATGAGGGCATGAGTGACTGTGAGCAGAGACTCCCTGACCAAATAGGGCCGCAACTGGTGTACCAGGTGAACCTGGGCAAACGCCCTCCTCGCCACAGCTGAAAGGTGATGTTCTAATGTTAGCTGTGGATTGAGGAGGACACCCAAGTTGCGGATCCTCTCCGAAGAGGTCAATAATTGCCCCTCCCGGGTAATGGGCAGACAGATGGAATTGTCCTTGGGAGGCAAAACCCACAGCCACTCGGTCTTGTCAGGGTTGAATTTGAGCCTGTTGACACCCATCCAGACCCTAACAGCCTCTAGGCATTGGCATATCACTTCCACTGCTTCGCTGACTGGACATGGGGTGGAGATGTAAAGCTGGGTATCATCTGCGTACTGATGATACCTCACCCCATGCCCTTGGATGATCTCACCCAGAAGTTTCATGTAGATATTAAATAGCAGGGGGAGAGGACCGACCCCTGAGGCACCCCACAAGGGAGCAACCTAGAGGTTGACCTCTGGCCCCCCACTAACACCAACTGCGGTTGGCCAGAAAGGTAGGAGAACCACTGAAGAACAGTGCTCCCCACTCCTAACCCCTCCAGCCGTCGTAGAAGGATACTATGGTTGATGGTATTGAAAGCCGCTGAGAGGTCAAGAAGCACCAAGACAGAGGATAAACCCCTGTCCCGGGCCCACCAGAGATCATCTACCAGTGCAACCAAAGCAGTTTCCATGCTGTAGCCGGGCCTGAACCCTGACAGTTGAGGACCTAGATAATAGGCTTCTTCCAAGGATCACTGGAGCTGGAGCAACACCACCTTCTCAACAACCTTCCCCATAAAGGGAAGGTCGGAGACTGGATGGTAGTTGTTAAGTACGGCTGGGTCCAGGAAAGGCTTCTTGAGGAGGCGCACGATTGCCTCCTTGTAGGGAGCTGGGAAGGACCCCCCCTCAAAGAAGCATTGACAATCTCCTGGACCCAACTCCGTGTCACCTCCCTGCTGGCCAAAACCAGCCAGGAGGGACATGGGTCCAGTAAACAGGTGGCGGAACTCACAGCTCCAATGGCCTTGTCCACTTCATCAGGTGTCACCAAGTCAAACTCCTCCCAGACAGATTGACAAGGATGGGCACCAGTCACCTTGATTGACTCATTGTCAGCCAACACTACTGTCCAATTGGAGTCAAGGTCCGTCCGAACCTGAGCAATTTTATAAGCGAAGAACATATTAAACTCCTCGGCACTACCCTGCAAGGGCTCCCCAACTCCCCTCTGATTAAGAAGGGAGCGGGTTACCCTGAACAAAGCGGCCGGGCGGGATTCCGCTGATGCAATCAAGGTGGCAGGATACGCACATCTTGCCGCCTTGAGAGCCACTTTGTATGTCTTAATGTGAGCTCTTACAAGTGTTCAATCAGACTCAGATTTACTTTTCCTTCACTGCTTCCCTAGGCATCTTTTCTGGTGTTTCAACATCCGGAGTTCCTCAGTAAATCAAGGAGCTTTCCGGGGTCTAGTGCCACAGAGAGGTCGCAATGGTACAATCCGGTCAAGAGTCTCCGTCGCAGCCTTGTTCCAGGCCACAGCGAGGGACTCTGCCGAACTGTGTACAAGTGAATCCAGTAAACCCACAAGAACCCTCTGAAAGCCCTCTTGGTCCATCAGGCATCTGGGGCGGAACCACCTAATCGATTCCACCTCCCTGCGAGGAAGTATTGGAGCCTTGAAGTCAAGCTGTAGCACAAAATGGTCTGACCATGACAAAGGCAAAACATCTAAGCCCCTTAATCTCAGACCATCACTAAGCTACTCCGAGAGAAATATCATGTTGGGTGCATGCCCCCTCTCGTGATTTAGACCCTGAACTACTTGGGTCAGGTCCATGGCTGCCATGGTGGGCATGAACTCCTGCGCTAACCCAGAGGATTCACCGAGCAATGGCAGATTAAAGTCCCCCAGGACTATAAGTCCCAGGAACTCCACTGCCAGCCCGGCTACCTCCTCGAGCAGCACAGGCAGGGCTGTTGTCACACAGCTGGGAGGCAAGTATGTGAACAACAAGCCCACCTGAACCGCTAGGTCTAACTTCACAAAGAAGGACTCACAACCTGCAATATCAGGAGCAGTGAATCTGCGTAGGCTAAAAGTCTCCTTGGCTATAATAGCCACTCCTTCCCCTCTTCCCTGGTGTCGCGGCTGATGCCATACCTGAAACCCGGCTGGGCATATTTCAGAGAGAGGAACTCCTCCCTCTGGGCCCAACCAGGTTTCAGTCACACTTACCAGGTCGGCCTCCTCCTCCAGAATCAAATCCCGGATGAGGAGAGCTTTATTTACAACTGACCTGGCACTGAGCAGCAGCAGCCTGAGCCCAGGGTCTGGATTACACTCATCACCAGTACCTCGGGTTGAGCTCATGGGGCCGGAACAAGGGATTGCTTTCAAGCAGTGATCCATCATTCCCTAACAGCGGCCTGCCCCATGGCTCCCGCCATATCTGCCTCTCCCTAGCAGAACTTTTTTGGCCCTCCACCACCCCAGACATAGGCTCCCCCAACCCTCCCATCTCTATGCCACCAGGTAGGCTGACCTTCCCGTTCATAACATCACACTCATTCATATCATATATACCCTCCATCCAGTCCCAATCATCCATCCTTAACCTCCCCCCAATAATTTAGTTAAAAAACAAATAATAAAAATTAATAAAAGTTAAAACAGTTAACAATATTCCTCATCCCCATCCATATATCATAAAAAATCCCACCCCAGTTAAACTAACTAAAACCCACCCAATTTAAACTAATCTAAAATTCAGTTAGCACAGGATAATATATATATTGCCCCTCGCCCTCCTTTATCAGAGGACATCCTCTCTCCTTTTGATACAGAGGAATGGTAAAGTTCTATGGTAGTGTCTTTGGTGTAAATAGTCCCATCTAGGAAAGGAGAAAATTATCAGATAGGTATGTAATATTCTAAATCTAATATAGATCGAGTGTTCTTTAAAACATCCTTTAAAATTCATTAAAGTGGTAAAAGTACAAAAATTAGAGGGTCTGACAAAACAGGCCACTTCCATATTATAGCCCCCCCAGCAAGCCTGTTAAAAGGTAGTAATAATCATAGTCAGTTGCAATCCTGTTTGCTCCGAAGCTCCAATCACAAAGAATGCTGAATCCTTGAGATGTCTGGCCAACAGTAGAAGGGAAGAGTCCCGTCTGGCCTGCTCTCACTGTCAGCTCTCCCCAGCAGCTCAGCCAAGCCTCCCTGGTCCTCATACCCTCCATACTCCATGGTATCTCTACCAGGCTCTCTCACAGGCTGGCTCAGATGCATTTCCACCTCGTCCTCCGTGGACACTGGTCCTGCCTCTGTTGACCCTTCTCACCAGTCGGCCCGGCAATGTCGGGCGACATTGGTCATGCAGTGAACAATGGAAATTCAGTAGAGGCAGTTGATCTTAAAACCCACATCCATTCATCCTTGTCAGGATTGCGCTGAAACTGGTTTTTCCACATGAAGATGTGTACAACCTTCATGCATTGGTGGAGCACCTTTTACCTTTGCCAGCTCTACTTCTATTCTGCTCTACTCCCCCTCCTTTCAGAACCAGTTTTGTTTCCTATGGGTGAAGCTGCTTCAGGCATGCTGTTGTGGGAAATTAGGACAGATTCGTTCCTCATCCACTCTTGCTTGTTAGTTTCTTAAGGTAAAAAGCCAAATCTTGCCCCTCCCTATGCATGGCAATTAGTACTGGAGTGGCTGAATGTTCTTTGTCCTGTAGATTTCCTATCTGTTGATAATAGCAGTAGGTGATAAGAACAGGGTTTGTAATCTATGGAGATTTTCAGTCATCCAAGTCAATCATCCAAGTTGGTTGTCCCCAAAGGTGCTTTTCAAACAGGCAACTGGACGTTCTTAGTTTTTTCTTGAAAACGTTCCACTTCTCATCCAAGGAACTTTTTCAGTTCTGCAGATATTCTGCTAATTATCCAACAATGGATTATACCTTCAGCATAGACAGTCAAAACTCCAAGTCAACCTGGAGCAAATTTCTGCTGTCTGGCCTGCCATAAACAATTTGCACTAAATAATGAAAGTCAGAAATTGATCTTGTGCTCCTCAATCTTATCTGGCAAGCTTTCATGAGAGCAAAGTAATATTCATTAGATTGTAGGCTGTTGAGCTGCTCTTGGCTTAGGCAAGCCTCATCTCAAATGCGGAATAATTACATCTTGGCATTGTACAGGTTTGCTATTATATATAACTTACTATTGGTGTTGTAACAATAATTTCAGCAAGTTGTTCTTCTGTTCTGCATGTGAATGCCTTGCTGATAAAAGCTTTCATAATTGTTGTCAAGCCTTTCAGGCAAGTCGGGTCAGGTATGATACTACAAAGATTACTAAAATTCAACCTTATTGCTCTAGTCTAGGGTATAACAGAATCTTGAAAATCTGCCATAGTTTCACAGATTCTTATACAGAATCAAGGTGGATTATCTTGAGTCTCTTTCTCACGCTCCCTCGTTTTCTGGGATTGAAGGATCATTATACAGTGGTACCTCTACTTACAAACTTAATTCGTTCCGTGACCAGATTCTTAAGTAGAAAAGTTTATAAGAAGAAGCTATTTTTCCCATAGGACTCAATATAAAAGCAAGCAACGTGTGCGATTGGGGAAACCACATGGAGGGTGGAGGCCCTGTTTCCTCCCAGGAGATTCCTAGAGAGGTCCCATGGAGGCTTCTCCCTGCCTTTTCCGGTTACATTTTCGGAGGGTCGGGTTTGTAAGTGGAAAATGGTTCTTGAGAAGGGGCAAAAAAATCTTGAACACCTGGTTCTTATCTAGAAAACTTCCTAAGTAGAGGCTTAGGGTTTTTTTTTTCTTTGCTTTACTTGCTCCAAATATTTCTTTCCAGCCCTAATCAGGTGCTAACAATGTTCCCAGCTCTTACCATCTGGTAGGTTCTTTCAATGTTACTCTCTGCAAAGAAGAATGTTTTCCAAGCCCTAAGGGAAACCCAATGGTTTTTTCCATTGCTCTACTTGCTCCAACTGTTTATTTCCAGGTGCTAGTGATGTTCCCAGCTCTTACTGGCTTGCATGCTTTTTCATTCTTACTGTCTCAGAATAAAGGTTTTTTTTAAGCCTTTAACGAGGGGAGAAAATAATGTGCTCTAGCTGACCAGACTAAGTATGCTAGCCAGATGAATACCTGGTAAGCAGATACTTTTCCCTATTTTCCTCCCAAAAACTAAGGGCTTATACTCCAGTGAGTCTTATACTCTGAAAAATACGTTATTTTGATTTATAAATGTATATTCTAAATTTATATATATTTGTACCAATATTCGCATAGTCTTTTTGCTTTATGTATCCCCTACCCTATTTGTCTTCAATAAAGATTATATTTTCCTTTTTAAAAAGATAATATGCATAATATATTGCCAACCCCAGCAATAAATGACTTTTTAAATATAGAAATCTTGATGCAGATTCTTTTTATCTCACCTTTCATGTGAAAATTTATACTCTTCTATGTTTATTCCTAGTGGAGAAAGGAATTCTGGAAATAACAGACCCAACCTCATAAATATCCCAATCACTCCCACATTTGTATTGTTAAATCTTATCAAATTAATATTATAGCTTTAAAAACATTTTGAAATACCAATTAAAACCACATTAGATTTATTTATAAGAAATCAGATAAGCCAAAAAAATATTTATATTCTTTTCAACTCTTGATACTTTTGTTTAAAGGAATAGGCCTAGAAAGATTCTCAAAAGTTCAACAGCTCTACATGGGTGTAGGCAAATTTTGTCCATTGCACTACACTGTGCACATATATCCATACACACATTAATCCTAGCATCACACACCAATACTGGGAGTTTGGGGTTGTAGAGTGTGATCACGACACCATCTTGGATTTTTATTTTTTATTTTTGCTTTCCATAAGTTATTAAGCATTATACAAAATGAAAAATTAATGCATATTTATTCATTTAGAAAAAGATCATGCTTAAATTAGTAAGCTTGATTCCAAATGTGGTAAGAGCAGTATTATCAGGAAAATAAAGAATGTGTGAAAATAAATGGAATATTTAACAAGAGCCTGAGCACTGACTCTAAAACAAGAATGTACAATGTCTTGTTGGATGTTTAATATTTATGGAATAATTGTATAAGGAATGCTTATAATAAGATTAGAGGTGTTTGGAAAGACTGAATATTGCAAGTAGTTGATCTGAAAATCAAAATAACACTAAGTTATATTTGTCAGGAAAAGTGAATTCTTGTAGGTTACACACAAATGGCATAAATTTAAAGCAAGTAGGTGAATTTATGATAATAATAAATAATAATAATAATAATAATAATAATAATAATAATAATAATAATGTATTAGATTTGTATGCAGCCCCTCTCTTCTTGATTTACAACCACAATAGAGCTTATAGTTGAGAGTCACAGGGCTCATATGTCACTGTGTGACAGGTGTTGATTTTATGACTATTTTTGTGATGGTCCTAATAGTCACTGTGATTGTTAAGCACATCACAGGGTCATTAAGCAAACCTCATAATTGTTAAGTGAATCCAGCATAACCAAAGGATTAGCGTTTCCTACTGGGAAATGGAAGAAATGTTGCAAGTTCTGATCACCTGACTGCAGGACCCTATAGGATCATATGGCCCATACATTTATAGGGAGGGTGTAAATAGCTTTTTTGAAATTGTAACTTCAAGATTTAATGAAATGAAAAATTTCAATTCTGAGCCTTTGAAAGGGCTCATTTTGACAGCAAGACTGGACAACATAGCCTTGATAACCCTAACCTTAACCCCAAATCTTTAAGCATAGATTATCTACAATTGACCTCTCCCCCTTTCTGTAAGGGGCATGCATAAGTGCACCATTGTGCCTACCGACCCGTACTACTGTTCTATTGTCTTCTATCATTACTTTTCATCATTACTTTTCTAACATTTTTATTTATACAAATTACCATACTAGAGTTGTTTGACAAATATAAATAAAATACAATAAAAACATCCCTTTTAAATTTCACACAGCAAAGCAAGTTAAACTTCACTCACTGATAAACGATAATTTAAAACAAGAACTTGCTAAAGAAACCTTGTCACAACAACTTTAGGGTCTGATCACTTTAAAGTCCAAGGGGCCTTTAATGAATATCAATCTAGTGTCTTTGTTTATAATCTGCAAATTTAAAGGAAACAGGACTGAACAGGGAAGAAAAAAAATATTAATTTGACTTTATAAAAAACTTTACATCAATTCAAAATGTTCTGGCCACATCATAAATATTGGCCAGACCAATCAATTGTTGAGTTTTTCAACTACACAAAAAGCATACACTCCTCCTAGTCCCTGGTAAGAGTTGGTTTGCCTAAATCACTGTATAAACAGCTCTAGAGTTTCTTCTGGTAAGTAGCCAATATACACTACTACATTAAAACTAAGCTATAGGAAACATCCTATCTACTTACAAAGGTGGAATTATTGATAATATATTTAATAAAATTAACTTATTTTTTAATTTGAGAAAACATCGAACAGTAAATGTCCATGTCCAAAAAGTTGTGAGTGATGCACACAAATAAATGTAAATAAATAGCTCTGCATTCAAAATTCATTGTTGTAAAAACTGAGCGGCATTATAAATATATTGCATTTCTATTTGATTGTTTATTTGTCATGTACGTATTGGTAGTGTACAAAGAAATACTGTAACTCTCTTTATGTACAGTACATGATATTGGTACTGAGAAACTTAGGACAGGGACGGTAGGCACGCTGGTGTACTTATGCACGCCCCTTATTAGTTATTTCTTATTTGTGTTTATTATTTCTATTTATTCCCCCTATTTTTTTTAATATAGTTTGTTTCTCTGTTCCTTTGTTCCAATTCTATTTTAATACCTTGCTTTCTCTCATATTTAATTTTTTAGTTTTCTCTTTTCCTTTTTGTATGGAAACATCGGGATACTTGGGTATATGCAAGTGAGGCGGTCATGAATGAATGGAGAATGAACCACAGTGGGTTGAAGCAAGGCGCCAATAAGATGATACTTTGGCTATATGAGGCCCGAACGAGGACAGGATTTAAGAACAACTGAAAGAAAGAGAACCCCCCCCCCCTTACTAATTCCAATTTTTAACTCCACGCGACGAATTTTCTTTCGCCGCCCCCCGTTCATCACAATCATACTCTTTAATCACCACGAGGCTCCACAAGAATGACTTCGCTCTCCGCCAGTAGGAGCCAGAGAAAAGTAAGTTTTGCCGGAAGAGGCGTCGCGAAGCGACTTACTGACCATTATGCCTGTCTGTTCGGGAATTTACCTCAATTACGCTTTGGGGCGCGGGGGGGGGGGAAGTACCGCGAGATCAAGAGCCATGTGTTACACGACAGCTATCCAATTGCAACCCTACGTTGTATTACTTAGCCAATAGCAGCTCCTTGGGGCGGGGCTGTTTGGTGGGCGGGTCCGACCCAAGCTTGGAGGGCTCAGTGTTGCCGGGCCGTCATCATTCCGGTCGCTCTTGGCGCAGCGTTGGGGACGCCATGGAGGTTTCTTCTTTTTTTGTAATCCCTGCCGGTTTTTTCTATTGGGTCGGAGTGTTGGTAGTCGGCTACAACTTCTATAGCCAAATTTCCAAATTGATAGGTGCCTTCCGCGTCTGGCTGCTGGACAACTCGGCGATATTTAAACCGTACGTGAACACCTGGGCAGGTGAGTCCATTTATTCTTTCCTTGACGCTTCCTGCCCGGTTTCTGGCAAGAGCGGCTGTCGGGTGTCTTTTCTCATTATGCAGAGCTGCCCCGCGGATCAGCCGGCGCCTTTTCATTTTTCTCTGATCTTATCTTTTTAATATTTTTTATTCGTTGGCGTCCTTTGTTCTCGAGCCCGGTTTCTCTCTGAAATTACACCTAAAAGGTTTCTTAGCTCGGGGCCCTTTTGTCTTGCTGCACCTTGGGAGTTCCCAATTTACAGCCGACACTTCTTGCCCTTTTGACATAAGTCGGGAATGGTTGCACATTCAAGGTCACTTGGTTGTGCATTAGGTGATCCACACGTTCCTTTCCATTGCTTACTTTTATACAGTAAAAATAGTGGAGGAATGAAAATGTTCAAAGATACTTCACAAGAAGAGCCCTTCATTCCTCCACCCGAAACAGAATACCCTAGACTTACAGTCCTGGGTCTTGAAAGCTTAGAACTATGATCTAAGTATTGCCTACAAGATCATATGCTGCAATGTCCTGCCTGTCAAAGACTACTTCAGCTTCAAGCACAACAACACAAGAGTACACAACAGATTCAAGCTTAATATTAACCGCTCCAAACTTGACTGTAAAAAATATGACTTTAGTAATCGAGTTGTCGAAGTGTGGAACTCCTTACCGGAATCTATAGTATCATCCTCTAACCCCTAATATTTTACCCTTAGACTATCCACGGTTGACCTCCCCAGATTCCTAAGAGGTCAGTAAGGGGCGTACATAAGCGCACTAGAGTGCCTTCCGTCCCCTGTCCTATAGTCTCTCCTATATCTCCTATATCTTCTCTACTATATCCTCTATAACCTTCATTGTGTATTATTGTGTATTGGACAAAATAATAAAAAAAAATACACAAGGAAATGCATATTGCCCCTTTAGCAACAGCAGTAGCATTTAGACTTATATACCGCTTCACAGTGCTTTACAGCCCCCTCTAAGCGGTTTACAAAAAAGAGTGAGCACATTGCCCCCAACAATGTGGGTCCTCATTTTAGCAACCTTGGAAGGATAAAAGGATGAGTCAACCTTGAGCCTACTGAGATTCGATCTGCCAAATTGCTGGCAGCCAGGGATCTGTGGAAGTAGCTTGCAGTACTGCACTCTAACCACTGCACCACTGAGGCTCCCTTTTTGTGTGTCTGTGTCTGTGTGTGGTGTCTGCTTTTGGTACTAATAATTTATAGGTTATAACTGGAACTATCTATGTCAGTGTTTCCCAACCTTGGCAACTTGAAGATATTTGGACTTCAACTCCTAGAATTCTCCAGGCAGCATTCGCTGGCTGGGGAATTCTGGGAATTGAAGTCCAGATATCTCCAAGTTTCCAAGGTTGGGAAATACTGATCTATGTAGTGATAAAAGCATAATCTTGCAATTCTTTACTATGGTACTGATGGAAAGAAATAGAAATCCTGTTGTCTTCTGAACAGCGCATCAAAAGGCTACGAGGCTGACCATCACTAATTTCTTTGCTAAAAAGTCTAGTTAATTAAGCTTACATTTGGAGTATTTTAATACTAGTGTGGAATTCTCAGAGCAAAATCCTTTCCTGTTTCTACAGCTCTGAGAACGTTAAACCTGTCTTTAATATAACTGGCATGCAGTCAAAATGATATAAATGTTTAATTTTTTAAAAAGTTAATATAAATAATAAGAAATGCTGGATGTTACATTATCATGTATCCAGGTACAGACTGCATTGTGTAACATTTGCACTTTCTCCAATTGACTTTTTCTTTAAAGGAAATTATCTGAGTTTCAATTAGTCATAATGTAGGAGTTAAGGTGTAACTCATATTTACCCCAAAATTAAAATTCTTACGTGGTATCTGTTTTATCTTTAAAGTAATTTTGCTTAATTATGTGTTATGCCATTTGCACAAGTCAAATTTGGTAAACTATGTTGCACAAGTTTAATTTTTTTTAATATAGTGATAAGAATTATATATATTACAGGGAAACACTACTTGACTATCTTTGTAAGAGTCTGAAAGAATAGTTGTCAGCGAACCAGCTAGCATCTGGAAAAATAAATTCAATTCCACTGCTGTGTAAACACAGAAAGTTCCATTTATTATCAGAGCCATGTCTGGATTCTGCCCTGATAATATCAGCACTGAATTTCACTTCCGTGATTTAGGTTAAAGTTCATTCCCACCCCCACTAATGCATCACATGTACCAATCGGGGAAAGGAATGCTAGCTTCCCTTGTACAGTGGATCTATAGCTCTGCACAAAGAATGTGCTGTAGTTCCAATGTCTCTCTATCTCTCTCTCTCTCACTCCTCCCATTCCCTATTACGGTTATTCTTTCAGGAGGCCTGACAATAGTATTATGTTAATGACAGAAAAAGAGAAACATTTAGTTGCTGCTCTACATCATTTAGCATACTTTTTTCCCACTATTTTTGTTTCTCCACTGGTTTTTACTCTATAATTCTATATTAATTCTTCCTGAATCTACCAGAAGTCTTGACCAGTTAAATCAAAGTGGTAATCAGATTCAGAATTTACTTCCAAGGATTAGTCTAAATTACTAATCAGTAACACTCCCTTGCAATAGTTCCCTTGATGTACGATATTGAGAAATGTACTTCTTTTCAGCCATAGAGATTCCATCTAAGTAATTATAACGCCTACTTTCCCTTTTAAGCTTTCAAATATTTATATTAATTGCTCTTTTCTGTATTTTTCTAACTTTGGTATATTGTTTGTGGACATAAGTTACAAAAAATTTAGTCAGTATTTCAATTATGGCTAAATTAAACTTATATTGCAGTTATATATTTTGCTTTACTTTCAGTTGATATTATAAAATGTTTGTCTCTTTAACTTCTGTCTGTTTTCATATTTTTATATGAATATAAAAAAACTGAAATTCAAAAACTAAATTATATCTTTTTGTGAAGCAGATTTTCTTGACATGTGTGCATTTTAAATTATTATTTTTTATCTTCTATATTCTTAATAAATTTTAAAGATCTTTATAAGGTGCTTTGAAGACTAGGGTGGTTTCAACAAAACGTCATTTGTTCCTTATCCTTGCTCTAACCAGATCATCATAACTATTTCCTTTCCCTTTCAAATTCTATAGCAGGGGTCCCCAAACTTTTTACACAAGGGGCCAGTTCACTGTCCCTCGGACTGTTGGAGGGCCGGACTATTAAAAAAAACTATGAACAAATCCCTATGCACACTGCACATACCTTATTTTAAAGTAAAAAACAAAATGGGAATATACTATTTAGAGGGGGGGAAGAAGTCTGAAATTCATATATGTTTATGTTTTGTTTTTAATTTTCTTTTGTTAACATCTGATTGTAGGTTTTCTTGGCTTATAGAAAAATGTATAAAGAAAGAAGGAAGCACTTTGGCATAATGGTTAATCAGTTAGAAATATAATTGGTGTACTTTTTGAAGGAACATTAAGGAGGGAATTTAATTAAAAGAAAATGAATGTAACTGGATGACAAAATTAGAAAAAAAACTTTTGTAACTTTTTTGATGATTGATATTAGTTACTAACAAAATACCGCATTTTATTCATAGAAAAGTAGATGGAACACTGTGTTGTGTCACTCACCCGCGGGCCAGATAAATGGCCTCAGTGGGCCGCATGCGGCCCGCGGGCCGTAGTTTGGGGACTGCTGTTCTATAGTATTCACTTTTTTCTTTGTTGGTCACTAGACTTCTCTAAATCTGAACCTTAGCCTTTTTCTTTAAGTGTTCATTTCTTCTTTTTCCATTTCTTTTTTCATTTTGTCTTTCCCTGTCATAGCAATACACATTCTGTAGGAATTATTTGCACCATTTCATATCAACTGATATCTATTGTAGTAGATTTGTGGATTATCATAAATATACTTACAGAAAACAAAACAAATAAATTCAGTTTTCTCAGTAGTGATTATTTCCATTAATGTACAGTATCCCCCCCCGCAGTGAAACTCGTGCATGTTTGGGCCTGTTTGCTACGTTCTACTTAGAAGTTACATAAAACAGAACCAAAGCGAATGAATGAACTTTTATCACTTTGGTTATATGCTCAAGAGACACTTTACATATTTGGCTTCCAGTTAAGGGAATTTGAAGTTGGCAGACCATGTAGAATATGAATTGTGTTTAGTGCCTTAAGATGTGTATGTAATCTCATGGTTGCCTCTAGTAGCTGAGCACTACAGAGTGAAATCAATCATATATCTGAATTAATTTCTGCTGGCTGGTAAATTAAAATATATTCAGGCTGCTATTTTTTGGCGTCGGTCAGCAGTTTGCTATGATTTCAGATACTACTATTGGTACAAGTACCTCAATGATGAAATTTGGACAGCTCAAAGTATTTATTTTATTGTGTCTGGATGGGAAAGAAGAGGTTGCAGCTTAAATCCTATAGGGGTTGGGTTCCTCAGATCCAGATTTCAAGGAGATGAATCATTTCTATCTTTGATTTTGGACACTGCCCTATTCAGATTATGGAAACCAGGGATTCTTCTGAACTCACAACTCTTACTTAAAGAACAAGAGGGGTGAATTTGAACAACTCAGATATAACAATATCTGAGTTGCACTCATTCCTAGATTGGACCCCCTCATGGTCACTTCATGCCTCAATCAAGGCATTGGTTATTACCTTTAAAGCCCTACATGGCTCAGAGCCAGAGTATCTTTGAGTCCGTCTTCTACCACATTCTTCCCAGCGACCGGTTAGATCCCACAGAGTTGGTCTTCTTCAGGTCTCGTCAATGTCGACTGGCGGGTCCGCGGAGAAGAGCCTTCTCTGTGGTTGTCCCAATACTCTGAAATCTCCTGAGATCTGCACTGCCCTCATCTTATTGACCTTCCGGAAAGCTGTAAAGACCTGGCTTTTCCAACAGGCCTGGGGCCATTGACATGAGTGGGTGGGGGGAGTTACTATCAAGGTCAGCCCATGAATGTATGGATGGCTGTAATTATTTTAAATTGAAATGTTTTTATATTGATCCATGTTTATTTTTGTTGTGAACCGTCCTGAGATGGATGAGTGGGTAGGTAGGTAGATCGTTTCCCAATTAGACTATTGCAGCATTCTGCCCTTGAAAATCTGTTACACTCTAGCTGCATAATTGGCACAATTAATCACATCCATGAACACCTAAGCCATGAGTTGCATTGGCTTCCAGTAGGATTCTGGATGCAATTGAGAGTACTGGTTATTACTTTTAAACCTACATGATAATTGCCCAGGTTATTTGTTGGGCTGCCTTCTCCCAAGGATACATGGCCGCCACATATGTTGTCATATAGAGGGCATATTTCAGGTTTTCTCTTTTAAATCTTGACACTTTTTTAAAATCTAGGAAACATGTGCTTTTGGTGATTCCTCTGTTCTCTAAAGCAGTGTTCCTCAATTATTTTCTGTTATGACCCCCCTCCCCCGGAAGAAGTAAATATTTCACAACCCCCCAACTCTCGGAATGATAGTTTTCAGTATTCAGCATGTTTTCGCTGAAATAATTCAAGCGGTTTATTAGCATGATTGGGGTGTAATATGTTTAAGTGATGCCTTAATTTATTTGGCTTCATGCTGTCCACTGCCAACATGTTTAGACACAGTAAACATAACGGTCTTTCCTCGGCTCCCACCATAGTCACAGTGAAGCCAAGTGCTACATACGCTTCATCATATTTCCTCATCTTAGTTTTCGGGACACTTAAGTTTATCTCATTATCTCCGTCTTCTCCTTTCTTTTCATTCCCGTTAAATATTTTTCAATGGTGATGCACTTCATATTTCCTATTCTGTGTTGTGTGTTATTGTTCGGTGCATAAAAACCGTACTTGCTGCAGCAAAAAAAGCACTTTCCCCGGGGTCATGCGCCCCCCCCCCCCGGCATTGCTCTGCTCCTCCCCAGTGGAGCCTGCCCCACTATTTGAGAAACACTGCTCTAAAACAATCCCCCTCAAATTTGCTTCCCTTTAGGAAAACCATTAAGACCTAGCTTCCCTCAACACTCTTTCCCACAGGTGTTGAGGCCAATTGACAGAATCCCTTTTGATTACTTTTATTATTATGGTTCTTGCACAACATTCTTTGTTCCATATTTCATATTTACATTTTGTGTATGTTTTTATTTTTAGTGGTTGGGGTTTGTTTCGTTGTTGTTGGTTATTGTATGCTATCCAGAATCACACAGTTTTGAACTGGGTATTCTTTAAATCTAGCAAATGAATAAGGCAACTATATATTGCCTTATTCATTTGCTCAAGACTCACATTTATGTTGCCAGGCCTGGGGCCATTAGATTCTTGTCCCCTGGCCGATGAATGGACTGAGAGAAACTGATTGAATGGGAATTACTGGTTTACATTATGTATTTAATTAATTGGACCTGAAGTGTTATGTATTGTTTTATTATATGTTGTGAGCCGCCCCGAGTCCTTGGAGAGGGGCAGCATAAAAGTCCATTTAATAAACAAATAATAAATATTGAGAAGATGATTGTGTGACATTTACATCACAGGTAAGTCCTTAATAACTGCTTCTTAAGGAAGTATTGGATTCCTGGTAAGACATTTCAAATTTCTATAGGTTATTCCAATCCATCCCCCATTTCCCAAATTGGACTGATGCACTATTGTGTATCTGACTGGTTCTTAGAAATGCAGTTTAGATCATCTCTCATTAAGTCATAATCTTATTTTAGCAATAGCATTTGGACTTATATACTGCTTCATAGTGCTTTTACAGACCTCTCTAAGCGGTTTACAGAATCAGCATATAGCCCTCAACAATCTTGGTCCTCATTTTATCCACCTTGGAAAGATGGAAGGCTAAGTCAACCTTGTGCTGGTGGTGAGATTTGAACTGCTGAACTACAGCTAGAAGCTAGCTGAAGTAGCATGCAATGCTGTAACTCTAACCACTGCACCACCCTGGCTCTTGGTATTGGTACAGGTACAGGTAGTCCTAGACTTTCAACAGTTCATTTAGTAACTGTTCAAAGTTACAACAGCACTAAGAAAATGTAACTTATGACTGACAATTGCACCATCCCTATGATCAAGTGATAAAAATTCAGACACTTGCCAAGTGACTCATATAGTTGCAGTTTCTTGGGGGGGGGGGGTCGGTCATGTGATACCCCCTTTGCTCCCTTCTGAGAAGCAAAGTCAATGGAGAAGCCAGATTCACCTAACAACAATAATACTAACTTAATCACTGCAGTGATTTACTTAACAACTGTGGCAACAAGGTAATACAACAGGGCAAAACTCACTTAACTATCTCGCTCATCAACAATACATTTGGAGTTCAATTGTGGTTGTAAGTTGAGGACTACCAGCATTACTACTTGTATCTCTAAAGGAGACTAAAATGACAGTGCAGTCCTTGTCAGAAAAGTATACAAATTTCTTTAAATAAACATGCTGATGGGGTAAAATTCTATAAAATGGCCATTAACTACCCAGTATTATAGAATTCTTTGAAGGACCTTCTCTTAAGCCTTTTTGGCAATAATAACAGATCTTTCTTACCTGCAAGGAGGCAAGGTACAGATTGACCCTAGAATTGGAAAATTTAGGAAATGAGTGAAGAAAAAAAATTTGGTGCTTGAAATTATGGGAAGCCCCCGCCCCCCTCCAATGAAATATTTTGGGAAATATTCAAAAAAGCAGGATAAAATATTGAAATGAAAAAAAGTCTCAAGGGAGGTAGAAACCAGTCCCAATTTTCCCTACCCCAAGCAGAAACTGAGAAGGCCAGCTTTTAGAAATGCAGATTTTGTAATCCATTCAGGAAGACTGGGTCAAGACAGAAATACTCAGATAAGCAACAAACAAAAGGTCAACAAAATTAGCTCAAATGCCTACGACCATGATGGCGAACCTATGGCACATGTTCCACAAATGGCATGCAGATCCTTCTCTGTGAGTACGTGCGCAGTTGTCCCAGTCCAGCTCCAATTGCGTTTCTCCATCGCATTTCACTCAATTCTGGTTTCTTGCGAAAGAAAAAGATCTCACGAAGTTGGAATTGATTGAGTGAACTTTTTCTACTCGTGTGCTTCACAATGGGGGAGATGGGATACTGTCCTACTGAAGGCCATTATGATGCGGAGCAACCCATGTGGCTCTTTCAACCCTCTGCTGCAGCTCCTTGTGGTACTGTCATGGCAGAAGGATAAAAGAACTGTTGCCCTGTTGCCCTGTCATGGCAGTGGCAGTCGATGGAGCCTTAGTATGGGTGCCAAGTGCCATGTACAATGGTACCTCTACTAAAGAACTTAATTCATTCCGTGACCAGGTTCTTAAGTAGAAACGTTCTTAAGTAGGAGTAATTTTTCCCATAGGTATCAATGTAAAAGCAAATAATACTTGCAAACCCATTAGGAAAGAAATGAAAGTTCGGTATAATTATCTTCTTTTAATGACATGGATTTTGCTGATATCCAAATACCCAAGTATTTTACTTTCTTAGTTATCTTCATACAGTATTTGATTTTGTTTCTAATTGCTTTATCGGAAGGTCTGTCATATTTTTAGATTATATTTGTGTCTTGTTTTTGTTAATTTTCATACCAGCTACTCTTCCATGTTCTTCTATTGAGTCTATTAACTTTGAAATAGAAATTAATGGATTAAAAAGGATTTAATCATTTGGAATAACTTGCAACTTTATCATTACTAGGTAGGATCTCTACAATTAAGATGAATATCTTAACCAAAGTTCTGTTTTTATTTCAAGTAATCCCTATAAACCCAGGAAGAGATTTTTTAAAAGAATTAATGAGGATAACAAAAAAATTTATATGGCAAGACAAAATCCCAGAATGTAAAGAAAGAGGAGGCCTTGCCCTCCCAAATTGGAAGCTGTATTACCAAGCAGCAACTTTAACTTGGATTAAAGAGTAGCTTACTTTACAAAATAGAAGATTATTAAATTTAGAAGGACACGACTTAATGTTAGAGTGGCACGCTTTTATATGGTATGAAAAGTACAAAACTCATTCTTATTTTAAGAGACATACAATTAGAAAGGCATTTATAGAAGCCTGGAATGATATTAAAAAAATCATTTTTTTAGTTATACCAGAATGAATATCCCTGATTGAAGCTATAAGATCCCCAAACTTAATACAAGAAGGTAAAATATGGAAATATTTTAATAATCAGTGGAATTTAAAAGAAACCAGGAATTATTGCAGGCAGGTATTGTTATAGACTGGTGGCAATATGCACAGATTAAGTCAAGGTTCCACAAAGATTAAAAAAACTTATATACTTAGAAAAGATAACAATATTCTAGGTAAACTATTAACAACAAACCAAGCAAAATTGATTGGGAAAACCTATAAATTTTTAATTAACTGTAAAAATATAGAATGGATATTAAAAGACAATATGATTAGCTGGTGCAGAAACTTAAACAAAGATAGATTTAAATACAGTGGTACCTCGAGATACGAGTTTAATTCGTTCCGGACCTGGGCTCTTAAGTCGAGCAGCTCTTATCTCGAACGACTTTTCCCCATAGGAATTAATGTAAATAATTTTAATTGGTTCCAGCCCTCAAAAAACTCAAAAACTTAGTCTAAATTATGCAGAAAGACATGTTTTTAATGAAGAAATGTACATGTACATATAAATGAATAATGAAGTTTCTTTCACTTAACTTGTAAACTTTCTTAAACTTTTAAATTTACATATGTTCAACTTCTCTGCCACCCAATCCTGTAGGACAGAGGTCCCCAACCCTTTTTGCACCAGGGACCGGCTTTAAGCGATCAAGAGAGGAATGGGTGAATGAATGGACGGAGGGTGGGAAGGAAGGAAGGAAAGAGGGAAGGGACAGGAACAGAGGAAGGAAGGAAGGAAACTTATGAAAGGGGAGAGTAAGAGAGGAATGAGTGAAGGGAGGGAGGGAGGGAAGAAGGTGGGAAGGAGAAAGAAAAGAAGAAATAGAGGAAGGGAAGGTAAAAGAGAGAAAGAAAAAGAGCAAGAAAGAAAGAAAGAAAGAAAGGGGGAAGGGACAGGAACAGAGGAAGGAAGCAAGGAAACTCATGAAAGGGGAGAGTAAGAGAGGAATGAGTGAAGGGAGGGAGGGAGGGAAGAAGGTGGGAAGGAGAAAGAAAAGAAGAAATAGAGGAAGGGAAGGTAAAAGAGAGAAAGAAAAAGAGCAAGAAAGAAAGCAAGAAAGAAAGAAAGAAAGAAAGAAAGAAAGAAAGAAAGAAAGAAAGAAAGAAAGGGGGAAGGGACAGGAACAGACGAAGGAAGCAAGGAAACTTATGAAAGGGGAGAGTAAGAGAGGAATGAGTGAAGGGAGGGAGGGAGGGAAGAAGGTGGGAAGGAGAAAGAAAAGAAGAAATAGAGGAAGGGAAGGTAAAAGAGAGAAAGAAAAAGAGCAAGAAAGAAAGCTGCAAGCCCCCCCCCGAGCCCCCCAGGCCGGCTGCAACCTTTTAAAACACGCGCGCCGCTTCGCAGCTGTCTCCTGAAGCCGAACGCGGAAGTTAGCGTTTGGCTTCAGGAGACAGCTCCTTGGCACTTGTATCTCGAATTTGGGCTTGTAAGTAGAACAAAAATATCTCTCCCCTCCCAGCTCTTATCTCGAGTTGCTCTTAAGTAGAGCAGCTCTTATGTCGGGGTTCCACTGTACTTGGGAAACGGTATGGACATATAATTGGAAAATAACAAAGTCAACTTCTTTTAAAGAAAACCAAATTAAGATGTTTTATAGATGGCATTTGCCACCAAATAGAATTTTAAAAATGTTTCAAACTAAGTCACCTAATTGTTGGAAGTGTAAAACAGAAATAGGTACTTATTATCACACCTGGGGGACATGCTCAAAAGCAAAAGAATACTGGAATTTAATAGAAAAATGGTTAAGAGAAATAACACAGCAAGAAATTAAGAAAACACCAGAATTTTTCTTATTAGGTATATCAAATAACAAATATAAAAAAGATATATATTACCTAATAGTTCATATATTAGTTGCCGCCAGGATAGTTTTTGCTCAAAAATGGAAAGAAACGGAGATTCCAAAAGAAGCAGAAATACTTAAGAAAGTCTTAGAATGTGCTGAGCTCGACATGATGACGAGGCGGTTAAATAACTAAGAAGATTCAGAATATTACGATATTTGGCAGAAGGTATATATATATGGTGGGATAAAAAGAAAAAGATATAAGCTTGTTGTTATACTATTTTGAAAAGCTGAATTTAATAGAAAAAACTTATTAGATTGAGATTATCTATAACATAAATGCATTTTTTTCCTCTTATCTTCTTTATTTCTGTTTGATTTAATCTACAAACTAAGAATTTCTATATATATTCTTATAAACTTTTAGATGTGTTTTTATGTAGCGTGTTATAATAGAGATTTATATATATATATTTTTGACGGTGTTAAACAATAATAAGATCTTTCATCTTTTTATATAATGAAGACTTCTATTTTAAGTGGAGCGATTGTAGCTCCACTAAATGTTATATGTTGTGTTTGTTATGTTGGTTTGTGAGAAACAATAAAAATATTTTTTTTTTAAAAAAAAATTTAAAAGGAAAGAAATAAAAATTCGGAATTTGGGTGGGAGGTGGAGGAGGAAGAAGAGGAGGATAGTCGCTACTGAAGGAAGAAGGTGAGGTGAGGGGAAATCAAAAACCCCCAAAACGTTAAGGCTTAAAAAAAACCAAGAGGAACTCTGAGGCGGCAAGGTGGAGCATGCACCTCCCATACACCCAGCGCTAGGCTGCCTTCCATACACCGCGCCAAAGAGAGAAACCCAGGCGGGCGAGAGGGGGAGCACCACCGAAAAGCCCGTCTGGCAACCCAGAAAAGCCTGAGATGGCCAGGATTAAAGGGGGAATGGTAAGAAACTGGCCGGGCCTTCGTGCAGCTCTCACATTTTCTGGGAAATTTTTTTGGGCTCGGGTTCTTAAGTAGAAAGTGGTTCTTAAGAAGAGGCAAAAAAATATTGAACACCCGATTCTTATCTAGAAAAGTTCTTAAGTAGAGGCGTTCATAAGTTGAGATACCACTGTACTTGCCTTTGCATAGCAACAGTATTCCACCTTCATCATGCTACATTAGCTGTTGCCACCAGCAAAGAGGTCTGTGAGAGAACAGCAGGGATGGATCTTGTGGGGTGGAGGACATCTCCCAAGCCTGATCGTCCAGCTCCCTTGTCGGCGGGGACAAGAGAAAAAAGGAGGCAGCATGGGAAAGCACTTCTCCACCCCAGCTGAGCCCCAAGCACAAAAGCTTGGAAGGGGGGGCGCTTGCCCAGCAGAAGCGCCCCCATTGGTGAGTTGGACAATGGAGAGGCCTAACCCAATAGAGAGTCCAAAAAGGAAAGTGAGGTCTGTTCATTGGAGAATTGGAGAGGAAATCAATTGAAATCTGGATGGGTTAGGGTTATTCAGAGAGGGATCTGCCTGGATCTTTTCTTCCCTCCCCCTTAGATTCCCCAGTCCCAGCTTTCTTCCCTAGCCTCATTTTAAGGGGAGGGGAAGGAAGTTGTGACCATAGTAGCTAAAAAGCTGCAAGAAGGGTTATTAAAGATGGGGATGGGGAAAAGATACTATTCCTTTCCCAAGGACCGAGGGAAAGTAAGTGTGTGTGTTTGTGTGTAAAAATAACAGCCGGGGATAGCTTCAGCCACGAACAACAGCTGCTGTTATTTTTTCTGAGAGATTCTAAGCTACACAGCATTCTTTAATAAATACTAACAGCAATGAACCATAATATACAGGATTAAAGGAAGGAAAATGAAATTGGGAGGGAGGGAGGGAGGGAGGAAGGAAGGATGTGATGGCCTACATTACTACATTCCCATCATCCCTCAGTTGTGCTGTTAAAGAAATCCAGTGCCACCAGAGAGAGATCAAGTTGTGAAAGAGTGATAAACCTCATTATTCAGCTTAAATTGCCATGTTGGCACTTTGTGATAAATAAGTGGGTATTGGGTTGCAGTTTGGGCTCTTGTTTCCCTAAAGGATTTGCCATCTCTGACCTAAGATATGCACTTCCCCTTTTGCCCATAGAGCCAGCCATGACCCCATAGGACAGTGTTGGCATACCTTTTTTCCCTTGGGTGTCGAAAGCGCGGATGCCTGCGTTATTGCGCATACGCAAGTGTCCACACCCATAATTCAATGCTTGAGAAGGGGGAAAATGGCCTCCCCCTGGAGGCTCTCTGAAGGCCAGAAATGGCCCGTTTCCCAATTTCTGGTAGGCCCATTTTTCAACCTCCCCAGGCTCTAGAAGCTTCGCTGGAGCCTGGAGAGGGCAAAAATGCCCTCCCCTGTTTCCTCTGGAGGCCCTTTGTAAGCCAGAAATGCCATGCCAGCTAGCCGGCATGCACATGCACATTGGAGCTGAGCTAGGGCAATGGCTTGTGTGCCAGCAGATATGGTTCCGCGTGCCCCCTGTGGTACCCATGCCATAGGTTTACCATCACTGCCATAGGACTCTGGCAATAGAATATTAAAGGGCCTGTTCTTGCACAGGGATAGGAAGCTCAAATACAAAGCCCAAACAAGGTATAAAACCCACCCACTCTCAACTCCATTTTGTCAGCTGCTCAGAAACACGTGGTTGGTGGTTCTGCTTCATCAATAAAAAGAACCTTTCTATCCAATTATGCTCCAGACTCCATTTTTCCCCAGTGCCTTTTTCTTAGCTTGGAACTTGAACCAGGAGAGCACATAACTACTGTATAAACTTCTATTTCTACAATACTGAACTTGTATCTCAGAGACATTTAACTCTCTTTCCATATCCCCCTTTTGCACACCAAAAGGTGAAGAATGGTTTGTGGATGTTCAACTAGAAGATGTATATCTAGTGATATAGATACATAGTTAGCACTCTTTAAAGCAGTAAAATGTTTGTATGCTGATGAGCAAAACTCATAACTGGTGAGCAAAGACTAAAATATTTTTTTATTGGATCCTGGCGGTTCAAGCACTGACAAAGTGTTATTCCCACATTAATTAGTAGCCTTAATTAACCACTAAAAAGTAGTATGCTATAATTTATCAAAGGGCAATTCTCTTAGACTTCAGCAATAGCGAACTATCACAGCACCTTGGTGCAGCTTTCCTTCCTATATAGTTTTTGCCAACTAAGACAGTATTTTCTAATTAATAAATAGGCTTTAAAATATGTGTTGGAAAGAATCAATGGTGGCTCTATGGGTATAACTTGTGAATGTGTCTCTAAAAAGTGGATGGCTATGATAACTGATTTTTTGAACTTCTTAAATTCACTGAGGAGGTGTACAGACAAGTGCTATTGTCTTTTTTTGTTATCAATCCATTCTATTTTACTGCTTAAGTTAAAAGAACCTTTGAACAATTTAACTAGAAGTAGACTTGCAGTAGGTTTCTAAAACTAAAATGTGATGCATGTGTAATATAAATTAAGAAATGCATTTGCTGATTACTCAGCAGTTCCTCTAAATACCTTACGTTTTTTTAAAAAAATAAAGAAACAAAAAGAATTACCAATGTAATAAAGATAATACTGTATGCTTAGTGGCAAAAAAAAATTGTCTTGAATTTAATTATTCCTGTCTATGCTTGATTTAGCAAACTAGTGCATGTGAGTATTGCTCATGATATTCACATATGGCATCAGTAACATTTTTTAATTGTGAAATTTCAAGGCTTAAATGCTGAAATATAATATTTGGTCAAATTTAAAAGTAAGGTGTCTTTTCTTTTTTTTCAATGCACTTGTACAAAAACATATGATAACATTCTGCATCTAAAAAGGTGTTAACCCTGTTACAGAAAAATGTTTTTAGAGTATATTGCTACCTCTGCTGGCTAATTTTGGAATGACTTTACAATTTCCATTTAACCAGAAGTAGTGTTTAGAAATTGTTGCCTTCTGTGTAGATTTTCAACCAACAGTACAGCAGAAAATTGACATTTTTATAGCTTAGCTCTAATTAGCAATTGCTCTGAATAATTTTTTAAAGTGTTGATTTATAGCTTCCCACTTAGTCCCTATTTCCAACTTGGTTTTTTATTTTTGAAATACTCATTTTTTTGGAAAGATAACTATTCCATATGGAAGAAAACGGCAGGCAAATATTTGTTTTATTTATTTATTTATTTATTTATTTATTTATTTATTTATTTATTTATTTATTGGATTTGTATGCCGCCCCTCTCCAAAGACTCGGGGCGGCTAACAGTGACAATAAAACAGTGTACAATAGTAATTTGGTATTGATGATTAAAAATCAATTAATATAAAAACCAAACATACATACATACATACCATGCATAGAATTGTAAAGGCCTAGGGGGAAAGAGGATCTCAATTCCCCCATGCCTGGCGGCAGAGGTGGGTTTTAAGTTGCTTACGAAAGGCAAGGAGGGTGGGGGCAGTTCTAATCTCTAGGGGGAGTTGGTTCCAGAGGGCCGGGGCCGCCACAGAGAAGGTTCTTCCTCTGGGTCCCGCCAGGCGACATTGCTTAGTTGACGGGACCCGGAGAAGATCCACTCTGTGGGACCTAACTGGTCGCTGGGATTCGTGCAGCAGAAGGCGGTCCCTGAGGTAATCTGGTCCGGTGCCATGAAGGGCTTTATAGGTCATAACCAACACTTTGAATTGTGACCGGAAACTGATCGGCAACCAATGCAGATTGCGGAGTGTTGGTGTGACATGGGCATATTTGGGAAAGCCCATGATTGCTCTCGCAGCTGCATTCTGCACGATCTGAAGTTTCCGAACATTTTTCAAAGGTAGCCCCATGTAGAGAGCGTTACAGTAGTCAAGCCTCGAGGTGATGAGGGCATGAGTGACCGTGAGCAGTGACTCCCGGTCCAAGTAGGGTCGCAACTGGTGCACCAGGCGAACCTGGTTTTGCAGAATAGATCTCATGTCTGCTTTGGTGATGTAGACATATGAGCAAAATTTTCCTGATAGAGACTTGTAAAATGCTCATCTTAAGAAATATTTGTTTAAGGTGCATTCTGCTTTGCATTTTAGCTTTACAAACTTGGGATATCAGGTTTAAATTGCACTTTAATTATAGAGCTCACTTTTGGCTGTGTTTTAACTTAATTAAGCAGCAAAATTGTTGGTAAGATATGTTTTATTTATTAATTTATTCTACCAATTATTACAAACACTGTCAAAGCAACCAGCAAGTCCCACAGATGTAGACCTCATTTTGTGTCTGGACAGCTAAGTTTTAAGGAATATCCCACTTAATCTCCTCAAAATAACGTAAGAACACCATGCTGAATCAGGCCAAAGCCCATCGAGTCCACCATTCTGTGTCACACAGTGGCCCACCAATTGTACATGGGGATCTTGAGCAGAAAGAGAGGGCAAACCCCTCCCTTTCCCTTGACCCCCAAGAAATGTTACCCAAGGGATCCTGCCTGCCTGAACCAAAATAGAGGTGGCACATGGACATCCGTAACATACGGTCTGCCTATCAGAGGTGAAATGTTCCCGGTTCACTTGTGCCTGTCGGTCATCAGAGAGCCAGTTGCGAAAGCAGTGCGAGGCTCCTCCTACCCGGATGCTGCCATTTGAGTTCTTTTACCTTCTGTGCATGTGCAAACGGTAAAAGAACCCAAATGGTGGTGTCTGGGCAGGTAGGCGGAGCCTTGCGTTGCCTTTGCAACCAGGTTTTCGATGACCAGCAGGCACGAGTGAACCGGGAGCATTTCACCCTACTACCTATATATGTTTATACAGTGGTCCCTTGACTTTCGTGGGTCCAACATTCTCGAAAAGGTTATACCATGGGTTTTCAAAAAATATTAATAAAAAAATACTCTGCGGGTTTTTTGAACGTCACGGGTTTTTCTGAGGCCACCCGATATACCATATACCGTGCATTTTAACTCTCCTCCTCTCCTCCTCCTCCCCCCACCCCAGCCATCCTGCTTCTTTAAATAAAAGCTCCGCTTCCGCCACAGCCTCCCGATCCCTCCCCTTTAATTCTCGGAGCGTTGATACGCTCCACTTGAAGCTGAGCCTTACTGCCGCCTCTTCTTCCCCCACCCACCTAAGCCACCTCCCTTAGTGGTAGTGTCCAACCTCCCACCTGACCGGCCTGGAATCCCGGATTCAAGTCCTGGCCTGGATCCCTCTTGCCTTGAGCTTCCCCTGCCCTGACTCTGAACACCGGTGCTGCCGCCACTGCCATGGGAGACGCTGGCAGCGAGCGCAGCAAAGCCCCCCAGCTTGCCGCCCCATTGCCCCTGCAGGTTCTGGGGGTAAGTAAAACCAGGAATGGAGGAGGGTGGGAGGGAGGGAGAAAGGGAGCGTCTCTACTTCGCGGAAATTTGACTTTCGCAGGTGGTCTTGGAACGTATCCCCCGCGAAAGTCAAGGGACCACTATATTGTCATATGTGTCTTGGTCTTTGATAATTTCTCTGTTTTTTGTTGCTCTTTTCCATATGTTTGTACTTAGATTTCTTAATGAAACAAGATTTTATTCCATTCAGATATGAATGCATAAAAGTATAGGATAAGGACAGAAATTTTCCATTTTTACCTGAACTCTAGTAAATGGAGATCTGTTAAATCAAATATTTATTGCATGAGGAATTTCTAAATGATATATCTGAGAGATCAGACTGTAACGCCTTGTACTGCCTTTCTGGCAATATGTTTCAGAAGCAAAACCTGAAATAATTCTGTATAGTGTTCATTGTGGAATGACCATTTGTCAGTGACTATTCAATGTCATGGTGGCACTGAATGAAGGGACTTATGACCGACACCCTCCCCAAATTATGGCCATTGCAGCAACCCTGCTGTGATGTGATTAAAATTCAGGCATTTGGCAACCTACCTGCATTTAACAACTATACTTCAAGTCTCCCACTCCCCTATCTCCCCCTCATCTATGCCATTTGCTCCATGGTCCCTGCCAGGGCATCATTTTGCTCTTGCTGCTGGTCCTTTGCAAGGCAGCTACTGGTGGTGTGAGTCTTTCTTGCCCAGTTCGCATACAGGGGTTTCCTCCTTTCCTGTGGAAGTTGGCTTGGCATGGTCAGCCATTGCCCTGTAAATGTAGCAGTGGGAGCAAGAAGGAGGCAAAGGTCATCTTGGAGAGCAGAGTGCAAGGCAGCAAGGACTTCAGTAATGAGGGTGATTACAGCTGGGAATGTGCTGGGGCAGCTGCAGCTTCCCAGCTTTGTACCATGCTTGGACTGAGCTGAGGCTTCACACTCACACCATGTGTCTGGGCTGGGTCAACTGAGGTTTCCAGGGCAGCTGCAGCTTTGCACCTTAGGGTGGCGCAAGGACTTTTTGCTGTCCCAAAGGTGCAGTATCCCAAGAAACCCCTGAGAAGCATTGTGACAAACAGTCATTGAGCTGTGCAGTTTTGGGATTGCCTATTGCCCTGCCAGGTAGGGTTCAGGGCAGCCAGAAGGGTAAAGATGGGAGAGAGTAGTCAGTTGGGATGAGTTGAAGGGGAAGGTATTCCCTTACCTTTGAAGAACCAAAGCTCAGAGCTAGGAGGGATTGAACCCAGAATGTTTGGGTTGGGGTGGTTCCTTGGCTAATGACTAGTGGAATTTGCTTAATGACAGCAGCGGGCAGTACCGAGATTGCTGTCACTAAGAATAAAGTAATGTGATGTCCCACTTTATGACCCATCACTTAGTTATGTTGTACTTGTGTAGCGGTATATACCGTAAGTCTTAAGTGCTATTGCTAATTTGTGTAGTGGTTCTGAGATCACACCTGCCAGCTCCTTCAGAATCCTGGGGTGTAAAAACCATTTGGTCCTGGTGATTTGAACTCAGCTGGAGTGCATAGGTGTCCTGTTGTTGATTTCTTGCCTATTTTGACCTGCATTCCTCTTCTTTCTCCCACATTGCTGCTTTTGGTAGGCTGAACTTATTCCCCCTCCACCTTTTTTTTGCATGAAGACAAAGGAAAAGAAGTGTTAGGCAGCTCTGCTTTTACCCTAATGCCCATCACCTTCTCGCCATCTTTGCCCATTAGTTCATTGCTTCTCAGTTATTTTCTGTTATGCCCCCCCCCAGGAAGAAGTAAACATTTCACATCCCCCCAACTCTCCGCCAACATACGTCACGCGGCCCACCTTGCCTGGCCTGCCACCCCCAAATTGCACCCCACTGCAAGATGCACATCCTGCCTCACACTTGTACCAGTGTCTCCATCGTATTCCTCGGTGTTGTGTCCAGGGCAGCCTATTCTAAAAGATAATACCTGGCAAGTTCAAGAAGTTTGATTGAACTCGCAAGATGTTTTCTTTTAGAACAAGCTGCCCTGGACACAACGCCGAGGAACACGACGGAGGTGCCGGTACAAGTGTCATGTAGGAGGTGCATCCTACTCCATGCAGCAAAAAAAGCACATTCCCCTGGGGCCGTGCCACTATTCGAGAAGCACTACATTAGTGGAACAATCATTTCCTTGACTCTTTTTGTGTTCCTTGCATATTGAAAGGCACTGGAGGGGGGGGGTATATTTTTATTTTATTTTATTTATCTTGCAAAATGTAAACCAAACACATACCTAATGTATTGCATACTCTTTCAAATTCTGGCAGATAACAGTATACTTCCCCCCCCCCCTCTCACCTTCACCCTTCAAATATGGAACAAGTGTACTGGCAAGAAATTACATTGGTATTCTGGTAACGTAGCCAAGCCAGACAGGTCTGCAGCACACTGGTCTATTTTTAGACTGTTGCTTGCCATTTTTATCCAGTGAAAATACTCATCAGCGTCTAGGTGACATGCCATCAGTTTTTGTAAATGTGTCAGAGCCCTTCCCCCCCCCCTTCCTCCCCCCCCCCCCCTTTCACATCTTTCTGGTTTACTTTGCAGTGCTCAGCTCAAGGCAAAGGGGCAGATTACTTTAGATTTCAATTCATGCAGTAAAGTCCCCAATTCATAGTTCTCTAACGTCACACATTTCATTCATCGTTTTCTATTCACAGCTGCTTACGCATCTCTGCTTATTGTCTATTAAGGTTGAATTGTTCTATTGCTCAAACACTGAAGGCATGGGAGGGGCAAATTAATCAATTCAGATGCCTCTGCTAGAATTTGGAATTCAATTTCTTTGTATGCATCAACACATTCACAAAATACGTTGAAGTATAATCTGTGTCAATAACTCTAAATAATGTGTTTTTCTCCCTACCCCCAAGCATATTTGAATGATAGGTGCTGATAAAACATCAGTGTATGCAACTTTTCAGGTTGAAAGTTTGCTCTATATGTGAGACTAGATTTACTATTTCTGCTTGGGAATGATATTTCAAGGTAGCCCTGAGCCAGGGTTTCTTACTGATCATAGTTGTGATAAATTTATTTATTTATTTATTATTTATTATTTGGATTTGTATGCCGCCCCTCTCCGAAAACTCGGGGCGGCTCACAACAAGTGAAAAGACAATCCAATACATAATCCAATTAATTAAAATATTATAAATTTAAGAAAAACCCCTATACTAACATACACACACACAAGCATACCATATATAAATTCAACGTGCCCAGGGGAAGATGTTTAGTTTCCCCATGCCTGACGGCAAAGGTGGGTTTTGAGGAGTTTACGGAAGGCAGGAAGAGTAGGGGCAGTTCTGATCTCCGGGGGGAGTTCTGTATACTGTATACAAATCAACTTGTATACAGTATTTAGTGAAATAATCCTCAGCTATTGCTTTGATGTTTCTGTATATAAAACATAGGATATGATAATCAAATAATGGAATTAATGTCTAAAGCATAACATATTAACCTTAATTTGAAAACAAATTAACATTACTGAGCTATGGCATGACCACATTTCTATATTGTGTATGTGAATAACTATAGATTGATTCATGGGTATAGTAGTTACCCTGTCAAATTTTTAATGTGATCCTCCTGAGACTCTCAAATAGCATGAACATTGACTAGCCAAAGTGTTTTCCATTTTTTTCAGGCTACATAATCTGTTAGCTCAATTCTGATACTCCCAAGCAAGAGGCAAACTTTGGTGATAGAAAATTGGCAATAAAATGAAAACTCTTTTTAATGCAAAATTAATGTTTCCAATGTGCAAACCCCCCTAATTTTGCAATTATTTAAGAAGTTATGAACATCTATCTTGTTACATAAAATGTACAAAATGCCATTCTTTTCACATGGAGTTTTGTACATTTTGTTTTATAATACTTAGTACTTTTAATTTACAGGGTTGCATTTGGTTTTCTGATATCTTCAAAATTTTACAGCATTCAGATTACTGTTATGTAATACAGTGGTACCTCATGATACGAACGCCCCGCCATACGAACAACCCGAGATACGAACCCGGGGTTCAGAATTTTTTTGCCTCTTCTTACGAACGTTTTCCGTCTTACAAACCTGCAGCCGCCGAGAAGCCCTGCCGCCTGGCTGTTGCTTTTTGAAACACCCGGGGGGCTTCCCAGCGTCCTCCTGAACCCGAACGCCAAACCTGAACTTCCAGATTTGGCGTTAGGGAGGCCGCTGAGAAGCCCCCCGGCTGTTTTAAAAGGTGACAGCCAGGCGGCGGGGCTTCTCAGTGAAAGTTCGGGTTCGGGAGGCCGCTTTGGGTTTTTGGCTGGGGGGGAGGCAGGAGGTCCGGCCTGACACCCCCTACCCCAGCGCTTCACCTTCCCCCCCAGCCACAAACCCAAAGTTCCCCACCACAGTACCCGCTGCAGGAGACTTAGCCTCCCGATCCTCCCCGCCCATCACCCATGGCCTCCCGAGCGCTTTTGCCCGATGGGAAGCAAAGCGCTGGGGTGGGTGGTGTCCTGACAACTCCCACCCCAGTGCTTTGCCTCCTGCCGGGCAAGAGTGCTCTTCTGCCGGCCACAGGCGAGGGGCGGGGGCGCCTCCTGCAGTGGAGACATTTGGGTTGGGGGGGGAAGCAGGAGGCACAGGATCGGGCCGGCGGCGGGCGCAGGGCGAGGCAGCAGGTCAGCATCCTGGGCGGGCGGGCGGCGGACGAGGAGGCGCGGCCGAGCGGGCCCGGCTCCGGCTAGACCTCCGGTGAGGACGGGGTGGCTGGCGGCTGGGCGTGGCGGCGGTGAGGGCGCGTCCGACTCAGGGCTGGCGGCGCCCAACGCAGCGGGGAACATCTTAGTGGCTCCGGCGCAGGATACAGGAGAGGACTGGGTGACTGGAGCAGCAGCACCGCCGTCGCCACGCCCGGCTCGGCTTCCCTGGCCGCCGCAGGCACTGCGTGCTACGATCTTCTGGGCCGGCGAAGCTCAGCAGCGGAAGGAGGCCGCCTGGCGGGGGAGGCTTGGCCAAAAGGGGCCGGGGCTGGAGCCGCAGAGCCGGGCACGCCTTCCGCCCGGGAAGTCCTGCCCCTTCATCCCTGAAGGCCGGCCTTTTTGGCAGGGAGGGAAGGTGAAGCGCCGGCGGCTTTAGCAGCTGCTGCAAGAGGCTTCCCCGCCCCTCGCGAACTTCTCCCTCCCTCCTCTGTGGCTCCTTGGGGAAGGTGGCCGCAGAGGAGGCAGGGAGAACTTTGCGCCACTTCGGAGCCCAGCGCAGCGCTTCGTCGGGAAAACCTTCAAGGAGATAGTGGCAGCAGGAAAGAAACGGGCTCCGAAGCGGCGCAAAGCTATCCTGCCTCCTCTGCGGACGGGAGGCTTCTTGAGGAAGGTGGCCGCAGGAGGTGGTAGAGGAAGAGGAAGAGAAGCTGCAGTTGTCACTGCTGCTATGGCCACCCTTTCCTTCGGAGCCACGCAAGGCTCCAAAGCAGCACTTTCTTGGCCACTTTTCCCAAGAAGCCTCCCGTCCACAGAGGAGGCGGTGATAGCTTTGCGCTGCTTCGGAGCCCGGCCCGGCTCTAAAGAAAAGGGTGGCCCCAGCGGCAGTGACAGCTGCGGCTTCTCCTCCTCCTCCTCCTGCAGCCACCTTCCCCAAGAAGCCTCCCATCCGCAGAGGAGGCGGGGATACCTTTGCACTGCTTCAAAACCCAAGCAGCTCTGAAGAAAAGGGGGGCCGCAGCGGCGGGGGCTGCTGCAGCTTATCCTCCTCTTCCTCCTCCTGCGGCCGCCTTCCACAAGGACTCCCCTCTGCCCCCCAACGCTTGCCCATCCTATCCACCTCTCTCTCCTCCTTCTCCTCCTGCGGATGCCTTCCCCAAGGATCCTCCCGTCTGCAGAGGAAGCAGGGAGAGCTTTGTGCCACTTCGGAGCCCGGAGGAGGAGAAACCACAGCTGTTATCACCGCTGTGGCCACACTTTCCTTCGGAGCCCGGCACAAAGCACTCCCCGCCTCCTGTGCAGCCGGAAGGCTCCTTGGGGAAGGCGGCCGCAGGAGGAGGAGGTGGAGAAAGCCAGAGACGGGTGGATAGGGCAAGCGAGCGTGTGGGGTGCAGCGTCTGGGCTCCTTGGGGAAGGCAGCCTCAGGAAGTGGAGGAGGAAGAGCAGGAGAATCTGCAGCTGTCACTGCCGCTGCAGCCACCCTTTCCTTCGGAGCCGCACCTGGCTCCGAAGCAGCGCAAAGCTATCCCCGCCTCTGTGGATGGGAGGCTCCTTAGGGAAGGCAGCCGCAGGAGTTGGAAGAGAAAGCCAAAGAGAGAGGCGGATAGGGCGTGCGAGTGTGCGTGGGCAGCGGCAGGGCTTCTTGGGAAAGGCAGCTGCAGGAGGTGGAGGAGGGAGAGGAGAAGCCGCAGCTGTCACTATCGCTGTGGCCACCCTTTCCTTCAGAGCCGCATCGGGCTCCAAAGCAACGCAAAGCTATCCCCGCCTCCTCTGCGGCCAGAAGGCTCCTTGGGGAAGGCAGCCGCAGGAGTTGGAAGAGAAAGCCAAAGAGAGAGGCGGATAGGGCGTGTGAGCGTGCGTGGGCAGCGGCGGGGCTTCTTGGGAAAGGCAGCCGCAGGAGGTGGAGGAGGGAGAGGAGAAGCCGCAGCTGTCACCATCGCTGTGGCCACCCTTTCCTTCAGAGCCGCGCCGGGGTCCAAAGCAACGCAAAGCTATCCCCGCCTCCTCTGCATCCGGGAGATTCCTTGGGGAAGGTGGCCGCAGAGGAGGCGGGGAGAACTTTGCGCCACTTCGGAGCCCGGCGCAGCGCTTAGCCAGGAAACTTTCAAGGAGAATGGGAGCCCCACCAGTTGACAAGCCGCAAGGCAGCTTCTTGCGGGTGTCAATCCACCCAAGAGGGTCTCTCCAGGCAGCCTGCACTGTCCCCCACCCAGCCACCCCCTGCCCCTGAACAAGGATCCGAATGCCGGCAGTAATGAGGAAAACTGGGTGAGTCCTGGGCTTCCACACATTATTCGCTTTCTCGTTGATTCCTATGGGAAACATTGTTTCATCTTACAAACTTTTCACCTTACGAACCCCGTCCCAGAACCAATTAAGTTCGTAAGATGAGGTATTACTGTACTTGCTGACATTCAATATAGATCTATTTGGTTTATGTTTTTTTCATTCCAAGTAAAACTAGAGTTGATAAAACCTTTTTTCATATTTCCATTTCTTACTTGGGCTTGAGCCTAATTTATCAAAACGTGTCTCATAAGAAGCAACAATTACACTAACAGTCTCTGAAATTTATTTCACTTTTTTATTTCTGCTTTTTTAGTACCATCTGCAGTCTTCCAGTTTTTAGTGAGTAATCCATATCTGGAAAAATACATTTTTTATATAATAAAAAATTAAAGTAAAAATAATATTCACATACTGAGGATAAGTGTTGTATTCCCCCCCCCTCCATTTCCTGTCTGAAGCCTCTTTAAACACTCATTTCTCCATAGTGGGTGGAGTCAACATCCAAGTATGACACTGTCCATTCAGCCAATGAGGACTGAGTCCATCAAATTGTGGATCTCTGCCTCCATTTCCCCCTCTTTGACCCAGTCCTCAGTCGGACAGGATGTGTATTCCTTTTCCCCTACTTGGATTTAGTTTCCACCTTTTTCAGAGTCTTTCGTTTATAGAGATCATTTAGACCAGCTCCTTGACTATATGTTGCCCCATCAGAAGCTCACAGTGTGTACACAGCTTATTTTATCTTTTTTTTTTTTGCTGCAAAAATGGTTATTGGCAATAAAGAGATGTACAATAGAAAATGAATTTCATACTGTCTTAACTTTGAATTCAGGTTCAAAGGGAAGACATTATGCGTGCATTTTGCTTTCTTGGAAGTACAGTATTATAATACCAGAATGTAGACTATGAAATTTCAGTTGCAGGTAGTCCTGTAATGGTAGTTATGACCATAATTTAACTCAAAATTTCCATTGCTTAACAGGATAGTTGATAAATGGGTTTGAATATGACATTTGACTTTGCTTGTTAGAATGTCACAAAAGGTGATCACATAACTCCAGAAAACTGCAACTGTTATAAATATATTCCAGTTGTCAAATGTTTGATTTTGGATCGTGGCCATGGGGATGCTGCAACACTCAGTATGAAAAATGGTCATAAATTATCTTTTTCAGTGCTATTGTAACTTTGAATGGTCATTACATGAATGGTTATAAGTCAGAGACCACCAGTACCTGAATATTATTACAGCAAAAAAGTGTGGTTTATTTAATATTTTTTTTCAAGTACCCTGCAGGCATATTTCCATATCAAATGAATGCAGCCATTGCATTATAAATATGAATCAATACAAAAATACCTAAACTAAAGGATATATCCATTAAAACATTAAAATTACACCATACATATTTGGAAAAATAAAAAGATAGTGTCCAGCAGTAGTGGGTTCTAAATTCCATTGCTACAGGTTCATATATATGGGTGAGGGAGCTATGGCAGGTGCCGCCTCTTCCTGGCTGAGGTAGGTTCGGGGGCGCCTTTGGGAGGGCATCGCTGTCTGTGTACCGGTAAATATGTAGTGCCTAGTAGTGCCATCTCTGAAAGCCAGACACAGGGACTGGGCTGCAGAGGTTACGTGTTGCACCCTCCGCGGCTCCAACTTTCAATTAGAAAATAAGGGTGACACGGAGGAACAATGCCGGCGCCAAGGCACCTTTAAGGCAAATTCAAGGGTTTTAAATTTTTTTTTGCTTTTCTACCTTCAAAGGGCGGAGCTCTTGGGACTACGGTTGGCTGGCTCCTTTGCTTGAGCGGGGGAGAGGAGGCACCTGCCCCACACCTCCCACACCTCCGACGGCGTGCAAGAGGGGAAAAAAGCCAGTGAGGTCGGGGGGGGGGGAGGACAAGAAGACAGAAGCAGGAATCCACCGCCCCCAACCTCACTGGCTTCCCATGGCCTTTTTCCCCTCTTGCGCGCCATTGGAGTGGTTGGCTGGCTCTTTTGCTTGCGCGCGAGAGGGCAAAAAAGCCAGTGAGGTCAGGGGCGGTGGATTCCTGCTTCTGTCTTCTCACCACGACACCCCCCACCTCACCGGCTTTTTTCCCCTCGTGCGTCGTCGGAACTGTGGGACGGATGGGGCAGGTGCCTGAGAGCTCCGGCTTTTGCAGGTAGCAAAGCAATTTTTTTTTTTTAAAAAACCCCTTGAATTTGCCTTTAAGGCACCTCCTTGGCGCTGGCATCATCCCTCTGCGCCACCCTTCTCTCCTAATTGGAAGTTGGAGCCACGGAGGGTGGAAAAGCGCGACCTCTGCAGCCCGATCCCGCCCGATCCCCATGTCTGACTCTCAGAAATGGGAGTCCTGGTCCTTCTGTTTGGCCACTTCTATTTAGTGCCCTCTGCTCTGAATGCATGGAGCAATGCAATGTGTTGCAAACTCCCCGAGCAACGCAATCTCTTGCAAACTGCCCGAGCAATGCAATCTCTTGCAAACTCCCCGAGCAATGCAATCTCTTGCAAATTCCCAGAGCAATGCAATCTGTTGCTATTGCTCGGAAAAGTACACGCCCACACATGCGCGGTTTCCCTCAGTTCCCATGCTCGGCTCCTGAAGTGCTTGTCGTGGAGACGACGGTTCCTGTGCTCAGGTGAAGGAGATTAGGCTTTTGTGCTGCGAAAGTGTTTTGTGCGTGTGCCTCTCCCGCCCGCCCATCTTTTAGAGTACCGTATAAATCCTATCGATCAGGAAGTTCCCATTACCGGTAGCCAGTCTGTTGCAAGAGGTGCAGGAATTCTGGGAGTTGAAGTCCACCAGCCTTAAAACTGTCAAGTTTAAAGACCCCTAGGTTAGGGTTAGAAGTGCAAAGGGTCTTTAAACTTGACAGTTTTAAGGCTTGTGGACTTCAACTCCCACTCCTGAGGTAGCATGGCTGGTGCAGGAATTCTGGGAGTTGAAGTCCACCAGCCTTAAAACTGTCAAGTTTAAACACCCCTGGGTTAGGGTTAGATGTGCAAGGGTCTTCAAACCTGGCAAGATTATGGCTTGTGGACGTCAACTTCAAATACCAGATTGCTTTTGTTTATCCTCTTAAATTTACAGAGCTGGTTTACTGGTTTTCTTTGAAATAAATATTCTAAAATATTTAATCTACTGATGTCTCAATTAACGTAGTTTTGTTTCCATTTTTATAAGTTAAAAGTAGCCACTGCATTTTCTAACCTCGGCTTATACTCGGGTCAATAAGTTTTCCCAGTTTTTGTGGCAAAAACTGATGCCTCGGCTTATACTCGGGTCGGTTTATACTCGAGTATATACGGTAAGTAAAAACGTTTGTAAGAAGAAGCAATTTTTCCCATAGGAATCAATGTAAAAGCAAATAATGTGTACGATTGGGGAAATCACAGGGAGGGTGGAGGCCCTGTTTCCTCCCAGGAGATTCCTAGAGAGGTCCCATAGAGGCTTTTCCCCACCCTTTCTGGCCCTGTTTCCTCCCAGGAGATTCCTAGAGAGGCCCCATGGAGGCTTCTCCCTGCCTTTTCTGGTTACAGTTTTTGAGGCTCGGGTTTGTAAGTGGAAAATGGTTCTTGAGAAGAGGCAAAAAAATCTTGAACACCCGGTTCTTATCTAGAAAAGTTCGTAAGTAGAGGCGTTCTTAGGCAGAGGGTACCACTGTACTTTTAAAATTCCCAGTTAAATTAACCAACTAGTCTGCAATCTTTCCCAATCCTCTAGAACAGGGGTGGCAAACTGGTGGCTACACAAAAGCAAAAGATGTCACAATATGTCATGTGACATGATTGAGTTTGATACCCGTGCTCTAGAATGTGCGGACATCTGTTATTTTCAGTTTTGATTCCGAGCTATGTGGAAATCTTAAGTTTATTTCAGCCTCTATGCTTCACCCAAAACCTGTATCAGTATACAGTGATCCCCCGAGTTTCGCGATCCCGATCATTGCGAAAGGCTATATCGTGATTTTTCCACCCGATGACGTCACTCCCTTCCTTTCTCATCTTTCTTTCTCTCTCTCTTTCTCTATCTTGCTTCTTCCTCTCTCACACTCTCTTCCTCCCTCTCTCATCTCTTTCTTTCCTTCTCTCTCTTTCTCTATCTCTCCCCCTCTTGCTCTCGAGCGGCAAGCGAGCAGCCGGGCGAGCGGGTGATGGGCAAGCGGCAAGCGATCTTGGGGTTTCCCCTTTGCCTGGACGGCGGGAAGACCCAGGGAAGGTTCCTTCGGCCGCCCACCAGCTGATCTGCTCGGCAGCGCGGCAGCAGCGAGGAGCCGAAGATGGGGTTTCCCCGTTGCCTGGGCAACGGGGAAACCCCATCTTCGGCTCCTCGCTGCTGCCGCGCTGCGAAGCAGATCAGCTGTTGGGCGGCCGAAGGAACCTTCCCTGGGTCTTCCCCGGGTCTTCCCCGCCGCCCACACGCAAACTCCACCATCTGCGCATGTGCGGCCATGGAAAAAGGGGCGCGCATGCGCAGATGGTGTTTTTACTTCCGCACCACTACATCCCGAAATATCGATTATCGCGAGGGGTCTTGGAACGGAACCCTCGCGATAATCGGGGGATCACTGTAGTGGGAAGTCAGGGGACAGCTATGACAAATATTCTCTTATACAGGCATTATGTTGTTGCAGTTCTCTTGGTCCAACTTTCTAAACCTTACATGTTTGTGTTCTTTTAATATAAAATCCACGATGTCGTGATTCTTTTGCACAAATTTTATGATGTCGTGATATCTTTGCATAATTTAAGTGTGGGAAGTATAATGAACAAAAGAAAGATAAGGTGCAAAGTCTGAAGGTGTTCTGTTAACACTGTAAATGAAAAAAACATTTTAAAAAATTCACATTTTTATCATTTTTGTAACACATTTTTTTTTGTGGGGAGGGCTTCTCTTGATGTAGTGTATTGGTACTGACATTAGCTTGCCAGGATCTCCACACTCACCACCTTTGTTCTTACTAAAATATGAGTTAGCATATATTAGACACCATTAGCTTTCACTTCTAGGGATTTCAGTAGCTTCTAAATTTGGCATTGCTAAGCTGATGCTCTGTTGCTTGAATCAATCGGGGCTGCTATTTTTAGCAAGAAAGAATTGAAATAGCAATTTGCTTTCCATGTAATAGATCCCAAGAGGAATATTGATGCAAGCTCTTTGTCATTGCATATATTTCCCCTTCCCAAAGGCACCCAGACAAAAGACAGCTGTCAAAGCTTACTGCAGCATTAATATTTAATCAATCAAGTGTTTGTGCATTAAGTGTTCAAGGGGCAAAAAGGCATGAGCTGAACCAGTTCCAAGTAACTCATTTGTATAAGGCAGGTAGTGGGTAGAGTGCAAACTTCAAGTGTTCATATAACGTGCTTTTTTATTTTGATATATTATTAATAAAAATAAATTCAGTAGGTAAAACCACACATTTTAACCAGCTCATGTTAATTTTTTAAAATTAACTTATTTATGACTGCAGAGAATCTTGCTGTCATACAGGGCCAAGTGCCAGCATTAAGTTATTTAAAGGAGTTTTCCTTGCTTTCAAGGGAAGCACTTCAGTTTAACTTGAATGGTGATTTGTGGAGGAAATATTGGGATATTTGTTGTGGTTGTTATTATTACTCTGGTTTGTTGCCCAAATCAACCAGATGTTTAGACTAGATTTGGCATTTTTTATCCACATTGAATCCTTCCTAAGGCAGATGTTGTTTGATGATATTGAAGGTATGGCAGGGTGTAAGCTGTTCTGAGTAAAGCTGCCTTTACTAATTGTGATTTTGTCAATTCTGACGCTGTTCAAGTGATGCTCCAGATGTTTTGGGATTGCACCCAATGTGCCTATTACTGTTAGTATGATCTTTATTTCTTCTGCTACAGTTGTTCTCTTTGCAGGTCTTTGTATTTTGTGATTTTCTCCAGTTCTTTCTCTTTTAGTTTGCTGTCTCTAGCTACTGCCACATCCACTACCCATTCTTTTCTGTTTTTCTTACCAACAATTGTTGGGTCTATGAGGCATATGTTTGTATTCTAAAATCCCAGACATATCTGGCCTTCAGTTGCCATTGCTCTGTTTCTTTGTACCGTTAGTACTGTTTAAAGTTCCGAGGTTTTAAAACATATATTGGAGCCAAACTATCAGCAAAACTGGTTCTCTTTTGGTTTGTCACATGCTCCAGTTAAAATAGTAAACTGGTCCTCTACATTTTAAACCACCTAAAAAGAAACAGACCAGGCAAGTGAAATCGCTTCTTCTATTGTTAAATAATGGTGACTGGTAATTTGTGTTAGGGATATACAGGAACTTGTTATTTCATGTTAACTTGTAATGGAATCATTTGCATCTGGATATTGTTAATTCATTCACAATAGTCTCCAATTCTAATTTTTATGGAGATGATAAAATAATGCAGATACTACAGGTACTATCTGTAGTTTATTTGCAACCATAATTGGAACAAAAACTGCCAATGCTAAGCAATGCAGTCATTAAGTTAGTGACACCTGGTTTTACTATCATTTTGTTGCGGTTATAAGTGAACTTCTGCAGTCATTGAACAAATTCCGTAATAGCCTGAAGACTCATTTATGCCCCCAGGCCTGGGGGTCATTAGATGCTATCCCTGGGCCGACGATTGTATTGTGAGCCTGTTGACTGAATGGGTATGAGAGTATTTTAATTGGTTCTTGGGTTTTTTAGATTATCAATTTTAATTAATTGAATTTAGGATGTACAGTGGTACCTCTACTTAAGAACTTAATTCACTCCGTGACCAGGTTCTTAAGTAGAAAAGTTTGTAAATAGAAGCAATTTTTCCCATAGGAATCAATGTAAAAGCAAATAATGCGTGCAAACCCATCAGGAACGAAATAAAAGCTCGGAATTTGGGTGGGAGGAGAAGGAGGAAGAAGAGGAGAAGGACAGTCGCTGCCCAAAGCAAAGTGAGCATTTCTTTTCTCTGGGCACTGGCAGTTTATTCCCTCTCCAAGCGCCCGGAGAAAGGAAAATGCTTCGTTCGCTCTGGACTGCCAAAGCCTCCTTAAGCACCACCTCAAGGCTCCTCTGGCAGCCCAGAAAAGCCCAAAATTGCCAGGATTAAAGGGGGAGTGGCAGGAAACTGGCCGGGCCTTCGTGTCACTCTCAAATTTCCTGGGAAATTTTTCCGGGCTCAAGTTCTTAAGTAGAAAATGGTTCTTAAGAAGAGGCAAAAAAATCTTGAACACCCGGTTCTTATCTAGAAAAGTTCTTAAGTAGAGACGTTCTTAAGCAGAGGTACCACTGTATATTGTTTCCTATATGTTGTAAGCCACCCCGAGTCTTCAGAGAGGAGCGGCATATAAATCTGATTAATAAATAAATAATAAATCATGCAGTCACTGTACAACTTTAGCTTCCCCCATTGACTCTGCTTCTGAGAAGCCACCTGGGAAGGTTGCACATGACGGTCATATGGCACTAGGATGCTGCAATTATCATAAAAGCCAATTTCCCCATGCCCAAATTTTGCACACAGGGATGCAGCAATGGTCATAAGTGCAAGGACTGATCATAAGTCACTTTTTTCAGTGCTGCCATAACTTCAACAAAGATGTCAAACGAATGGTTGTAAGTCCAGGACCATCTGTGCGATGCTTCAGTTGGGGAGAATTAAAGAGTCTCCTTAAAGGCACCTTTGTAACGAGAATATTAATATCTAATGTTTATGATATTCTGTACTTTGGAAATTTTAATTCACTCTCATAATTCTATTTTCTTCTCTGCTCTTTATTTTATAGTTATCACAGGAGCTACAGATGGAATTGGAAAGGCTTATGCAGAAGCGGTAAGTTTTAAGTTTGTATACCTCAGCCCTGACCCAAATAGTGATTCCTGTGTATTATTTTAGTGCTGATCGGTTTTGGAATTGTTTCCCATTATAAAAGTAATTCAAGAATAAGTGTTTTCTTCATATATATTGAAAAACCACTAAATACATTTAAAAGATACAAGTAAATTCAATTTGGATTAGAATGGCAAGGATGAATTCTACTGTGAAAAAGAGGGGAGGCTGTGATTATGGTTATCCCCATTAGCGTTAGGTTTTGCTGCTGGAAGATGTGTACATTGTATTTTTCCCTAGGATGATTGGTTATACTCATAATCAAATTTATTATTTCATACTGTAGAAGTTTCCTTTTAAAATTCCCTTCATGTATATTAGAGGTGAGTCACTATAAGTTATTGTAATACACCAGGTATTTATCCATTAGTTTCAAGCTCAAAAATTTCTATAGCAATTGAAGCATTCTGTTTTGAACACGAGATAATTCATATTGAAAATATTTTGCAATATTATACATGCAAGCTATGTATAAGCAGTCCCCTGATTGTAGTACTAGTAATTCTTATGTATTCTATTTATTCAGTATGTTACATTGTACTTGGTGTTCATGTGCTAAAAGCCAGCTGTCATTTTTGCATTCCTTGTATAAATTTAGGTCAGATAAGTCAGTTCTTCTATGAACAGGTGACTGACATACACAGAAATTTGTACTAATTAATACACATGAAAGATATGGGTACTGTGCTCTGAATTGCCTTTGGTCCATCTTAAATCTCAACAGAATCACCATCTTTTCAATTAATTTATTAATAACTTGAATCTGCTGTGCATATACATTTTGAAAATAATATTCTAACTTATTGTATTCACACCTGATCAATATTATTTTTCTTGTAATTGATTGTGTGCAACCATATTTGTACAAAATGTTAACAATCACACAGATTTCTCCATGACAGACTCTTTCTAACTTGATATCTTGACCTGGACCATAGGTGCACACATGCAAAAGTTTGGCTGCAGACTTCACTTTAAATGGTGCAAATACAGGAAGTGACAGGCCAGTCATGTGTTCTCACTTGCTTAGTTCCAAAATCCTTTGGAAACTCATCCCTAACATATCGTTACATTCATTCCATAATTCCTCTGGTTTTCTATCAGTAAATTTCAGAGCTTCAAAGCAATTTTTGATGTTCTCCTTTGTGTCGAGGAGAGAGTCCAATGGAGTGGGGTTTTGCTCCTCGTTTTTCTTGGTCATTCCTTGAGTGTGGCTGCGCCAGTTTTCACTCAGCCTTTAAGAGAGCAGGATGCAAAGAGCAATTTCTGGAAAGAAAACAGAACATTCCCTTGGACTCCAAAATAGCAAGACCTCGGCTCCAGGTAGAAAAGTGGCCATCAGAAGGCCAGCAGCACAGAGGCTTCGGCTTTTTAGCCAAGGCAGTGCCATTCCAAGATACTCATGCAGGAGGCCAAACAACTAGGCCTCTGTGCAGAGAAACATCTGCTGTCCATCAGAGCAGAGCACATCTCAGGAGTAAACAGTGTGCAGGCAGACTGGCTCCGCAGGACCGCGGTCAATCACACAGAGTGGTGACTGCATCCGGACCTATTCAGGGAGCTGTCAAGAACGTTCGGGGAACAGAACCTGGACCAGTTCGCTTCCCCATCAAACACTCAGCTCAACAGGTTCTTTTCCAGGGGCAAAAGGAGTCAACGTGCTCGGCAGCTAATGTAGCTATGTCATAAACACTATTAGCGCGCTCCAAAAGATCTTCAGCATCTTTTCAGTAGCTTTTGGAATGCCATCTGATCTGAGAGGCTCATTATGTTAGATTTTCCATCTATGTGATTTTCTTGGTAAAAATACAGGAGTGGTTTATGACTGCCTTCTCCTGTATAGTATAAAACAATGTCTTTGCTATCATCACTAAAGTGATTGTGGAGACCAGTTCTTTATATATAGTTGCTGTCCAGTATAAATGTCTGCTTGCTTTATGTGAGCAGCAGGGATGACCTTCATGCCTTAGGTGACCTTATTGGGAATATATATTCTTGGCATACACTTCTGATATTCTCCACTCATCCTTCCCAGAACAGTCTCTCCCCTCCTCCCCAATTCAAATTTGGCAGTAAGGATATATCATAAGAGTGCTGTAGGCCAGTTACCTACATTCTGAGTTACAGTGGGGCATTAGAGTTTTTACTTATAATCTTTTTTATTTAAATAAATTTTATATTCCATAATGTGACCGTTTTGAAATTAATTACTGGTATGTCTTAAAGTTTTGTTTTTGTATTAGCATAGTATGCTGCCAAGATGTGCTAATCAGACCACATTTAGAAATGGTTACTTGAATGATAATTCAGTTTTAATAGTACTAACTTATTTTATGCCCGTAACTAAGCTCATTATAGAATACAGAGAGTAAATTCTCATTGGGCAAATGAGGTTTTCCATAGTTGCAAGATAAAATCTCCAGTTATACCAATTCCTGTTTTAAAAGTCCAGCCTCCTTATGTCTTATTTCTCAACTGATAATGCATCAGTTACAGTGACCTTCGAACATTTCTGCCATACATTGATTTGAAAAGGAAAATCCCAACTAAAGGAAAACAAGAAATAAAGCACTATCAAACTCCAGTTATTAGATTTTTCTTGGAGCCAAATGTTCCATTTAACTTCTCAATTAAGCTAATTTTTTTGAGAAGGTAAGGGCCTAAAATTAGAATATTCCATACCGTGGGTGGCCTGTAACTATAACAAGTAATTGCTATATCTATCATGATTCCAACAGCTATCCTGGTAAACAACTCAATCAAGTCTTGATTTACCATTTTGCATTAATCCAGATTAACCTCCATATCCATTCATCAATTGAATCTAAAAGCTTGCCTAACTCGAATGAGTCCAGGCTGTGTAGAACATTCAAATCAATAAGACCAAAAAATGGGTAGGGAGGAAGCAGTGTGTGTGTGGTGGGAGAAAATGTTCTGCTGACATATACAGTTGTGAAAAGTGTTTCCCAACGACCTGAGGAATAGTTGGGCTTTCAGGGTTTTTAAAAAAACAACAAGGTAATGGCATAGGCCACAGTACATATTGCTTTCTCTAGAGTGATTGAAGTTAAGACGCCTCCGGATATCTACTGCCACTCTCTGTATTGGCAAGCTGCAAAGGTGCCTTTACTCCATCCTCGCTGTTTCCCATTCTCTGGTAAACATTAGAGGATTTTATTCATTTTATGACATCCCAACAATATCAAGTCTAGTTAAAAAAAAGTTTATTCTCTGTTTTTCCACTCCATGTGTCCATTTGAATGTGGTTATGAAACTTACTAAGCATCGCTAAATGTTTCTACGACTTGCGCCCTTTCCAGTATCCTTATAGACATATTTCTGACATAGCAGTTTTCATTTGAAGAATCTGGAGTTCTGAACTTTGCTGAGGGGTTGAAAGTTGTGTTTAGATGTTGTATCGTAAGCCTGAGTAAAAGTTAAGATGAAACTCCATTCTCCATACTGAAGGAGCGGGTCCAGCAGTCACATGGGTTGCTCCTGTCCAATCCGATGGGACTGAGCCTAGTATTAAAAAAGCTTGTTGGATCCGCCCCTTCCCCAGAATTCGCTCAGTCCCCGCATCCAGCGGGTCTCGTGAACGCTCGTTCTCTCTCAAAAACACCTTCCCTTCGACTCTTTCTCTTCAACAAAGTAAGATTTTGTCACCTTTTAAGCTTGCCGGCATTGCAAACAACTCAGCCGTACGGGCTTCGAGTTTGGGGGAGAAGTGGGCAGCGCAGCCATTTGCGGCTTTTTTTCCCTCCCGTGCTGCTGCTGCGGCCGGCTTGGAATTTACATATTTCCTCTCGGTCTGGAGGTTCTGCCGGGCAAGCCATTGTTATTATAAATTAAGGGCTATTTACCTCCTGCGGTGTGGGACTTGTTTGTCTCCTGGACTTAGTTCCCTCCGTTCATTAAAAAAAAACAAACAAAAACGGAGCGGGTTTTTTTGGCGCGAAGGCCCTCGCGCCCAGTAACTTCGCACTTTCGGTTTGCCCTTCTTGGTCATCCATCAGTGCTGCCAGTCCGCCGCCTGACCCTGGAGTAGCTGTGAGTTTCCTCAGGTCCATTCTCCACGGACGTGGCCTCCAACCAGTGTGCCTTGGTTTACTTAAGTTAAGTTTAGTGAGGCCTGCCACGCTGCATTTAGGGACACGAACTCTTGGTACCGTCCGGATTGCCCCTAAGTCGCAGTAGCTCCTGGGCCTAGGAGCAGGGTCACTTCTCCTCTTGGGAAAGCTCATTAAAATTCTTCTCCCCCCAAATTTCTTTTGGCTCAAGCCTTGTCTTCTGTAATTTTATTCAGACTATGGCTTCTTTTCCCAAGAGAGGCACTACCAAAGGTCCCAGAGAGGTTAGGCCTACCGGAGATGATACTTCTAATATTCCCCAGGCCTCTTCCTCCTCTTCTTCAGGAGCCCATTCTTTGGCCAAGTCCACCAGGGCTGAGAAGAGAAGGGACCTAGCCCTACAAAAAATACATGATAAATCAGCCAAACGTTTAAAGGTGCAGGCCCAAGTGCATACTAATCCAACCCCCCCCAGAGGCTTCTAACCTGCCTCTCTCTGGGGTTCCTGTGCTATCTCTGGATGAGCCAAACCTAAATCCACCCCAACCTAACCTATGGGGCTTAGGTCCAGAGGAGCCAGATATTAATGAAGATTCCTCCCAGCCAGATCCTGCTCAGGCCTTCAGGGATCCTTCTAACTTTCCGGCTGATATCTCTTCCTTGCCTCCGGAGTTTCAATCTATTTTGTCTGTTTTGACTAAAACCATTGATGCTAAACTCTCAGCCATCAATGTACCTTCGCTGTCTCATCCCCCTCCACGCTCCTCCCGTCCCGTGAGCTCTCCTTCTTCCTATAGAGCCCCAATCATTGAGGACTCAGATTCTTCTCAGGAAGAGAATGAGGGCGTGGATGTAGAAGAGGATGATGACCCCTTTCAGCGTCTGTTGGAAGACGAGGAATCTCAAATTAAGATTCCAGCCCCAGCTGCCATTTTTCCATCTCAACTCTTCAAATCTCTCCTTCTCAAGGCTAGAGCTTCCACGGGGCTAGCCGGGCAGGAAAAGCAGGCTACTCCTTCCACAGACCCTCCGGAGGAAAATCTCCCTTATTTCATGGAAGAGCAGGAAGATACTGAGGTAATTCCTATGCCCAAACTGTTCAAAGACGCCTTGCTCAAACAATGGGACCATCCAACCGCTAGTTTTAATCCCACTCCCAAGGATAGGAAGCTTTACAAGCTCTCTCCCTCTTATGAGGAACTTCTAGCCTGTCCCAGGCCAGATGAACCGGTGAAGACACTCCATTCTGCTGCGGCCATGCCTGGCGAAGCAGAGGAGGTCCTGCGCCCAGAAGACAAGCGTCTCGAACAAATGCTCAAGAGAGGTTTCTTCGCAGATTCATGGGCCATTAAAAGTTCTGCAGCAGCATCCTTCTTCTCCAGAGCTATGCTCTTGTGGCTTCGCCAGCTCCAACAACATCTGCCCCCAGATGATCTACGTGGCCAACAAGATTTTAATAAAATCTTCGCAGCTGCCCAATATGTAGCGGATGCTACTCTACAATCTTCCAGATTCGCAGCCAGGTCAGTAGCGGCCTCTACAACGGCCAGAAGACTGTTATGGCTCCGTCCTTGGCAGGCGGGAGTTAGACAGAAGTGGCAGTTAGCAATGGGTCCTCTGAAACATGATCACCTCTTCGGAGATCTTCTGGACCCTCTCCTTACAGAGACCACGGACAAGAAAAAAGTATTGGGGCCTACCACCAAGAAGGCCCCTAAACCACAGTCCTTTCGGCGCCCAAGTCGTCAACAGGATCAAGGGTTCGCCTTTCAAAGGAATCCAGGTCAGTATTCCCCTCATTTTCGATCCCAATCTAGAAACACCAGGGGCAGAGGTTCCCGCTACCAGAGAGGAGCCTCTTCGACCAGAGCTTCCAAAAAACCCAGATGGTGAGTTTTCTGCTTTTCCGATAGGCGGTCGCCTAGCCTGGTTCTCCACCAGTTGGCGCCGTTCCTGTAAGGACCCCTGGGTCATTGACACTGTAGAAAGGGGCCTCCGTTTAGAGTTTATTTCTTTCCCTCCTAAACGTTTTATTTCTTGCCCTTCTCCCAGCTCTTCTCCATCTCGTATCCGAATGGAGGAAGCTATTTCTCACTTATTGGCTATTAAAGCTATCCAACCGGTCCCCTCTCTCCAGAGAGGTTTGGGCTTCTACTCCATCCTCTTTATGGTCCCTAAGACCTCTGGAGGCTGGAGAGCCATTTTAGACCTAAAGAATTTGAACCAATTCATTAAATACAGGAAATTTAAAATGCATTCCTTGTCCTCCATCTTAGCCGCCCTGCATCCGGGGGACTTTATGGTCTCGCTGGACCTTACGGAAGCCTACCTCCATATTCCCATTGCAAAATGCCACAGGGAATTCTTACGTTTTGCCTTCCAGGGCAAACATTTTCAGTATAGGGCTATGCCATTTGGGCTTTCCTCGGCTCCCAGAGTCTTTACCAAGCTCTTGGGATCCCTGGCGGCACATATCCGGGCCACGCCCATCCATATTTTATGTTATTTAGATGACATTCTAATTCATGGAAATTCTAAGGATGGAGTGGCTGCAGATCTCTCCTCCACCATGTCGGTCCTACAGAACCATGGGTTTTCCATAAATTTCAGTAAGAGCCTCCTTAGGCCATCTACTTCCATTCTACATCTGGGAACCATCATTAATTCAGAGATATCCCAGGTTTTCCTCTCTTCTGAGAGAAAACTTAGCATATTGGATCTTATTTCACGTATCCTATCTCAACAGTCAGCCTCCATAGTCACCCTATCCTCCCTTCTGGGGAAAATGGTGTCGTGCATTGGCATTATCCCCTGGGCTCGTCTTCACGCCAGGGAACTCCAGTGGCTTCTGTTACCATTTCAGAGATCGGGGCTCAGCAACTCGACTCGTCGCATCACCATTACACAGGCAGTTCGCAGATCCCTCAAGTGGTGGACTTCTCCAGCCCTGGACAAAGGATCTCCATTCAGGTGCCCAGACCAGTTTGTAGTAACCACAGATGCCAGCCTATCGGGCTGGGGGGCCCATGCCCAGGGCCTAATAGCCCAGGGCACGTGGTCACGGGAGGAAGCCTCCAGGCCCATCAATTGGCTAGAATTGAGAGCGGTTTCCCTGGCCCTCAAACAGTTCAAACCTCACATCATCAACCAGCATGTTCTGATCCTTATGGACAACATAGCCACAAAAAGCCACATTTGCAGACAGGGAGGCACCAGATCCAAGGCCCTCATGAGGGAGGCCCAAAAATTGGGCCTTTGGGCGGAGAGACACCTCCAGTCGCTACTAGCAGATCACATCTCGGGGAGCCTCAACGTCCAAGCGGACTGGCTCTCACGAGCGACTATAGATCCAGGAGAGTGGAACCTCCATCAGGCATTGTTCCACCAGGTCTGCCTCAGGTTCGGTCAACCAGTACTAGACTTGTTTGCGACCGCAGCCAATGCCCAGCTCCCTCGCTTCATCTCCAGGTTTCTATCCCCGGGAGCAGAGGCAATCAATGCTCTCAGGATTCCTTGGCCTCCAGGTCTACTGTATGCCTTCCCTCCAATTCCAATTCTCCCAGACGTGATCCACAAGATCATCCTAGAGAGGGCTCGAGTAATCCTGATCGCCCCTCACTGGCCTCGCAGGCCCTGGTTTGCGGACCTTCAACATCTGTCCGTCCAGGACCCCTGGCGACTCCCCGTTTCGGAGGATATGTTGCGGCAGGGAGCCTCCTTTCATCTAGACCCGGAGTGGTTCCACCTCACCGCCTGGCTATTATCAGGAGAGACCTAGACCTGCGAGGGTATGACCCGGACACAGTGGAAATCATCCTGAGGGCTAGAAGAGGGTCTACCAATCGGATATACGACCACACTTGGTCCAAATTCCATCAGTGGTGCTCGCAGGAAGGCTTATCTCCCCTGTGTCTTCCCATTCACAGGATAATCTCCTTCCTCATGAAAGGTTTCCATCAAGGCCTTTCCACCAGCACCATCCGTCGCCACCTGGCAGCCATCTCTTCTGTTTTGGCAGGGCCTCGCAGGCAGCCTCTCCTTTCCTTCCCGGAAATTCAAGAATTTCTCAAAGGAATTGCCAATCTCAGGCCTTCTAAGATCCACAGATATCCTTCCTGGGACTTGCCACGGGTTCTTCATTCCCTCACTCAGGCACCCTATGAACCCCTGAAATCAGCGTCCCTCAGGTACCTATCATTTAAGGTAGCATTCCTGGTGGCGATTACTTCCGCCCGACGCATATCTGAGTTGGCAGCCCTCTCAATCAGGCAGGACCTCTGCCAGTTCCACCAGGACAAGGTGGTTCTGCGACTGGATCCCACCTTTCTACCAAAGGTCAGTTCCATGTTCCACAGATCCCAGGATATTGTATTACCTTCTTTCTGTCTCCAACGGGAGCATCCCCTGGCAATTAGATGGCACACTCTGGACCTTACTAGAGCGTTAAATACTTATATTCAACGCACAGGACCCATTAGGAGGTCCGAAGCGCTCTTCGTGGCCTATCATCCCAGATCCATGGGTTCCAAAGCATCTTCTACAGTAATAGGCCGTTGGATCAGAGGGACCATCTCTAAAGCATATGAGACAGCCTCCCTCTCCATCCCAAAGAACATTACAGCGCACTCCACCAGAAGTGCTGCCACATCTGCCGCTTGGGCGACTCAAGCCCCGTTGGAGGAAGTCTGCAAAGCAGCCACTTGGGCCTCACCAAATTCCTTCATAAGGCACTACAAGATCGATTCTTATGCTTCAGCGGACGCTGCCTTCGGCAGAAGAGTACTCCAATCCGTTATCTCTCACGATAGCAATCTAATCCCACCCTAGGGACCAATCTATTGGGTATGTCCCATGTGACTGCTGGACCCGCTCCTTCAGTACGGAGAATAGGCGTTGATTGCTTACCTGAACGCCTCTTCTCGTACCGTGAGCGGGTACAGCAGTCACTTCCCTCCCTTGTATGTGTCTTCTATGACTTCTATACCTATTTCTCTTCTAACAATGAGAGTTGAACACTAATGAGCCTTCACATCTGAGCCTAGTCTACGGATTCGTGAATTCTGGGGAAGGGGCGGATCCAGCAAGCTTTTTTAATACTAGGCTCAGTCCCATCGGATTGGACAGGAGCAACCCATGTGACTGCTGTACCCGCTCACCGTACGAGAAGAGGCGTTCGGGTAAGCAATCAACGCCTATTTTCTAGATTGTGTGGAGAAGACTCTTAGGTTTGTTTCAGCTGCACTCTGTGTAAAAAGAAATTAAAAACATTTGACACAATTTTCTAGCTAATTTTCTTCCTACTTCTATAAATAAAACAGAAATTTGTGTGATTCATTTACCTAAACCTCTTTCAGTTTTTTTTAAAAATAGGAGAATTCATTTCAGTAAGATGTTGCTTAGCATGCAGCCCTCCTGAGAGCCGATTTTGCTGGCAAAGGGTTGCAGGAGTCCATTCCATCCAAAAACGGAGATTGAGAGCCTGTTTTTGCAGACAGAGGTACCACGGGCCGGTCCTTCACTGTTTCGCCTAAGCCCCTTTTTGTTGGCATGACATAATTTTAAATGGTTGCTAAGCAAAAGGTTATAAGTCAAAAACTATTTGTATATAAAATGTGTTTTTTTCCTGTTTGAGACACTTATTTGGAATTAGGTGGGTATTAAGGTTTCCTTCTGGCAGAATCTTTGGATTCAACCCCACATTTGCAATTTTTAATAATGATTCTGAGCTTGTACAGAATTGGAATTAATGTTGTATTTTTTTTTAATATTCTCAGTTAGCAAAAAAAGGAATGAAAGTGGTTCTTATCAGCAGATCTCAAGAAAGACTGGATAAGGCTGCCAGTGAATTAGGTGAGTATTTTTCTTGGTTTTTCTTGATCAATTAAAAAAAAACTTCTGAATTCTGATTTCAAGAGAATGCCCATATAGTTTTCCTAAAAATAGAAGTATTTTGCTATTGCTTTATTCCAACATTCTTTTGTTTTAGACACTGGAATTTTCTGGTAGTCTTCTGTCCAAATACTAATCATGCATGATCATATTTAGTTTTTATGAAATCAATTCTTTGTCACCATAAGAAGCAAGATCACTTTTCTGACAAAGACAGAATTGGCCTAAAATGATTTCAAAAACTCAACAATGAGACACTTTTAGACATGATTATCTGGGTTTCCATAGAATCTAGAAGAATTGAAAAACAGTGCACTTATAGCTGAAAGAGGAATAAAATACTGTTTACACTTGATTTAGTGTACAGTCATACCTCGTCTTACGAACCTAATTGGTTCCAGGGGGAGGTTCGTAAGACGAAAGGTTCGTAAGACGAAACATTGTTTCCCCTAGGAAACAATGTAAAGTCAATTAATCCATGCAACCAAAAAACCCCGCCGCAAAAAACCGGCGTTCGGCGACTGCTGGGAAGCCGCACGGCTATTTTAAAAGGTGACAGCCGGCCTGGGGGGCTTCCCAGCAACCTCCCGAACCCCAAACCCGGAAGTTCAGCAAAAGTTCGGGGTTCGGGAGGTTGCTGGGAAGCCCCCCAGGCCGGCTGTCACCTTTTAAAACAGCCGCGCGGCTTCCCAGCAGCTTCCCGAAGCCGAACGCCAAACCCGAACTTCCGCATTCGGTGTTCGGCGACTGCTGGGAAGCCGCGCGACTGTTTTAAAAGGTGACAGCCGGCCTGGGGGGCTTCCCAGCAACCTCCCGAACCCGGAAGTTCGGCAAAAGTTCGGGGTTTGGGAGGTTGCTGGGAAGCCCCCCAGGCCGGCTGTCACCTTTTAAAACAGCCGTGCGGCTTCCCAGCAGCTTCCCGAAGCCGAACGCCAAACCCGAACTTCCGCGTTCGGCGTTCGGAGACTGCTGGGAAGCCGCGCGGCTGTTTTAAAAGGTGACAGCCGGCCTGGGGGGCTTCCCAGCAACCTCCCGAACCGAACCCGGGGTTCAGAAAAATTTTGCCTCTTCTTACGAACTTTTTTCGAGTTACGAACCAGCGTTCGGGAGGCTGCTGGGAAGCCCCGCCGCCCGGCTGTCATCTTTTAAAACAGCTGCGCGGCTTCCCAGCAGTCTCCGAATGCCGGTTCGTAACTCAAAAAAAGTTCGTAAGAAGAGGCAACATTTTTCTGAACCCCGGGTTCGTATCACGAGTTGTTCGTAAGACGAGGGGTTCGTATCTTGAGGTACCACTGTAGTTGGCTTTACAATGCACAGTATCTCTGAATTATCAATTTTAATGTCGAAACACTTTTTAGATGCAACTTCAAAAATCAACTATTACAAAAAAATATGTTAAACACATTAAAAATCACCAAATGTTTCAAAACAAAGCTTAGTTATCTACAAGAGTCTGAATGTCGTAAAATTCATACAGGAACCTCTGGGCAGATGTCTGCCTTTAAACAAGGCTAAAAATAGCCCTCATTATCATAAGCATGAGGAATTCACTCAGACACGAGTAGCATCATGACAACCTTGTAGAAGAAGTTTAAAACGAATATAATTTTCCTTGGGCTTAAATCATTCAAATTTATGAAAGGTTCTTTAGTAAGATTAATGTTTCCTGCAGCTCTTTTCCAGTAGTTGAAAAGATAGGGAATTTATCCCCTCCCCTCCTTATATTGATAAAACATTTATTATAAAAACATCTCTTTTCCAAGCAGGATGCTCCCTTTCTAGCAGATCATCTTGGGTGTCATTGAATATATTTGACATCATTCTAGTGGCAGAATAAAACTCCCCAGCCCTGTCATTACCACCAGTGATTTGAAAGAGTACATGTCAGGCACAAGCAACCAGAGCCACTCATAAATAGCTTAAGTGAGCAGACGTATTGTCTGTTAACTATATTACAAGAATTTCCCCAAATTGGTTTTCTTCCTCTGAGAAGGACCAGATAAAGCTTTATGGATCTTGGGGGAGGTTAAACGTACTCTGCTTGCAACTGTGCAGTGATTCCAGACTGGGTCCCCACTTGACTCCTGCTTCTAGTCTAGCTGGCATTTTGACAACAGTAGAACAATATTGTACAAACCACAATCTGAGGGTTTAAATTAAACATATTGTAATATCAATAATTAAGTACAGTTCCCTACTTTTCAACTGCATCATATCCTGGGCAGTATGTCTTCTGTGTATTTTTTCCACAATTCCTGGAATTTAAATTTTGTTTAAATAAGAAAAATGTGCCAATGGTATAAAAGGCTAGGAGGAAAAATACTTCAAGGCAGCACAAGGTTAATTAAGATTGATGTTTCCACAAGGAAAGACAAATACTTTACAGAGAAGTCAGTTTAAAAAACAGATTGGTTTTTCCAGTGCAATAAAGTCTAAGGCGATGCCTCCCAAACTTTTTCTTTCATTATTCATTCATTCATTCATTCATTCATTCATTCATTCATTCATTCAATTTTTATGCCGCCCTTCTCTTTAGACTCAGGGCGGCTTACAACATGCTAGCAATAGCACTTTTTAACAGAGCCAGGCTATTGCCCCCACAATCCGGGTCCTCATTTTACCCACCTCGGAAGGATGGAAGGCTGAGTCAACCTTGAACCGGTGATGAGATTTGAACTGCTGACCTTCAGATCTACAGTCAGCTTCAGTGGCCTGCAGTACAGCACTCTACCTGCTGCGCCACCCCGGCTCATTATCCAATCTGCTTACAAGAAAGCCCTTTTTTCTCACTTATCAGAAAGTCCTTAGTTGAATGTCCCTGTTATGTTTGAATAATGAGTTTGTATGTCATTACCCAAGGAAAAACCATTTGTACCCAATTTTGGGTAGCTTATCTATGTTTGGGAATCGCTGGTCTAAGACATTCTAAATGGTTTTGCTCCAAGGTATGTTCTGAAAATTTTGTATACTTGTAATGCAGAATTTGGATAGAGTATACCTGTGGAAATTGGACTATTTTTTAAAATATTTAGAATAAGAAATCAAATGTGTCATATTGATATTATAACATGACTCATGTGGATATGTGGACAAGGCAGTAAGATATGTGGATATGCAGGAAGGGTATGTGGTTGTTAAAGACTGCTCAACAAAAATTTTTTTAACAGAAATTCAAATAGGTAAATCACTCAGATAAATTACTCTTAATAGAAGAACACTGGATAAGTAAAAAGTCTTAGGTTGCCAGGGTTTTTGTTTGCTAAAAGACAAGTGGTTTATTAAATTCCACGTGACTTTATGGCTTTGTTTTTGTGTTGATTTATCTGCCATCTTCTGGGTAACTGCCTAGAGTTGTCTGTATGATCTAGGTGCATACAAATTTATTAAATAAGTAAATGATTGATGCCTTTTGGATATGATTATATATACAAAGACACTAAGACTTCCTAAAAGTAAGGTAGTATTCCATATGACAGTAATTTGGTGCAAAATATTGTCCACAGAAAATACAGAGTAGGTTTTGCTTTCCTGATGCTGAAACAAATGCTGAAACATAAATAATTAGATGATTGAATACAACTTATGCACATTTGATAATATTGGGGTTTACTCATCCATGAATTTCTTTTCATGGGTGAAAGAAATCAGGGTCCTGTAGGTGTTCGCTTTTGGAGGAAATAGGTAATGAATTTTTCTGAATACCTCCTAATCTGTTCCTAAGTCGTAGTTGGGGACTTGATGGAAACCGGAAGAGTAAAACTGACTGAGTCGGTTGATAAGGATGGCATAGGAGTCGAATGAATGAATGAATGAATGAATGAATGAATAAATAAATAAATAACATGTGATAAGAAAAAGCTACTCTAGGAATTATATTGAGCAAACTGCTGGATTCAGCCCATCCTAAAGTGTCACAGAAATTTCCGCTTGGAGAGTCTCTTTTTTTCTCTGTGACCTTAATCTTGAATTATAGAACTACCATATTTTTCAGAGTATAAGACGTACCAGAATATAAGATGCATCTTAGTTTTGGGGGAGGAAAATAGGGAAAAGAATCTGCTTACCAGGTATTCATCTAGCTAATATCCTTAGTCTGGTCAGCTTCAGCACATTATTTTATCTCCTGATTAAGGGCTTACATTTTTTTATTCTGAGAGAGTAACAATGAAAGAACTTGCAAGCCAGTAAGAGCTGGGAACATTGTTAGCACCTGGTTAGGGCTGGAAAGGAACATTCAGAGCAAATAAAACAATGGGGAGAAAACCTACAAAGACAGGGTTTGGAAAACATTCTTCAAAGACAGTAACAATGAAAGAGCTTGCAAGCCGTAAGAGCAGGGAACATCATTAGCACCTAATTAGGGCTGGAAAGAAACATTTGGAGCAAGTTAGACCAATGGGGGGAAAACATGCAAAGACTTAGGGCTTTGAAAACATTCTTCACAGAGACTAACAATGAAAATGCTTGGGTATATTGGGCACCTAATTAGGGCTGGGAAGAAATATCTGGAGCAAGTAAAACAATGAAAAAACCCCTACAAAGACAGATCTTTGGAATACTTTCTGGGCAGAGTATAACAGTGAAAGAGCTTGCAAGTCGGTAAAAGCTGGGAACATTGTTAGCACCTGGTTAGGGCTGGAAAGAAACTTACTCAGAGCAAGTTAGATTAATGAAAAAAAACCTGCAAAGACTTCGGGTGTCGACCTGACATAGGGCTTGGAAAACATTCTTCACAGAGTTCCCTTTTGATTTTTTTAAAACAATCTATTTTGGGCTTCTATCTGTAAAAAAGCACAGCTTCTGTTTACTACCTTCTTCCCACTGTCCAGCATCTTCCTTCCCAGCGGACTTCAACAATCAATCCAGCTAGGACAACAATGTCATTTTCCATTGACACAGAATGAGAGGACTTTGTCGGCTCCGTGGATGGTTTGCTACCATCCCAGCTTGCTGGCAGGCGCCTCTCTTTCCCCCCGGTTCTGGTCCGTTCTGATTGAGCCGGACCTCCTAGTGGCAGGAATACTGGAGTTCTCCAGTGGAGCGTGGAGAACACTGCGGCGTTTGACCACACCCTCCTCCCCTGCTGATAGCTTTTAACATAGTGAATCATGCACCAAATTGTATCTCTGTAATTAAAACCATCTTCTGTATTCATTTATTTAAAAGAAAAATGTGAAGTGGCATGTAGATCTATATATCTTGATTGTGCTCTTGTTAGATTGGTAAATACTGCATTTGAGGAGGGCAGAGATTAATCTTGCCCTTCCCTTCGGTCATTGCAAATGTTTCAGATTTCCACATTTTCCCAATTAGTCACCTTGCACCTTGGGACCAAAGCACATGGTGCACACTTATTTTGCTTGTCCATTTTTTCTCTAATATCAATTATCAATTGCTTTCAGTTGCTTTTTTCCTCCATTTCCACATCCTAAATAAATAGCCCTTACAACAAGATACAAATGTTCATTTTGTATTTCATCTTTTGGAAACAAGTGCATTATTTTCAAGTCCCCAGGGACATGCTGCTATGCAAAATAATGACGTAAATAGTTCCTACTGCAGTAGCAATCTTGTGATCACATCAGGGGAAAAAACACAACAGGTTGAACATCTCTAGAGTGAGGTGGAGTGCTGCTATTTTTAGCTACATCTGCTCTGCTTTGAAATCCTATGGTCAGAGTTTTAGCAGAGACATCAATGGGCATTATTTCTAGATCACATATCTTTATTATAAAAGCTTGTGGGTATTTTATTGCTAGTAAAAATAATCCAAGATTTTAAGGGATGTTGACAAAGATGAACTGCCATAAATAATTATACTCTTATATTATAATCCATATGTTATCAGTAGCATATTAATATACTATCATATATTGTAGAATCCATTGCAATGCCTAGTAAGGAGAATCATTGAATTTTCAGTGCTTTGATTAGTAGATAGCTAAAACATAGATCACTTAAGGTATACTCTGCCCACAAAAGAGTTTATTAACTTACTAGAATAGCAGGAACAAACAAAATAGAGCACAAACACTCTTAATATCCAAATTCAACTAGAATATGAAATATTTCATCAACCTATAGTCCCATACAATAGTGATAATGATGATGGGCCATGAAATTGACTCTTGGCAACCCCATAGATGAATTTTCTCTGGATTGACCTGTCTTCAACCTGGTCTTTAATTGCCACTATTATTGAGTCAGCCATGTGTTTTTCTAGTGCTTGTAACTAACTAGGCATGGTATTCAGCTTTGTAACAGAACAAAATATAAAAGTCAAGCAAATTAACCACAGGTTACTTAGCTCCAATTATTAAAATATATAAGGCCAAAGTTTTCCCCGTTCTGTTATATGGAACAAAGGTTTCGGCTTAAAATATATATGACCACTAGAATAAGCACAACATCTAAGAAACATTTTAGTGTGGATAAAAGGCCTTTAGTTGCTGCAGTCGGAGCTAAATGGGAGAATTTGTGCAATTCATTCTTTGTCTAATCAGGGCATAAAATGATTGGCACAAAATTAATACTATAGAGATTGACACACTTCCAAAATTGTGTCTGTTAGAACAGACAAAATTTCAGGTCAAGATCTTTTGGATTGTGCAACTGATTGTACATTAAGAGCTGTAATATCCCTATTTTGTATGATTGGAAAACTAGCTAAAAAGATTGTTGCACAAAGAATCTTGTCTTTAGACACAGATAAACATATAGCCATATTCAATAAGATTGGCCCATTGAAATGGATCAGACACTACAAACATAACCTTCCAAATTGCCAAGTTATTTAAACCCAGAAATGCATAAACATATTTAGACAATATTTATTCAAGCAAGATTTGTGCAACTGGACACATCCTTATTGGAACCTTATATTAAAAAGGACATATTTCATTTGTGGTCAGAATTCAAAAAATTACATATCATATGGCTCTTTATTTGAACAAATCAGTTCAGTTGAGATCTACATATCTGATCTGGAATAAATTGTAAGAATGCTCTAGAAATATAATTAGCATTCTTTATTCTTATTCGTATATTTCTATTTAAGTTGTTTCTTTTATTCTGTTATCTATGATCTTATTAATGTTATGTGTTTTATATTCTATATTTGATATTGCCTAATGGCTAGTCCCTAATAATATTGCTAGTGCTATTTTGTATGGTGTGTAGTATTATTGCTGTTGCTTTTGGGTAAAAAGTATCAGGAAGCAACTTTTAACTGTCAAATGAGTATTTTGCTATCAGGTTGTCATTAGTGACTTATTGCTACTAAGTAAGGACTAAAACTATGAAATACTTTCATCAATTCACAGTTACTTATCCTGGAAAATATCTGATATAGTATTTAAGGTAGGTTACTTAAAACTAGTCAGTGATGAATGCCTAGACAAGAATAATTGTAAATGACTATTAAATAAGTAACCTGTTAGACTTTCAAGAGAAGAGGCTTGGTATACTTTATAATAATAACTATTTTTTTAAAAAAATATTTTCTTTATTGCAAAATAACAAATTTAAAATTTCTTGAAAGCCTTTAAATTAAAATGAAATGGTGAAAGATTTGTTGCAATGATATATTTCAAAACCTTGACTATTTTACATTTCACCTTATTGTATAATAGTAATGAGACACTGTGCTCCATGGTTACCTGTTATGTATGCGTTCTTTATTTCAGAGGAGAAATTCAAGGTGGAAACAAAAACAATTGCTGCTGACTTTGAAAACCGAGAAACTATTTACCCCAAAATAAAAGCAGGCTTGGAAGGCCTTGATATTGGTATCTTAGGTTTGTATCTTAAATTCAGGTTTTTTGGAGAGGGTAGGAAAAAAGGATAACCTCTCAATGGGCTGATAAAATGCACTTTTTAATTGTATTTGTTCTCTGTGGAACAAAGCTTGATATCTTGAACACATAAAAAATAGAGCATTCCTTCCAAAGATAATGATGATGATGATGATGATGATTTTATCCATTCAGTCATGTCTGACTTTTGGCAATTTTCTGCACTGGGTCTCTCCATATTTTCTGAACTTGCACTACTTCTTTGACTGGTTTTATGATCTGGCTGGTGCTAGCATTGACAGTGTCCAACCACCATGTTCTTTGGTGTTCTGGTTTCCCTTTATTGCTAACTCTGCCAAGCATAATTGCTTTCTCCAGGGAATTCCCCTGCAGGACATGCCAAAGTTTAATGTAATGTCAATTACCCTGTATTTGTCTTTTTTTACAGGTAGTTCTTGGATTATAATCACAATTGAATTTTGGTTGTAAGCCATTGTGCTTGTTAAGTGGGTTGCCACGTGACACGAAATAACCTTATGATGGCATTTTGTTTCACCCAGCTAATTGTTAAGTGGAGCTGAGGGGGCCTTGGGGGTTGGGGAAGTTCCTAGAAGGCTTGGCAAAGATTCTGTAAAAATTATGGGGGACGGGACTGTAGTGTAATGTGAGTGCAGTGAGGCCAGGGAAAGAAGCCATAAGCACCCCAGCTTGGCCCAGCAGTACAACAAAAAGGGACCACACCCATGAAACCTCCATAGTGGTGCGCAAAGCACCTGACCTGTGGGACACGCCAAACACTTGGGAGATTCCAATTTTTTTCCCAATCATTAATAATAACTCTTATGAGGACATTCAGATAACATCTGTCCCACTCATCTTGTTGTATTCCAGTTTTACCTCAGAATTTTTCAAACTACCTTCCATGGAACCCTAGGCTTTCATAAGAATTTGATGTGGTTCCATGTGAGGCAAAGGACACAAAAAAAGAGTTCCCTCAAATGCAACCAATTTTCTATTGTTAGAAAATTAGAAAAATTATGAAAAAAAAAATACAAAGGAAACTTAAAGGAAAGAGAATAGAGTTTAAAAGTGCAAGGAAAAAGAAAAGGTAAGAATATAACAAAAAAAGAGGAAAGAAATTATAAAGAAATGAGTTGCAAACTTCATCAGAAAACTAAACAAATTTAGTAACTCTTCATTTTTCTCTTCATTACATACCCCATCTCTTATCTATAAACAAATCCATAAAGCATAACATTATTTAGTCAGCAAGTTCCATGCAGGGAAACAAATTGTACGGTGTTTCATTTCTTTTCAATGTTGAGAAACACAATCATTTTTCCAATCTACTATTTATTCACATCCCATGTTCAAAGAATGTACACTTTTGCTTGCTGACCATCTGATCGAAGGTGCAGCCTTTATTTAATCTACAACTGATTGATTTCTTCTTTCTTTCTGAGGTTCTTTTAGCAATCGTCTTCAAGTCCATACTTTATGGGCCTCTGCCTTTCTTTTTATCAGTGATCAGTTTTCTCATCTGTATATTGCTGCCACACACTATTTTCATCATTTCAGTACCCTAATTCTTTGTGATATTCTTGAATGTTGTCATTGCCTTCTTTCTAGAGGAATAATTTCTTTACTGTTTCACATACTGAATATCTCTGTTCTTGAGCCCAAGAAAACGTAACCATTTACCACCCTCACACTGGGAGTTTTCTTTCCTTTTATAGGAAGAGACCTTATTTAAAGTGAATGGTAATTCTAATAACCAGAAATACCTTGAAAAAGCTACATTGAAATTGTTTGTTTGTTTGTTTATTTATTTATTTATTAATTAATTATATATTAGATTTCTATGCCACCCTTTTCCATAGACTCAGGGCGGCTCACAACAAAGTAGGTACAAAAATACAATGTATAAGAAATCTAAATTAAAAATCAAATCTAAAACCCCAATACGTTAAAACAATCATCCACACTCATTCCATTTACATTCCAATCGTTGGTCGGAGCTAGGTGTAACACTCAACGGACCCAAGCCTGCTGGCAGATATGAGTTTTAAAGCTTTGCGGAAGGCCAGGAGGGTGGGGGTGGTATGAATCCCTGGAGGGAGTTGATTGCAGAAGGCCGCCACAGGGCTATTCGCCTAGGCCCCGCCAGGCAGCATTGCCTAGCTGATGGGACCTGGAGAAGGCCAATTCTGTGGGACCTAACTGGCCACTGGGATACATGAGATGGAAATTACGTTTTGTTTAATTGATTTTTGATGATTAGAATATCACAGATTTGAATTATGTGGGAGGAAGTTGAAATGTATGAAAAAATATTCAAAACACATTTTATTAATCTCTAAAAAATGGACCTTTTAGAAACATGAAAAGAAAACAGAAAACATCTTAAAAACAAAAAAGTGACCAAAAATGTTTAATGCAATAAAATTATTCCTAAGGATACTATTTTGCATTATTATTATTATTATATTTCTGTGTTTTTTCCCTCACTCTACTCAAATATTCATTACTGAGAGATTTCAAAGATTATGTACATCATGTGTGAGTTTATACTGCCATCTAATGTTCTATAGTTTAATTCAGTGTCAGTTGAATAGTATTATTTTTTTAGACATTGTGAACAAATGCTCTTAATAGGGCTATGAATGATATTGATGCACAGCTCATGATGGCAATTTGGCATATAAGAGCAAGTAACCATACAGTAGTTTTACAGTATCTGTTATGAAATAATTCAACTGATTAGAGACAGAAAGTCAAGAAAAACTTGACTTTTGATGACCATCTGGAGAAATTAATATAGTTTTTTGGCAGGATTTTTCTGAAGAATGTTGCCATTGTTTTCTTCCTAGAAGAGAGAATGTGTGCCCAAAGTTACCCAGCTGACTTCAGGCCTAAGGCTGGACTAGACTCATAGTCTCCTAGTTACTAGCCAGGTGCCTTTACTTATTATACCAAGATGGTTCTCTAGTACAATTAAAGAATGTTATTTGAAGTAGAAGATAAGTAGTTAACATTTGCATCTGTATGAAAGAAAGAAGGCTGATAAACTTTACTCATTTATTTTTTGTAGCCAATTCCTAAAAGGCATGTTCAGTTTTGTGCAAAAGTATTTCCCTCCTTTTGGTTACTTTGAATTTCTACATGTCCTAGTTAATGAATACTATTAAGCTTCAAATAAGCTTATTGATATATGAAATGAGTAAACAAATAACATGAAGTTTGGTTCTTAGTCAGTTCATTTATTTAAAAATATCATCTACCTTGCAGTGAGCCAATGACTCCCATTAGATTCAATAACTGATTGCAATACCTACAACTAAATGTTCCCATAATTGATTATCAATCTCTTACATCATTATGTAGGAATTTCATACATTTTTTTCTATGGCATATTGCTTCAGCTCAAAAGCACTAGGAAATTTTCTAAATAGCATGAACTGCTTGTTTGACTTTTATTGCCATGGACTTTCGCTTACTGGTAGTTTGTTCAAAACATATTTTTCTTCATCTGTTCTCTCATAGACTTCTTGTTGAAAAATCACTATCTTGCTGCCTTTCCCTATTATGCTTCGGTTTAACAGATTAACAGAGTTTGAAGGGACCTTATAGGTCATCTAGTGCAACTGCCCACTCAGGCAGGATACCCTGCACCATTTCTGACAAATGGCAGTCCAATCTCTTCTTAAAAGTCTCAAGGGATGACGCTCCCACAACTTCCGAAGGCAAACTGTTCCATTGGTTGATTCTCCTCAGCATCAGAAAGTTCTTCTTATTTCTAGGTTGAATCTTTCCTTGATCAGTTTCCATTCATTATTCCTTTTCTGGCCTTCAAGTGCTTTGAAAAATAGTTTGACCCCGTCCTCTCTGTGGCAACCCCTCCAATATTTGAACACGGCTATCACGTCTCCCCTGGTCCTTCCCTTCTCTAAACTAGCCATGCCCAAATTCCTGTAACCATTATTCATATATTTTAGTCTCCAGTCCCCTAATCATCCTAGTTGCTCTCCTCTGCAATTTTTCTAGAGTCTCAACATTTTTTTATAGTGTGACCAAAACTGGATACAGTACTCTAGATGTGGTCTGCATCCAGTTATGGTCACCACATTATACAAAAAGCTTATGAAGGTATCTGTATTCCCCTTGTAAATTTCAAGAGAATTATATTGGTGAGAGAAACTTGAAATCACTAGATGTTGTTTTGAGGCTTTTGTGACTTCCTGGATGATTTTACGTGCTTTTCCTTTATGATTTTTACAGAATAACCACTATTGGAAATACTCATTGTTGGCCCAAGTCATCTCCATTTCAAAGCTCTTATCTCTGAGGATTGGTTGTGCCCCAGAACTTAGAAATTGTTTTGTAACTTTTCTAAAACTAATAGGCCCCGACAGAGGTAGGCTACTGCCCGGATGGGGGGAATGCAGTGGGGTAGCAAAAATGGAGCTCCACCCCAGAACACCAAATTTGCACTAAAAGATGTTAAAAGAAAATGCAGGGCGTCCTGCATTAGACACGTCCATAGTGTGATAGTAAAAATTTTTGGTAGCCCTCGTTGGGCAGAGCTACTTGACCCATAACCTGTTGGGCAGAGTGAGAGTTTTGCGCACACGGAAGTTAACCACACCAAGTAGCCACAGTTAACCACTATACCTAATTGAAGTCTTCAATGAAACACAGCAGCAGGCTTTCTTGTAAAAATATATTTTACTTCTCTTTTATCAAATTGCTTCTCTAAATAAACTATCATACAATACTAGTGTATAACTCTTATTAAATCCACCATTGCAAGCACTAAGAACTAACCACTCTATTACAAAACCACACCATGCAAGGGTGTTCCTCCTTTTATAGGATACAGCCAATCAGGTTGTAGCACGAGTAGCAAACCCATGATTACATGCTGATTATGGCTTAAATCAGCCTCTCACATGGTTACAAACAATTTTACTTGCATTGTGATATTACCTTCAGAACTAAACTTATTCTGACAGCCCTTCACTGGACCCCGAACATTTTTTAATGGAATTCTTCAGAAATGGGACCATGCATCAGTGTGATGAAAATTTCACCAAGATAAGGGGTGCCAAAGTTTATGAGATGTAAAATAGTTACAGGGTTATCTCAAATCATCTGTACTTCAGTAAAGTACTCATATTGGCCATAGTTAATTTTTAATTTAATTTAGCAAGAGGGGTGAATTCTTTTTCAGAGTCTATAGTTGTACATAGGATTATTTGTTAATTAGACATTATTCCAATGTTCTATTTATTTATCTATCCATAGAACTGAATATTATTGGCAAAAATAACAGCGCTTTTATGTTTAAGAGTGATGAGACTATAATCCATAATTTTATGAGCTGCCTGAAAAATATAAATTCAGTTATATATGTTGCTATGTAATTATGTTGAATGTTCAACATAATTAACTAATATGTTTGCTAGAATATTGCTATTTTCATTGTTTTAAAGTTTAATCTCTTGGACTGCTATATGTCATTTAAATTACAGTAAGTAGATTCCATTGGCATATAAAGTTATTCATCGTAAGAACTGCTGTATCTTACATTGTTTAGCTGATAACATTTTGTTACTATATAACACAGTTATATAAATTAGAATTTGCATATTTTTAAAATCATACTTTCATTGACATGGTCCAAATTTAATTTAGTCCAGTGAATCTGCATAATGGAACAAATAAGTTGCTATAGGCAAACTGAAAAGCTTTATTTTAATATATTTAATTCATAATTATAAATTATAATAGGATCTGAGTTGATAGGTCAAGATTAAACTGCGAAGTTAGACTGTAATTGATGAATTGAAATTTAAGCAAAGATTAAATCCAGAGATCTTCTTAAAACAGATACCGTATTTTCCGGCGTATAAGACGACTGGGCGTATAAGACGACCCCCTAACTTTTCCAGTTAAAATATAGAATTTGAGATATACTCGCCGTATAAGACTACCCCTCTTCTGTACATCATAGACCTGACTGAGTCTAGGTCTATGATGTACTTGCATTGAGAAAAAAATCATTTCTGAACATGATAACACAATATTTTAATTACTAATGATGAAGATCTTATTGTTAAAATTATGAATGAATTATTTAGAGAGAGAGAGCCAAGTGGGAACACTCTTCTGTCTATCTCTCCATATGTCTCTGTCTATCTGTCTTGTCTGCCTCTCATATTTCTCCTCACCACAATTAAGTTTATTATTATAACTCATCATAATTTGTCAACACAAAAAGGTGAACCTGGCTATTTTTCTTTCTCCTACCATCTATTCTGCAGGTATCTTTCAGTCTAACATGCAGCATGCTGACACCTATGTGAGAATCTATTATGGAATGAGAATCTGATATCATGATATGGCAATCCAAACAGCCCATCCATTTTTTCCTCTTTCCGCACTTTCTGTCTTTATCCTCTTGCAATGTCACTTAAACAGATTTTAACTTGTCGGGTTTAATTAGTGACCCTGCCAATTTTCAGTACTGTGCAGTGTGCTATGATACAGAGCAGGGTGAATAATATGACCTCAGCTTTTAAAGTTATTTTAAAATGTTGCCTAAGAAATATGGAAAGATGATTCTTTTTGGAGGAAAAGTACATTTTCAATGGTTAAACATAAGAACAAATACAAACAGGCAGAAATAAATGCATCCAGTTTAACATTCAATTTTGCAACCACTAATAATGTTGGTCAAGTAGGTACAAAAATACCTGGGGAAATTATCAAAGTCTGATAAATGGGTCCCTTGTCAGTTAAAAGGAGTGCTGATTTACCACCTGCTAGAGCAGTGATTTTCAACCTTTTTTGAGGTGCAGCACATTTTTTACATTTACAAAATCCTGGGGCACATCACCAACCAAAATTACACAAATCTAATAAATAAATACATACATACATACATACACACACACACACACACACACACACACACACACACACACACACACACATAAATAACCCCCTCATATATACAATCCCATGTAACATCCCCTTATAAATACAGTCAATCATCAATCATCCCTCCTCAAATTTATACCACTGTCTCATTTCTGGGTTCTTCTCCTGTCTTTCCCCCTTTTCTCTCTTATGTTTCTCATTTCTCTCTCTTCCTCCCTTTTTCCCTCATTCCTTCTCCCTCTCACTTCTCCTCTTTTTCCATCCCTGTCTCTCCCCCCCCCCTTACGTGTGTGTGTGTGTGTGTGTATACACACTCGAACCATTTCCAAAACCAGTTGAGGGCTGGGTTTTTTTTCTCTTTTATTCTTTTCAAACACAGGTGTGGGCTGGGGGGGGTGTTTCTTATTATTTGGGTGCTTTTTACCATATGCTTCAAGAATCACCTCTCTCCCTCTCTCTTGTTCTCTCTTATTTTCTTTCTGAGGCTCCTCCCACAACGGTGGCTACAGCGGCGCTGGCGATCCGGCCGCTAGCCGCTCCGAGCGCTGTGGGAACGCCCACCTCTCTCGCAGTCCGGTCCCGAGCTTCCCATCCTCCTTCTCAGAAGGTTTCCTTCTGAGCAAGCTGGCAGGAGGATGGGAAGCAGCCCCCACACCGCTCGGAGCGGCTAGCGGCCGCATCGCCAGTGCCGTTGCAGCCACCGCTAATGTAAAGGGGCTGCTTCCCGGCGGCAGGAACGCCTCGCCTCCGCTACTCCCGCCGCCGCCTTTGCTCTCCCCGCCGGGCAAGAGGCAAAGGTAGCGGAGGCAAGGCGGAGAAGAAAGAAGCCGCGGATAACTGCAGCAAGGGCTCGTTATGCCGGCTACCCCCCGCAGTTCCTGCCGCCGGGAGTGGCGCTCCACCCCAGCAAAGCCGGCGAGGGAGCTCCGGAATTGGTTGGTGCTCGCCCGACGCCTTGTTTTTTTATTTCCCCCTTTGGCAAGGGAGCGCTCGAGGAGACAGCGTCTTGTGGCATCGCCTCCCATCGGGTTTACGACGAAGGGACGCTCAGCAACTTCTTTTTCCTTTCGGCGCCATAGCCACCCGCAGTCCCCGGAGCCGGTGGGTTGAGGCAAAGGGCTGCGTTTCCCTTCCCTCCCTCCCTCCTGCCCCCGTCCTGAATGGAAGCCTCGCTCCGGGATCTCCGCCGCTTGCAAACCGCTCACTTTCGGCTCCGGGGACTGCGGATGGCTATGGCGCCGAAAGGAAAAAGAAGTTGCTGCGTGATGCCGCAAGACGCTGTCTCCTCGAGCGCTCCCTTGCCTCCCGAACTCCCGCCTGTGAAGAGAAACCAAAGGGGGAAATAAAAAAACAAGGCGTCGGGCGAGCACCAACCGATTCCGGAGCTCCCTCGCCGGCTTCATCAACGCGCTGCTGTTGCTGCTGTTGCTGCTGTCGCTGCCGCCTGAGGCGGCGGCACTCGAATCTGGCGTGGTGGAAAATCTTTGCCTGCCTCCAGATTTTCCACCACGCCAGATTTGAGTGCCGCCTCCTCAGGCGGCAGCGACAGCAGCAACAGCAGCGCTTTTTCCTTTCGGCGCCATAGCCACCCGCAGTCCCCGGAGCCGAAAGTGAGCGCGGGTCCGCTCCCCCCCCCCCCAATCCCGCTCCCGGCCTCCTCCCGCCCGCGGCTGTGGAATGGGCGCAGTATCCAGCCTATAAGACGACCCCCCACTTTGGAAAAGATTTTCAGGGGTTAAAAAGTCGTCTTATACGCCGGAAAATACGGTATATTGAAATCATAATAAATTAAGTCCTGTTGATTTCAACAGCAAAATTTACACATCAAACAAAATGATTGAGGTATATGGCTTAACTTAACATATGAATCATCTTATTATAGTTTAATCATCTTGTTATAGCTATGTGTGATCCAGCCATTATGCCTTGTTAAATTAACCGTAGTAGACAATCCTGGTGTGTCATGTGCAGGAAAAAAGGAATCTGTTGTAAGTATAGCTAAGTCAGGATCCAACCTAATTAGCTTTTCTGGTGCTTTGTGACTTTAATAGAAGTGACACTATTGATAGTCTTTTTTTGTGTTATTCTTGTTCCGTGTTTTGATTAATAACATGCTAAGAAACTTCAATACATGCATAATCTCAGGCATTGATTCCTATGGAAGCCGCCTTGTGAGCCGCCTCGAGTCTGCGGAGAGGGGCGGCATACAAATCTAAATAATAAATAAATAAATAAATAAATAAATAAATAAAGTAGGTATATCAGTGACATGCCACTTAAGTATTTGCTAAGCAGAGTCCTCTCAAAACTTAATTTAGAACATCATGCATTCAAGGTGTGTATTTAAAAATTATGTATGTTTCAGTGAACAACGTGGGCGTTTCGTATGATTATCCTGAATATTTTCTGGAGGTTCCAGATTTAGATGGAGTAAGTATTCCTTTCCTCCTACACCTATCTTTTAAATTTAATATTTCATATTAAATTTAAATATTTGTAAGTGTGACACTGGTTTTATTTGATTTGTTAATAGGATCATAATTGCAAAAGTATAAATGAGAACTTATTAATACCTCCCTTCTCCAGATTTAGAAACAGTCCTATGAACAGTTCATTAACTTCAAATTAAAATGTATAATGAGTCAGGATATTTCATATCTTCATACCTTCAGTACATTCATTAAAATCCCCAACTTTGTCTCTCAGTTTTGTAGAAGTTTTTATTTTGGTTTTGTTTCACATGCAAGAAAAATAATAATTGAGGCTACTGCAAAAATTGTTTTGTGTTTAACATATCCTGATTGTCTGAGCTGCACTTTAACTTGATAAAATACATACAAGATGTATTATAAACAATATCACATAAAACATATTAAAATATCTTTAAATTAATTCCAATATACTTTATATTAACCATATAGCAATAACTCTTACACTTATATACCGCTTCACAGTGCTTTACAGCCCTCTCTAAGTGGTTTACACTTACAGGATCAGCATATTGCCTCCAACAATCTAGGTCCCTATTTTACCAATCTTGGAAAGATGGAATGCTGGGTCAACCTTGAGCCACTGATATTTGAGCTCCTGAATCGGGGGTTGGCAACTTTAAACACTCAAAGAGCCACTTGGGCTGGGAGCATGCACAAATACAGGGAGATTCTCCCTAAATGAGGGCCCCTTGCGCCCTTTTCCTGCACTTTGGCGCTCGCTTGAGGAGGGTCTCCCTGCACTTTCGCACAGTCCCGTCTCAGACACAGCCGGCCAGAAGTTCACAAGGAGAAGAGGAGGGTCACCCAAAGGGAAGCCTCCGCCACAGCTGGCAATTATTTCTCAGCCTGGATTTCCAAAGATATCCAAAAAAGAACTAAAAGCAGCAAGGGGACGGACTAATCAGTGATAGGACAGGGAACCACAGCAGATGGTCCAAAGAACTGCATGCAGCTCTGGAGCTGCGGGTTGCCAATCCCTGTCCTGGAGTGAGCAATGAATTAACCTTAAAGTTAATTAACATTCTAACCACTGTGCCACCACCGCTATGTGGAAATCTATGATGATAAAAATTCCACCCCAGCTGCCCCCCAAAAATCTAAAGAAAATACTGATGTATTACCAACTTACATTCAGTTATGTCACTCTTCACACAAGTATTCAAGATGAGAAAGTAAATTATTATGTAGTTGTACTTGCTTCTTAATGGCAGAAGTACATAATTTGGACCCCAAAAAGCCTAGAGATATTTGCTGTTTCAATTTGTGATACTGCTTTTTTTTTCAATATTTACCTTACCTATCTTTTATGTCTTCTTTTACTCTACTGCTTCCTCAGCCACATTCTCTGGAGTTTTGGTTTAAGAAGATTTTGTCCCTCAGTACACTCAGAACTTGCATTTGTAACTTCACTCCCATGAAGACTCATTCTTGACTCCTCAACAAATGAGTGAATGTATTCATTTAAAACATTTTATAGAGGCCCATCCTGACTGAAACTTTGAGCAGCTTACAACCCAGAAATAAAACAATATTTAGCTGCAATAAAACAAAAATATTTAAACCAAATATTACCAGATTTTCAATTCAAAATGGGCACAAATGACTTGTGAGTGTAATTTGGGAAATGCCAAGGAGAAAATCTATCATTTGAACCACATTTTAATTTCCTATGTTGAGTGGGTGATCCTAGACCCAGTGCATTCTAATTCTGGATATCAATGAAGTCCAGTCTTAAGTATATTTTTCTGGTACTTTATGATGCTGTAGAAAAAGGGAAAAAAGCATCAATAATTTATATACCATGTTTTCCCGAAAATAAGACCCTGTCTTATATTTTTTTTGAACCCTGAAATAAGCGCTTGCCTTATTGCCATGCACTCAAAAGCCCAATTGGGCTTATTATCATGGGAAGTCTTAATTTTGGAGGAAACACGGTATATGTCATGTATTTGTTATCGAAACATAGCAATCTGTTCAATCCAGTCACAGGATGGTCATGAAGTAGGAAAGTCTTAAATTTTCCATTTGCTCCACATGACTGTGCTCCATTTTTTCATCCTAAGTGACTGTGTGATAAAAAAAATATTTTTTCACTTCAGTCTGTCATCTGGTCTGAACATTAGTTTAATTCAGAGATTATGGAGCCATAATCTCTAGTTTTCAAATCTGTAGTTTCAAAACTATATTTAACAAAGTTAAAGAAGTGAATTAATGCTTTATATTTCCATATCAGTCTCAATAATTATATCATCTGCATTCAAGAAGAGCTATCAAAAACCCTCTAACTGTAATTATCATTGTAGAGATTATATCCTGAAATTTTCAGGATAATTTGGTTTAAAATGATAATTTTAAGGCATAATTTAAATTAAATATTAAAACAAAAGTTTGAGACAATACATCGATGTAGCATGGTTGTATAAACTCTGCCAAGAAAAGTATATTACATTTCTGGTTCTCCAGTACTGTAACTTTGAATTCTGTATCCAGAAATCAAATCAGATCAATAAATTACAAAATCCCAATGGGGCTCCAAAGTTTCATCAGGTAATTTCTACATAGTATATATACTCTAGTCATCTTTGTTAATGCAAATTTTTAAATAAAGAGTTCATAATATGCTGTTATGTTTCCCCCCCCATTACAGCTAATTGACAAGATCGTAAATATTAATGTCATAGCTATGTGCAAGGTAAGTGCCATTTTTGGGAAGTTGTGCTAATGCAAGAGAATTGACAATTTTGCATATAGAGCGGTAGGGAAATCCATTTTTTAAATTATTAGTTCTGTGGGTTTTAAGGAGTTTGCGAAAGACAAGGAGGGTGGGGGCAATACTAATCTCCAGGGAGAGTTGATTCCAG